>NC_133618.1:16223159-16550659 GCF_048593235.1 Sminthopsis crassicaudata | reverse complement strand
CTGAAAACAACATGCTAAAAACATAGGAGTAAGTTCACAGTCCTACTGTGAAAATGTGAGAGCATTGTCCATTATCCAGAACATGTGTAAGCACACTGTCATGAAGTTGATGTACAATACTGATTAACTTTTCCAAGCAACCAACTCTTGCTATTATTTTCAACAAGTTCTCACAACTGACAGTATCAAAGGCCTTCATCAGATCAAACAAATGTTGTGTATAGACCCCCTATTTTGTTCCTGGTATTTCTCCTGGAGTTGTCAAGCAGCAAACACCAGGTAAGTATTAATTAAATGCCAACTAGGTGCAGCTTTACTGGATATTGGAATAGTGTAGTGAATAGTCTTTCAATTTAAATTCATGTGACCTTATTAAGAGTGCCTGGTGGGTTCTATTCACACTGAAATTTATTTTGAATTATTGAGTGCACCCTGAACTAAGAACTAGGAATAAAAACATTAAAACCTTCAGTCCTTGACATGAAAGATTTATCTAGATTTCATTCATCATTCAGCCTGATAAGCAAATAGATAATATAATTTGAAGAGAAAATGGAGGGTATTAAGAGCCTGGGGGTGGTGGTTAGGAAATAGTTTAGGTGGAAAGCATCAAAGAAAGCCAAGGGTACAACAGTCTGAATATCATAATAAGAATAGGAATAAGGATAGAAACTGGACATGCTATACAAAGTTCCCTGCTAAGAAAATCTGTTTTACTAATAAAAGTTTGGAAATGGATCTGCAAAACTGAATAATTAAGTGGCATGGGGTTGCTTCCTAATCCAGTATGTCAGAAACATGACTTGATTCCTTATCTTTCTAATTGTTAGGCTGCCTCTCAATCTGATATGCCATGCTGCCTCTTTTTCATATACTCAGAACTTCTTAAAATTTTTGCACTTAACATACCCTTTTAGCCCAAGAAATTTTTATATGATGCTGGGTATATAGATGTACAAAATAAATGTAAAAAGCAAATATTTACTGATAATAATTATCATAATTTTGCAACCCCCACATTGAATTATGTGAATCCATGTGGGATTGCAACTTACAATTTAAGTAACTTTGATATAAGTGAATGGCCACAGCCTTGTTTGATTGGAATGGATAAGAAGCAAATTCCAGATATGTGATACGGATTTATAGTTAGATATAATGCCAGTATGCCAGTACGATTCTTGAATCATTAAAATAATAAAAATTTATTTAATATCTTCTCTGTGCCAAGTACTATACTAAGAATTATTTTAAACACCATCCCATAGCTGTGGGATTATTTTCTAATAATGATTCATTGTGTTATATAGTAGAAAGAACACTGACATTGAACTCAGAAGACTTGAATTATAATACTGTTACTGCCACAATCAAAAATTTTAAATAAGGATGAGTCATTTACTCTCTCAAGGCTAGTTTTCTCCTCTCCATAATTAAAATACTTGTTTGCAATTTTTCAGGTCCTATTTGTCTCCAAATCTAGAATTTTATGGTGTATTCCTCCATGTTTTCCTATAAATATGAAAAGGAAAAAAAAAAAGAAGGGAGAAAGAAAGGAAGGGGAAAAGAAAGACTAAGAGAAAAAAGGAAGAAAGAAAATAAGGGGAAAGAAATAAGGGAAGGAGGGAGAAAGGAAGAAAAGAAATGTTAAAGTAATCTTTTTTGAAATAGTACTTTAGTAATTGTGAAAAGAATTTTGAAGCAAGTTTCTTTGATGAAAGCCTCATTTCTCAAATGTATAAGGATTTAAGTCAATTTTATAAAAAACAATAAGAGCCATTACCCAACTGACAAATGATCAAAAGATATGAACAGATGAACTAATTGAGCTATTTATAATCATATGGAAAAAATACTTTGAATCCTATTGATTGGAGAAATGCAAATTAAAACCATTCTGAGCTACTACCTCAAACAAATTAAATTGACTAATGGACCAGAAAGGGAAAATGACAAATTTTGGAGGTAATATGTGGAAAATGAGACATTAAAGCAATGTTTGTAGAATTGTGAATCCAACTATTCTGCAGAGCAATTTGGAATTATGCGATATACAACTGTACATATCCCTTTCCCACAGTACCACTAATACATCTTTATCATAAAAAGAAATGAAACAAAAACCAGAGACCTATTTGTAAAATAATTATTCATAGAAGGTTTTATTCCCTGGGGACCAAGAATTGGAAATCATAGGGATGACAATCATTGGGGAATGGTTGAATAAATTGTGGTATATGATTATGACGGAATATTATTTTTCTATATCAAATGATGAACAATACATTTTCAGAAAAAAACCCTAAAAAGTCCTCCTTAAGCTCAAGCAAAGTAAATTGTACTGTTTACAAAGTAATAGCAATGTTGTGGGATGATCTGCTGTGAATTATTTTTGTATTCTCAGTAATATGATAATCCAGAATAATTGACTTATTATGAAAACATGTTTTCCATACCCAAAGAAGAAACTGATTGTGTTTGAACAAAGATTGAAACACAATTTTTTAAACTTTATTTTTCTTGAATTGTTCTTTGTTTTATGATGAGAAGGTTGGGGGAAGATCTGTGTCTTTGGTTTTTTTTGGGAAATTACTTTTATGGAAATGTTTGCATTATTTTATATGTGTCTTCACTTTGGGGGGAATAAAAAGGAGAGAATTTGGAATTCAAATTAAGAACAAATATAAAGAATTTTTTAAATGTAACTGGAGGAAAAATAAAATATTAAATTAAAGAAACATAACAAAAGATCTTCATTCAAAAGCTCTATTTCTTATAGATAGATAAATTAAAAAAAAAAGACAAAATAATCCACACATATAATAAAAGTCATATAAAGAGAATATAAATGCTTGCTAAGTTTCATTGTCAACCTTTTAACTTGTTTTTCTTATGTCATTTTTGTCTATTTTTTTCTCACTACAAAGTAGGCAAGAAGAACTGGAAAGAAAACTCCTTTCATTCCAGGGGTTTCTAATGACTTTGTCAGAATCACAAAATTAAATGAACATGCTTTTCCAAATGGAGTGAAGAAGAAAGTCTTGGAGCTCAGGCCTTCAGATATATATATATATATATATATATATATAATTTCTTAACAAGTTAGAAACTTAAAATGTAAAGGAGGGTGAGTGATAGCAAGGATTATGGGAAAAGTACAATCAGAAATATTTCTAAAGGAGATGAGAAAGCCCTACATGTATTTGTCATAAGAACCAATGAGAAGTTCAAGATAAAAAAATGCTCTTTAAAATCCTGCCTCATAGGAAAAGGAGAGCCTTTGCTCTGTTTTTTAATTCTAGATAATTTTTTCTAGAGTACTTTGACAGGTTCTTTCCATTACTAGTACTACTAGTTGACTTGAATTATCTTTATTGATTTGAAGCTCAAATAGATGTAGGTAATCTCATCTAATCCCATCATTTTAGAGTTGAAGCAACCTAGGTTTAAGGAGTTGAAGTGGTTTCTCCAATGTCCATAGTTAACTTAGTCCACACCCTCCCTAAAATTCTGTCTAGCATTCTGAAAATGTTATCTCACATTTTTCATATCTACTGTTTTCTTTTTTGCCCATCAGATGCTACAGATGAATATGATGTATATATGTATACATGTATAGATATATACATGTATCATAGATATACATATATAAAATATAATATACCATATATGATATAATATCTCACATACACATTAATATACATTTGTAAGTATATGCATTTATACATATGTGAGCTATAAAAAAAATTCCTTCTTATCTACCAACTCCTATAAATAAATACCTACCAATAAACAACTATCTATATTATGTATGTATTTTTTACCCATACATTGTTATACAAAAACTCTAAGATAATTAGCCTTCTATCTAAGTAGATTGGTACAGTCTTTGTGACTTATAGGGTTCATTACTGAATACTTATGTGGCTAGCCCAAGGTCATACATCCAGCATGTGTCATTTGGTTTTCTGCAGTCAATTAGCTTAATTAGTTAAGCTGGGCAGCTTCTGCTTGTCACATTGTCTTTATCACTGTGATAGCAGAGCAAAGGTGTTTCTCTGAAGCTCTTTGCCTTCTTACCTTTCTTCCCATTCTCCCAAGAAAGCCATGCCATGCCATGTCGGAGTTTTTTAGTTCCTTAAAATATCTATGGCCTCCATGAATTGCCCCTGAGTCTACAATATATATTACAATCTAGGAATAAATTTCCCTATTATTAAGGTAGTTTATTCTTTCCATTTTTCATTTTTGAATTTGGATTTTTTAGGCAAGATTTTCATATGATATCAAGGTTAATACTCTAACTTAAATAGATGTGATTCTCCTTCACAACAAACAACAAAATTTTAATTTATACCTATATAAAACATGACACCTTTGAAGAACTGCATCGTTTTGTGAACTACTTGTTTTGAACAAATATTCCTTGAGGACAGGAGACATTTTGAAAAACTTCATTTTAAAACTCCTTATTACTGAAATATCACCAAGAAATGACTGACAGAAATGAACACCCGAGGTCATCAAAAAAATATATTAGACAAGATAAGTTAGAAAGACCTTTCTTGGCCACACTAGTAGAAGGTGAGCAGTATGAACAAGAAATCTTTTAAAAATGGTTTCTTAATCTTAATTATCAGATACTTTAAAGTTTGTAGAAAGCATATGAAATCTCTTTTATACATTTAAAAAGAAAAGAGGAAGCTATCACTTAACCAGCTGTTCCAGCTAAGATCCCTTGCACTGGTTAATTTAAGGCACCCCGACAGATAGAGAGGCTCACCATCCTGTGAAGGATAACAAGAACTGGAGGAGAGAGACCTGCAAAAAGAGCAGCTGCAATGGATCACTGTCATTGAAGGCCTGCAGATAATTGGACTTTTCCCCCATTTTGCTGTAGCTTAAGAGGTGAGAGAAATAAGGTTGCATTAAAATCAGGCAAGAGTGAAATATCTTAATGAGAACTTTTCTTGCCAACATCTCCTGCCCCCTGCCCTCAGACCCCTCATTCCATACCAAAGTTTCACCTAAGAGCTCTCTGAAGCTAGAATATAAGAAATTTCCCAATATTTTATGCCCTAGATCTGCTCCATGTTCTTCACAATATCATCCAATAAATTTAATTGCTATGAAAAGTAAACCCCATGATTCAATTCAGTTCCAATGTGGTCTTGTGATGGAGAGAACCATCTCCTCCCAGAGACAGGACTATAGGGACTGAGTGTGGATCCCAAAATAGTATTTATATTTTTTTGTTGTTGTTTGTTTGTTTTTTGTTTTCTTTCTCATTTTTTTTCCTTTTTGATCTGATTTTTCTTGTGCAGCATGACAAATGTGGAAATATGTATAAAAGAATTGCTCATGTTTAATATATATTGGATTACTTGCTGTCTAGGGGAGGAGTTGGGGGGGGAATGGAGGGAAATTTTTTGGAACAGAAGGTTTTGCAAGGGTGAATGTTGAAATCTATCTTTTCATATATTTTAAAAATAAAAAAATATTATTAAAAAAGAAAAAAAAAAAAGAAAAGTAAACCCTATACTCAAGTGCTCCTGCAAATCTTAAGATACTGTAAAAATGTCAGTGAATTTTGTTCTGATGATAAAATGACTTTTTCTAATCAGCCACAAATATTTCCTCTTACAATAGACATTGCCCATCTTTGTGATATTGTTTTGGTGCTCACCATTTCTAACATTATTCTATTTCACCACCACCCCCGCCCCCAAATAATGCATACATACAAGACGTTGAAGATTCTACAAGTCTTTAACTTTTTTTTTCAATGTCTTAATCTTGACCACCATGGACCAATGTATTTTTTTCACTATTTTTTTTTAATCAATGTCTGTCTTTGCTTCGAAGTAACTAAGTATCCAGTTACTTGGTTATTGGGGTTTTATCAAGTTTTGTTTTTCCTATGATTTCTCCAATTTTTCATTCTAAGTGTCAAATGTATTCAAATAATATCTATTCATCTTCAAGATTTTCAGGGATGCTGCATGGAAAGATCACCAAGTAGTCCATGAAGTAGCATTATAATAAATGCTTATAATAAAATCAAACTTTTTATTTTATTTTATTTTATTTTATTTATATTATTTATAATATATACATTATAAGATATATTTATATATTATATATTTATAATATATATTCAATTATAATATAAAATAATATATTATTATTTATATTATTTATTATTTATTTTTTTCTGAGGTGAACATATGACCTTTCTATTTTGATGCTTTCTCTGCTCATCCACCTTTGGCATAAACTCTTTGAAAAGAGGAAGGTATTGACACAATCCCTTCTAATTGTCTCTAGCTAGAGCAGAAACAGTCCACTATAGGTTTTAAATTAAAAAGATGGAATTGACTTTGTGAAGCTGGGACAGTCACTTAACCTCTAAAACTAATCTAGCATTTCAGAAAAGTTGGCAAGCTACATTTCCACACTTTAAAATTCCTTCTGTCACTGAAAAAAACAGATCTTATTTCTATGGGCAGAATCTCCCTCATTTTTAGCTGTGGACCCCAGGTACATGTAAAGTAATTTTCTTTTAATTAATCAGGCAGATGAACCTAAAATTAAAAACTATTTTTTCTGTAGTAGACACTGAAATAATAATTCTTTGTTCACAGATGATTGTGCACTCAATGCAGCCTCTGAGACTGAAGAACAGCAAATTATTAATCAGTTGCTTGTGCTAATTTTGGCCTAACAATTAACACCAAGAAAAGAGGTTTTCCACCAGCCAGCATTGTACCATCCATATGTGGAATTATTGGTTACAGCAAATGGAAAGATTTTGAATGCTACAGAAAAGTTCACTTATCCTGATAGTAACCTTTTCGGGGACATAAACATAGATGATGAGTTTGACATATACTCATTGCCAGAATTAGCTCAAATTTTAAGACTCTGAAAGAATTTGCAGGAGAGAAGTAATAGACTGAGTCTATATAGTCTTTGTGCTGACCTCATTGTTGTATTCCTATGAAACCTGGAAAGCATCCTAATGCTATGTCAATAAACTCAATCATTTCCATTTGAATTATTTTGAAATCACCTGGGCAAGAAAAGGCAATGGACAATGAGCTAAAATGAAGCATTCAAACTCTGCTACGAAGTACAATTCCAATGGTCTATCCACATTGTACAAATCTGAAATTTATGCTTATCCAAAAGGCAATTTTATTGGGAACTTGCCCAATGCAGGCACACATGTAGTGTTCAAAAGAAGCAATGCAAGAGAACTCACAAGATATCTCTGAAGAACTTAGGAACCAATTGTGAGAGATATGGGAGAAAGTGGCAGAAGATCATTCAAAATGGCGTCCCTACATCAAAGAAGGTGCTCTATTCTAGGTAAAAACTAAAATTACAGTAGCTCAAAAGAAATGTCAGATGGGTAAATATAGAGACATCTCCCACCAGTCATTAGAACTATTTGTATCCAAACTGTGATAGAGCTTTCAGAGCTTGTATTGGTTTGATCAATCATAGACACATTAAACATTGTTCCTACTGTTTTGATATCATGTTGGTCCTTTTGAGCATTAAAGACAAGCAACAACATGTAGGAATAGATGGGAAACTGGATTCAGACTTGGCAATCAGAAAACACTAATTCTTTTCCTGGCTCTGCCACATAAATGTGGGAAATTTTGAGAATTTTCTGGAAGTTTTCTGAAACTTACTCCCTATTTTTTTTTTTAGAAAAATGATAATAATGCTTGCCATGCTTGCCACATGTGGCTGTTGGGGGAACAAAAGCAATATTTTTTGTGAAAATAGCTAATAAGTTCAAAAGTCATTATAAGAAAAAGCAATTATTATTATCATTACTGAGCCTTACTTTCTGTATAAAGCTTTTTCATAATGTCATATTATGCTATTCCCTTTCTAAATTACATTTATTTTCCGCACACCTTTTTGGGCACTTAATTAAGTAGTATATTGCATTATTGTATTAACATTGCATGTGTGTGTGTGTGTTTGCCATCTTCCTCAAGAGATTCCAGTCCCTTAATATTGTCTGTTATTTCTCAAAGTGTATTGTACAATATGGTACACATAGTAGGCACTTAGCAAATCTACATTAGGTGAAAAAGAGTCAGATTGCAAAATCCTACTGTCCCTCAGTCTTAATAATTAAGTGAATAGGATTACATACATATTGACTTTCATTTAACTGATGCAACTGTTCATCCTTCATTTTCAAAGATGATTAATTATATCACATGTGGGATATTTTGAACTAAACATGAATGAACATTTAATACTACTACCTAGGAAAAAAAACATTGGCCAATTTTAACTGTAGAATATTTGGTGATAAGTAAAATGTAAGAAGAGTAGAAATGGATGAAGGGACTAGATTGCAAAATGTTTTAAATGCTAGAGGAATTACCTTTTGAAGATAAAGATAATTTGGAATCCCTGGAATTCCTTGAGGTGTGTTAGGATTCTTACAAGGTGCTAAGTCACTGGAATGGATATAATTATCTAATTTAGCATGGTACTTAACAGTTCTCTAGTTCAGTAATGTATTTACTAAAATTCCATGAGATTCACACCTTTAAGAGAGCACACTTTTAAGGAGCTCCCACAAGCCCAAGGGAGTACCCACAAGTCCATTCTCTGGGAGGATATAAAAAGCCAGGATTGAGTCAAGGAGAGGACTTCCTGGAAGAACTTCAGGGAACTTTGGAGGAGAGGACTTTGGGAGAACTAGGATTGACTTCCAGGAGATTCACAAGGCAGAAACCCACAATCCCACACTCTTGGAGGCGGAGTCTGATTCATTTCCATGTGTTGGCTGGAGACATTGGGGAAGACCAGAGGCTGGAGGCAGAAGGACTAACCTTTGGATTTGGAGACATAGAGACAAGAACTCTTGAGAGTCAAGAAGAGAGATAGGCCTCTACTAAAGCTAACTGGGGCCCAGGAAAAGATTCAGGATTTTGAAGGACACAATATAGGATCTGGACTTTAATCCCTGGCTGCATTTTGGGATTATTGAACTGAACTGAAACCAAGGCCTTCAGAAACTCCCCAGGAAACCTGCCCCTAAGAGAAGGATTACAATTTAGAGAAAGAGAACATTACACAGGTGGAATGTAATGTTACCTGGTCAAGCTTCTATATTTTGCATGCATTATTTTTTGTCCCTTGAAATCAAACCGAAAAAAAGGAATAACATCTTCCACATGTGTATAACCATTAAACACTTGAAAATAACTGTCCTGCCATTCTTACATCACTTTTTCTTCCTCAGGAATATCTCCAGTCCCTTTATCTGATCCTCATATCACATTAGCTTGTGATCTTTCACCATAATAGTGGTTCTCCTTTTCATGTTCTCAAGCTAAAACGATCTATCCCAAACTGCTATCCTATTCCCACTAATTTAGAAAGAATTTCAGATGAAAATCATTTGCCAGCCTATCAGAATACATGCACATGCAAGCATATGCAAACCCCTACACAACCACATCTTTTTGTGGAAAATATATTAAATCCTCTTTCCTTTTCTTTCTTCTCTAAAATGAGACTCTTGAACAATCCAGTGAGAGTTTCAAAAGGATTCCAAGTATTTCTTTGTTCTGGCCCATCATCAAAGACATAATTAAATTCCAAATCCCAGATTCCACTTCAGTCCCCAGTGTTTCCTCTCTTTTTCCTCTCCCCTCATGAATTTTATTCCCATTGTTGTTACTTTTTCTTTTTTCTCTACCATTCCAGTGGGTTTGTGATTTAATATTAGAATGATAAAGTTACATTCCTATGAAAAATAAGTATGTGATAATTCATATATGTGTAGCACCAGAATTTGTGAATTATTTTTCCCAGATCTCATTTGAATTTTTTTGCCAAGTACCTGAAAACTGGTAAATTACTTCTTTTACTAGTTGTAACTTTCAAGGGTCCATGATCTGGTGTAATATTATCAGTAATCCCCCATATAGTGCTTTCCAAAATATTTATTAACTAGTTACCCTCCTCCCCAAACAACCAATTAATATTATTTAGTTTCTCTTCCCACCAAAAAGCCTATAACATGTTTCCTTTTTTATTTGAAAATGGCCAGGGTCAAGAATGAGGGATTGTCTGCTCAAAATTTTGTGAATATATATTCAGTTTTAGCGTGACAGGCAATTAACATTTTTCCATCATTAGTAAATAATAAAGAAATGGTTGGAGAATGAACTGAAAGGGGAATTGAAAAAAGTCCATACAATGTATTCACCTGAGAGAAAGCTCACTAAACCTTCAAATATAGGGAAAAATGGCATTGTGTTCATAATTTTGGAAACGGATGCTCACTGGTCTCATATTTGTCTAAAACACAATAAAATATTCAATATGATAATTATTCATTCTATAAAAGATTCCATGCACTTATCAAATTCATGTTTTCCTTTTTCAAAATAAATATTTATAAGTCTGTGCTTTTTTAAGTATATTCTGCCAACAGAATTGCCAAAATTAAAAGGTTTCAGTATCATGAGACTTTGGTACATAGAGGAAAGAAGTCCTCCATCCATGGTAGATATATTGCTTATGTGTATTGGGATTTCCAGCCCACAAAAACTAGAAAGGAGCTTTGAAGACACCCATTCCTCACTTTTACAGGTAATAAAAATGTGGTTGAGAAAGAATAGAAGTTGATTAACTAATTTGTGACTGAGATGTGTCTATAAACTGTTGTCTACTGATTGCTACTCTGGATTTCTTTACAAACAACTTGCCAAGCCAATAGAGGAAAGAGCAAATTTTGATACTTATATAGTTATAAAAATAAAGTCAAAAGCAGAGAAAATTGAAATTTCTTCATGGACATCATTGAATATGAAGTTGCTTTTGTTTAAAAAATTATCATAATAATCATTCCTTCTATTCACATTTCAAGGATTTAAGACAAATACAAAAAAAAAATCATTTTCCCCAGAAACATACAAATAAAAGTTGCTTTCTGAATAATCTGTAGCATCTCACCACTCCTACCCCCAAATGGCACACAATTAGAGCTTTTATATTCTCCCTAATTTTCAAAGAGCCATGAGAATGGCTGATTTTGTTTCATCTCTTGAAATAGACTTATTGTTTTAAAGAATTATTCATGTGAATGGAATGACTGATATTTAAGGCCAAATTTGCAGCTTTTATATTTACTTAGAAACAATCATACACTCTTCAAGGGCAAAAACTTCCTTTCCAACAATCTTTTCTTTAAAATATTAATAACAATAATAAAATTTTTAAATTATGTCTTTGGTTTTTAAAATGCATTCATTTAAAGACATACACCACTCTCAATCTCTCCTAGAAGCTTTTAGCTCTGCCAAAGGAAAGTAGTTGAACTAAACAAATTGTCACAGTGATTGTAACTGAGAGTAAATGTAGTGTTTCTTAGCCATATATAATTTCTAACCTAATCAAGAAAATGGGGCAAGTTTTTTTTATCTCTTTTCCTTGATCAGCATAGTCATTATCATTCAAATTACATGACATTTGCCTTTAATTCTATTTTCCTTCTCCTAGTCTTATGCTGTTTTTTTTTTTTTTTTTTTTTTTTTTTTAGAAACTTATACAAACCTATGATCTTCAGACTAGGAAAATATGGTAAAGGGAGAGAGAGGCAGATAGACAGAAAGACACAGACATACAGAGAGACAGACATAAGTACAGAGACAGAGACAAAGAAAGAGTTTACCTAAAGTGGTTTCCTGTAATGTGCTGTTGTCTCCAGAAGCTGCAGTTCACTCTCTGGGAGGAGATCTGCTGTGTCAACTCAAATCTCTTGGACAGATTCTTCTTCCTGTAAAGAACCATTGTCTCCAGACAATTGCTGTTAACTCTTGTCCAGAGTAGTGACTTCCCTCTTTTATCCTCCCAGAAAATGAGCTTGGGATAATGCAAGGGCTTCTGGGGAAAAAATACTTGCTCCTCCTAAGCATGCAAGCTCTTCCCCAAGAATTCACAAGTAAAACTCCCAGTTATGGCCCGAACTAGAGAATTGTCAAATACCGACTTAGCAGTTAGGAAGAACCTAATATCTCATTATCTCATTAGCACTTAGTAAGAACCTAACAGTCTCCAAGGCTATGAAATGGTGAAATTTAGAATATAGGACAAAAAATACTATTACTCCTTCAACATTGTAGAAGGCAACATTTTGTTCTTTTTTTATTGTTCAGTCTTTCAGTCCTCTTCCAACACTTTGCAAAGACATATAGGATTTTCTTAGCAAAGATACTAGAATGCTTTGTATTTCCTTTTCCAGTTCATTCTTCAGATGAGAAATTGGGGCCAAAAGGGTTACTAGCCCAAAGTCACACAGCTTTTAAGTGTCTGAGGCCAGATTTGAACTCAGGAAGAAGTTTCCCCAAGAGTTTCAGAGGAATCTACCTTAACACTTAATCCACCTAGATGCAAAACTTTCCATATTTGTGATAATTTGTACTCATTTTGTTTTAAATATTTGCACTTTTCATGTTATAAATCACCAAGTTGATACAAAGGTGCATTTTATTTTACATTTCTTATCCCTAGTTCCCAAATTGCTATCTGAAATTTGATAAGTATCACTGAAATTGTTAAAATTGTTTGAGGGAAGATATTATTTAATTCCCTCTTTATATCTCTAGCCAAAAGAACAGTGTGTAGTACACAGTGAACATTTAATAAATGTTCCATGATTGATTAATTGATTTATTACCAGGAGTTGGCAATTCATTCAAGAAGAAACTTTTTTTACAATACTGATTTTAAAAAAAAAAAGTTTGTTACTTATGTTCACAAAAATGCAAAAAAAAAGTGATATAGAGATGGATGAGAGAGAGAGGAAAAAAAAGAGAGAGCAAGAGAGAGACAGAGAGAGAGAGAGAGAGAGAGAGAGAGAGAGAGAGAGAGAGAGAGAGAGAGAGAGATCCATCTTCTCATTTACAATGCCTTTTATGTAGCAGTTTTATTTCTCAGATAGGTGAATTATTGGATAAACTTTTTTCAAGGCTTGGGAAGTTAGCTCCAATTACTAAAAAATGGACTAACATTCAAGTAAGTCTGTATATTTCCATTTAAAGAAATAACCAGGGAATGTCAGGTAAAGTCTGTAACTGATTCTGAGATGTTTCCCATCAGCCTCGAAGTTAATTTTTAAGTTATTTATGGCATACCCCTTTCTTTTAGCATCAGCATGTATTATGTAGGGAGGAGGGGAAGGAGAAAGGAGAAAGGAGGGAAGGAAATTTTCTAGGTTCTGTGGACAATTTCTTGCAGTTCTTTAAAAAAGGGGTTCCAAGATTTCTAAGTCCTTTTTAGTACTTTATTACATCACTTTCACTCGATGACTCAAATGACATCTTCAGATTGTTATGTTTACCATTCTAATGGAGACCCTCATTAATACCATCTGGACTGACTCATACCATCTCTTTTCCTTTACTGGTTCTCCCTTCTCTTTCTCACACTGTCACAAAGCTTATTTACTTTGTGTAAAATCTTATTGATATCATTTTCTGTGTAAGACCGAGAGCAAAAATTTAATGCCCATTGTTAATGATTACCAAGTAGTAATCTTAATTAACATCTGCATAGAGGTTTAATATTCACAAATGTTTCACAAATGCACTACATCATTAAGTATTATATTCATTTCAAAAGATGTGTAATGCAAAAATTAATATGTCTGCTTCATAAAGTAAGGAAAATGAAACTAGGAGAGAATAAGTGACTTTTCCCCCCATCAAACTGTCACTTATCACAGGTAAGATTTTGGATTTGAAAGTCCTCATTTCTCCTCCTAATTGTCTCCTGGCTAAAACATCTTGGGCCTTTTTTGACTTTTTCACTATTTCCAAGGAATCTCATGATGGGGAAAATTTTATTACCTTGCAAGAGCCTTTCTTCCCTATCCCCGACCCTTTGGAAAGTCCATGAATTTCAAATCCAACATTGAAGTGGATAGCTCAACTCAAAGTTTTTCTTTTCTCACATAGCTATACTATTTTACAATTTCACCAGCTTTTCTATCATAACCTAGGGCCTGGATTCTCTACCCTCCTTCAGGATTCTACCTACCACTAGTTTCCTTTTGTATATAGTCTTACCCTATTAAATGTTAATTTCACTGAAGACAGTGACTGCCTTTTGTTTTTAATACTTGTATCCTTATAAATTAGTACAATTCATGGCACATATCAAGTACTTAACACATGCTTATTAACTATTGGAAAAGGGCTTTCTCTGTTTTATATACTACTCTTTATTCTATATTATGTCTAAAAACACTTTTGATAATTCATATTGATTTATTAGAAACTTAAGAGGAAAAACAAGCTATGTTTTATAAAAGAGAAGGCAACAAACATTTATTAAATATCACTGTGTGCCAGACACTGTGCTAAGTGCTTTATAAATAGGATCTTATCAATTCTGATGGATGTGGCTCTCTTCAACAATGAGATGATTCAAACCAGTTCCACTTGTTCAGTAATGAAGAGAATCAGCTCCAACTATGGAAAATGAGTGTGGTCAACAACATAGCATTTCCACTCTTTCTGTTATTGTTTGAATTTCTGTTTTCCTTCTCGGTTATTTTTTTTCTTTCTAAATCTGATCTTTCGTGTGCAGCAAGATACTATATAAATATGTATACGTATATTGGATTTAACATATATTTTAACACATTTAACATGTATTAGACTACCTGCCAACTTGTGGATGAGGTGGGGGAAAGAAGAATAAGATTTGAAACAGAAGGTTTTTGCAAGGGTCAGTGTTGAAAAAGTACCCATGCATATGTTTTATAAATAAAAAACTATAATAAAAATATATTAAAAACCCAAATAGGTTCTTATTTGATCCTCAAATTAAATGGGTAGCTTTTGGCAGCTTTAATTATCCTCATTTTATACTAGGGAATATCAAAGAAGACAGAAATTAAATAATTTTGCCAGGATCTTACAGCTAATACATGTCAAATGTGATGTGAACTCCTGACTCTAACTTGCCTGACTCTAGGGTCAACAGTCTATCCACTTTCCCACCTGATGATTAGAAATTTCTGGTTTCATATAAAATCCTCTTTTTCTAGTCTACTGTTTATGAAATGCTCATTATGTTAGGTGTTTTCTAGACTATGGTTTTTGTTTCAAACTCAAAAGAAAAGTAAGACAAAATATAAAAAATATATTATATATGAAATTCTAATTTTCAGCAAAATCACACTCTCTACTTTTCCAGATTTACTTCAAGCTACTATCCTCAAGTTGCTCTCCAGTGCTGCTTTTCAATCAGTCATTAACTGAATCAATCCACATCTATTAAACATCTATAATGTGTAAGACACTTTGTAAAGGGATACTGTGTATTTCTTAATTAGTCTTATACAATTTTGAAAGACAGAGATGGGATAAGTCATCTTCACAATATGGCTCCTGTGTTTCTTCCTACATATTATCCCCATCAATATTACTTTAGTTTTTGTACAAGAAATGTTGACTTTAGCAATAAGAAAAGAAAAAGAAATTAAATGAATTAGAAAAGGCAATGAGGAAATAAAACTATCACTTTTTGCAGATAATATGATGATATACTTAGAGAATCCTAAAAAAATCATCCAAAATCCTACTAGAAACAATTAGCAGCTTTAGCAAAGTTGCAGGATACAAAGTGAACCCACACAAATCATGAGATTTTCTGCATATTCCTGACAAAGCTCATAAGGAAGAGATAGAAAAAATCCATTTAAAATAATTGCAGACAAAATAAAATACTTGAGAGTCTACCTGCCAAGAAAAACACAAGAAGTATATGAACATAATTAGAAAATACTTTTCACACAATTAAAATCAGATCGAAATAATTGAAAAATGTCAGTTGTTCATAGCTAGGTCAAGATAATATAATAAAAATGACAATTCTGCCTAAATTGGTCTGCTTATTCAGTGTCATACCAATAAAACTGTCAAAAATATTATTTCATAGAACTAAAAAAAATAACAAAACTCATCTGGAAGAACAAAAGGTTAAGAATATCAAGGGAATTAATAAAAAATATGGTGGATTAGCAGTACCAAACCTAAACTACATTATAAAGCAGCAGTCATTAAAACTATTTGGTACTGGCTGAGAAATGAGTGGGGTATCAGTGGAATAGATTAAATGCACATACTACAAAAATTGAAGCCTATAGAAAAATAGTATTTGATAAACCCCCAAACTCCAGTGTCTGAGAAGAACTCAATATTTCACAAAAATTGCTAGGCATACTTGAAAATAATGTCAGAAAATCAGCATAGACCTACATTTCATATCATATATCAAAATAAGATAAAAAATAGATACATGATTTGGGAATAAAGGATGATACCATAAAAATTAGGTTATTTTTCTATCAGATCTTTGGAGAAGGGAAAAATTTATGACCGAACAAGAATTAGAGAACATCATGAAAGGCAAAATGGACAACTTTGATTATATTCCAAAAAAAATGTTTTCCACAAACAAAACCAACAAGAACAATATTAAAAGGGAAGTAAAACACTGGGGAAAAATCTTTACAGTCTATATTTCTAATAAAGGTTTCATTTCTAAAATATATGAAGAACTATTTCAAATTTGTCATTCCCCAATTGATAAATGGTCAAAGGATATGAATAGGGCAATGTTTAGATGGTGAAATTAAAGTTATCTGTAGTGATATGAAAAAAATGCTCTAAATCACTGTTGATTAGAGAAGTGCAAATTAAAACAAAGCAATCCCAATAGACTTTGGACAGGAAATGCCATCTACATCCAGAAAAAGAACTAAGGAGACCAAATGTAAATCAATACATGCTATGTTCACTATTTTTTTTTATTTCTCCCATAGTTTTTCCCTTTTGTTTTGATTTTTCTCTTTCAACATGATTCATAAATGCGTATTAAAAATAAATATGTAATTTGTATAGTAATAATAAATATATAAAAATAAAATAAATTAATAAAATAATTAAAATGTTTTAATTGCTGTGGTTTTCTATAAACATGCTTAGAAATTTCTAAGTTATATAGTTGCTATTTTTTATTATGTATAATAGTCATTATTTAGCATTTCATTTCCCTGTATGTATCATACTGTTCACACATTTCCTATTCACAATAGATTTCAAAGTGTACGAGGCAAATAGCTTGCCTTAATTATGTGGGTGTAGTGTTCTCTGGTCCAGTCTCCCAGATTCAGGCTATTAATTGATCACCTTGGGGTTTTAGGAGTACACTGAAGGCTTGGAGGCTCAATTTCAGATCAATCTTCTGCTGCCTCTGTGGTCATTTCTTCTTTCTATTCACAAAAAGTAACTAGTGATCCAATTCCATTTAACCACAGAACCTCACTTAGATTCCACAGGGCTGATATCTATTTTAAAGATAGACCAATAATAAAGTAAGCACATACCACATCATCACTTCCAGTACACACATGTCCCTTATTCAATCACGATATAGTTGGCATAGGGGATAGAGAATTAAAAGGATTGCTAAGGAATTTTTCATGAATGATTATATCATATTGTATTTTAACTTTCTTCCTCTAGAATACTGTAACAAAAAAGTGACAACCTTCAATGTGAAAGTAATCATCTGACAAGATTTAAATTAATCCTTCCACATATACCTAGAATGAATGATGAGGGAATAGAATGATCATCGACTTGATCTGTAATATTTTAATCTTCAGAAGGAACTTATGTGGATGGGTTGCATAAGTGCTAAATCCTGGCACTGAAAAGCACAACTACCTCAAGCTTTCCCATTCCTTTCCATGGTCAATGATGAAGACCATATGAAAGAAAAGGAAATCTTTAAAAAAAATAATATTTTCCTCTTGTGACTGAAGACATTTAATTCCCCCAGGAAACAATCCTTACTAAGTTTCTTCTCCTCCAAATTCCTCACATGATCTGGTAATATCTTTATTTTCTTCAACTCATATATATATATATATATATATATGTGTGTGTGTGTGTGTGTGTGTGTGTGTGTGTGTGTGTAGATATAGATATAGATATATGTATAGATATAGATATAGATAGATATCTATATGTAGATATCATAGATCTCTCACTTTATATATATATAAAGTCTACCTATTTGTCTATCTATATATAGTTGTCTTTTCCTTTTTTTTTTTTTCTTTATGGATCATGTGAGTGCTGGAAGAATTGGTGAGGACACAAGTAGTGTCACACAATTAAGTTTTCAATGGTCAGGGATAGGGACAATGACTGTGAGAGGTGACCCAAACCTCTAAGAATAACATCTTCACACCTCCTTTTCTATAAGCTTATGATACAGGGGTTAACAATCATTCCCAAATCTGTTCTTTCACTATATGATATATTCCAACCTTCATATTCAGTGACTTGATTTGGGTCTGCCATACATTTCACATTCATGATAAAAGGAATCTAAGAACCAGGATTCTTTCTGCTATGTGTTTGTTGTACTATTTACAAGGCTGATGCAGGCTGAGAGGTATGGGGAGCTAGGAAAGTTAGACTTTGTAGCTCTTGGCTTGATGTATGCTTGGCGATGGGGGAAGGCTGCATGCAGCAAAACCTCACAGATATTCAAATATAGGAGTATCTTGAATCTCTAAAGCATTATTCTAAGTCAGGAAGCTAGCCGCTTTCAATGTTTGCAGTTCTTTTTATTTTTTCCTCTCCAAAATATATTGCTGAGAAAATTCCCATAATTCACTATTTTTTGGTTTTTTTTTTGGGGGAAAATATATATTTTTTTTTACATTTTCCCATCCCTAAATTCATTACTCTTGCTTTCCCTCACTCATTTAATTAACATAAAATAATGATTTGAAGATGACTTTGAGATTTCAAAATTGCATGGCTAAAAAGATGAGAAGTATCCTGCCTTTAATGTGGAAGTTAGGAAGAAATCAACAATAAGAGTTTATTTACTTCCTAATGTGTTCCCAAATCCTGTTAAACACTAAATACAAAGAAAGGCCAATTGTTCCAATGGAGAGAACAACATAGGGGCAAGTATGCACATGCAAAATATATGTGAAATAAACTAGAAGTATTCTCAGGAGAAGAGATATATGCATGGGAAATAATTGTGAAAATCACTGGCAAAAAGTTGATTTTTGAACTGGAGTTTGTAGAAAGATAAAAGAGGACAAGAGAGTCAGTTAGGAAAGACGGAGGGTCAATGAAAAAGCAGAGTCAAAAGATAAGAGTGTTATAAACAAAGATAGGAAGGAAGGTCCTTCTGTACACAGTATTGTAATGTTCTGGTTTAGCTTTCTAGAGGTCTTGGAACCGGCCTTTATTTCATCTGAGTAATTACCACGAGGATAGCCAGGTGATTAAGTCCAAAAGTCTTTATTGTCTCCTTCACAGTCTCTCTCCTTCTCCTGAGGTTCGGCTAGCTTTCTGGAGGCCCTCCACTGGAATGGGTTTTGGTTTCAGTGGGGAAGTAGGAGGATAGGCCAGCCACCAAGAGGCTGATAAAGATGTTATGTCTCTCTGAATCCGAGAACTTGAACTCTAATCTCTGGTCCTCTGTCTTCTTCAAGTCTCTCTCTATGTCTGACTCTGACCTCTCAATACTCTGTTACAATTAAATTCATTCATCATAGTGAGTATATCAATTATTATATCACTAGGAAACCATTATTTGTTGTAAGATTAATTCAATCATACTGAACTAGAGAAGTATTAATCACCATACTAAAGTAGATAACCATTGTCTTATCAATTCCACGGAATTAACAACCTTGTAAGAATCTTTGTTTCAAGTACACTTTTCCAGAGTTCTGGCTCTCTACACCCTATAAAGAGGGAAGGTAGGTAGAAGACACAAGAAAAGTAAAAAGCAACCAGGATATAAAGGACTTAGAGCAGAAAACAGGGGATTTTATATTTGATCCAGGAGTTAATAGGGAACCACTATATAGTACTGAATAAGTGAATATTGTATAAATTACATTAGTTAATACTTATAAAACATCATTTTTTTGTTAAATGATCATCAGTATTGAATTAAATTAAATAATGATTTGTTACCGGGGTAAGTACTGGAGAAAAAATGTAAATAACCAATACATTCTCTGTCTTTAAGGATATTACATTATTTTCCATTATTATTTTATTCTTACTTCTCTGCATCAGTTTCTACATACCTTCCTAGGATTCATTGAAGCTAAAGTTGATCCTTTTAGGATGATACTTGAATAATATAGTATTTTTATTTGATCTTAGAAGCTATAGGAAGCCGATAAAGTGGATAGGGTAGTGGGGAGAATATGATTGGACCTGAATTTCAGGAAAATCACTATAATTGTTGAAGAGAGAATAAACGAAGTCAGAAGAGACTTGAGGCTAGCAGAGCCACTAGTGAGCTACTAGAAACATCTAGGGATAAGGCAAAGGGGTCTTGCACTTGAGTGGTAGCAGAATGAGAAGAGAAGGTTCTGTTAAGAAGACACTGAAAAGGCAAAATTGGCCGATCTTGACAACAGATATATTTGGGGAACTGAGAAACAGTAAAGAGTCAAGGGTGATTTCTCAGCTGTGAGAATAAAGAACTGAGACAATGATTTTGCTCCCTATAGTAAAAGGAAATGTAAGAGGGGGAAGATAATGAATTCATTTTTTAAAATATATTGAGTTTAAGATGACTATTGGATATCCAATTTGACACTTCTGAAAATATTGTTGGAGATCTAATATTGGAGCTTTACAGAATGAGCCAGGATAGGCAGATTTGAGAATAATCAGCATAGAGATTGTAAATAAGGCCTTGGGAGTTAATGAGGTAACAAAATAGTATGGAAGGAAACAAGAAGTGGGCCCAGGCCAGAACCCCAAAGGATTTTTAGAATTAGAGTATTCAGCAAAGGAAACAGAAAAGTGGACAAATAGATAGGAGAAAAACCAGGAAATAGTGATGTCCTGAACCATTAGAGAGAATAGAGAATCAAGGATAACAAAGTGATCAACAATGGCCAAGGTTGCAAATAAGCCAAGGAGGGGACTGATAAAAGACTATTAGATATGACAAGTAATGGATTTTTAGAAGGCAATTTCAGTGAAATGATATGGTCAGAAGCCATATTGTACAGGATTTAAAAGAGAGTTAAAAATAAAGGAGAGAAAGTAGAGGTACGTTCACAGATGACCTTTTCAAAGAGTTTAGTGTCAAATATTAAAAGGGGTATAGTATGATAACAAAGAATAAAGGATCAAGAGAATTATTTTAAGTACATGGGGGAATACAGGCATGTTTATAGGCAGTAAGGGATGATCTATTTGAAAGGGTGAGATTTAAAAAATGAAAGATGGAACAAGGAATAACTTAAACAAGGAATGAGGTTAGTCCTGATAAAGCATAAGGTCATACACTTGCATTTGTGAGGCAAGCATAAAGAAAAAAAAAAAGTGGGGGAAGATATTTGAGTAATAGCAAAGACAGAACGATGAGTTCCCAGTGAATGTCTCCAATTATATCTATAAAATCTTAATTTTTTCAGCTGCAAGAGTAGGAAGAGGGGAAGCCATGGAAGGTTTAAGGAGGGATGCAAAGTTCTGGGAGAACCACTGTGGAAAATGAGAGTAAGTTGATAACAGAGCTCTAGTAACATTCATCTAGTAAGCGTAGGGACACACTTGAGGGTGTGGACAACAAATTTTTAATGAAAAAAAAAAAACAGAATGGTTGCATGATTTTTCATACATACAAATATGTATATGTGTATGTGTACACATATATATATATATATACACATATGTATATATATATATATTATATACATACATATATACATCTATACACATATATATACGTATACATGTATATATACATATACATATATATACATATATACGTATATATGGAAATATACATATATATGTATATATATGTATATGTGTGTATATATATATATATATATATATATATATATATATATATATATATATATATATATATATATATATATATAAAATGAGAGAGAGTGAATTTTCATCTAGGACCATGTGATAGAATAGAAGGAAGGTTGCGGATGAAATCAGAAAAAAAAAAAATACAATCTTACTTCTAACATATGCTAGCTGTATGAACTTGGGCTATTTTTTAAACCTTCAGTTTCTTCATCTATAAAATTCAGATATTATATTTGTTTTAAGGAAACTTACGTGGGGAAATGGATAAAATTTTGGGACTAGAGTCAGGAAGACATGTTCATGAATTCAAAGTCTGCCTCAGACACTAGTTGTGTGGCCCTGCTCAAATCACTTAGCCATGTTTGCCTCAGTTCCTCATTTATAAAATGAGGTGAAAGGGGAAATGCAAACCATTCCAATCTCTTTGCCAAAAAAAAACAAAACAAAAAAAAAAAAAAAAACAAAAAATTGATCATAAATAATGAGACTCAATGGATAAAAAATTTAATAATAATTTACAGTCCTTGAATGCATTGTATAAGCATTGGCTAGAATTATTATTCTTTACTTTATAGATGAATTCTATAGCCCTTGTGGAGTTTGAACAAAAGGCAGTTTTCTACACTTGAGGTCATGCTTTTTTCCTTTTATCAAATTGCTTTGCAGAACATTAGGAGGAAGGGAAATCCTGAATAGTTTGAAACACAAAGCTTTTTTGTCCTTCTCTCTTTTTGATTCGTTTACATTTTTAAGATTCCTTTTAGAAGTTTATTCAACAAATCTATGTGTGTGTGTATGCGAAGCCTTCGACATTAAATTTTCATAGCTAAATAAGAAACCCATTTTAATGGAGTTCAAAGTACAAATACTGACATTTTCTTAGTTGTCAAGCCATCTTTGATGGATTCTCCAGTTGTGTTTTTTCCCCTATTTGATCAATGACTTTGCTCTGAATCAAATTATTTTAATCAAGTAAGATGCTAATTCTGCAATTAAGAAAACAGCTAATTAGCCATATTTTTCTTTGTCAGAGAGAATGCAGGTTACTGAGCTCAATCTGATGAGTATAACCTGATTTAAACAAGAGATTAATAGGAAGGTTGTGGGCCAGTGGAAGACCACATAGTCCACCATTTCCATGGATTGTTGAAATGAGAGACATTTTCTTACTCCCCTTCTTGACGTTCATTAGTAGCATACTTGATTTGATGTGGAATATTAAAAGAAAATTTTTGTCTCTCTAGAAAAGATGGATCATACCATTTAGTAAACATTCTTATTTGAATATTAGACTATTAAACATGAGCCCAGTTCTTTCTATTTTGTTTTCAATAATGCTACTAAGGAGATTCTGAATCTGTGAAAATAATCAATAAAATCTAGATTTTGGTCCTGCAGCAGAGGGACATGAACATTTACACAGTGTGTGTAGATTGTGAGACAGGTATAATTAATGACATTTTGTGATTTAAAAAAAAACACACATTTCAAAATAATAAATCATTTTAGCTAAGTTGGTTAGTTCGCATATTGAGCAACTGGAAAAAAGATATTAATCTACTAAATAAAAATATATAGTTTTGTTTGCAACTTATTATTTTACTTTGTGAACTCATTATTTCCCTTGCAATCAAGTACCATGTCAATGAAAATGATACTCTAAACCTAACATCTTTCCTGTCCTCTAATCCCGAATTTTGAATTGTGCAATGGACATCTTGAACTAGACAATCAATGGGCATCTAAAAATCAACATGTTCAAAACTGATCTCATTATCTTTTGCCCTCATGTCTCCTCATTTCCTAATTTCTAAAGTTGGCCAGATTTATTATCCAATTATTCTTGATTCTTCACTCTCACCTCTGCCTTCACACAGCCAATCCATTTATCAATCCTAGTTCTATCTTTATAACATCTTTCTGTTTGTCTCCTTTCTCTACTCTGAAATTACTACTAAAATGGTGCTAGCCCTCATCATTTCAAACCTGGCCTGTTATAAAAATCTTCTTTTTGTTCTCTATATCTCAAGTCTTTCCTCATACCAATCCATTTTTAAAAATTCAGATATCAAAGGGATTTTGTTTGTTTTATTTGTTTATTTTTACTTGAATCTGGAGGGAATAGCGAACTTGATTTTATTGACAGAGGAAACATATTGATTAACTGAGTCTTTGGATGAAAAATTTGATAGCTGAGGGGAGGCTATTATAACAGTTCAATGATTTTACATTGATCCTAGAGGTAGTAAGGAAGAAATATTCCTCATTGTATAGCAGAATGACATTGTAAGATTTCAAGAAACTTGGTTAACAAAACTAGACTTGAGGAACCTCAAGGAGAAACCTCAGAAAGTTATTATAATGGGTTAGCAAAGAAGTGAAAAAGAATGGAATTAAACCATTGACTGGGTAAATGGAAAGATGCATGTAAGCCCTATGGAATTCATATGATGATGAAAAATATTATCAACAAGAGAGATATATGGAATGTGTCCAAGTAAGTGCTACAGAAAGCACTGAGCTCAAAAGCTTGTTTGTGAAAATAGAGTTAAGGGAATAAAGAGAAAATTCAGGATATGTCATATATGACTAGTGTTTTTTAAAACTTTCCCATGTTTGTACTAATCTAATTAAACAACACTTAATTTTTTTTTCTTTAAATTACAAGTAGTCAAAGAAAAGCGTGACCAAAAAGATGCTGTTGGAGAAGTTGAAGGTGCATTCAACTGTTTCAATCATGTTTGACCTTTCATGACTACATTTAGGCTTTTCTTGACAAAGATATTTGAGTGGTTGCCATTTCCTTCTCTATCTCATTTTACAAATTAGGAAAATGAGGCAAAAGAGTTCAATGTCTTGCCTAGAGTCATACAGTTAGTAAGCATTCTTGGGTCATATATGAACTCAAGAAGAGTATTCTTGGCTCCAAGTTATATCCCATGGTTGTCTATCTAATGGGAAATGAAGCTGTCCTAAGAGTAACAATAAATTATACTGATGTACTGAAATGACTTAGGGATTCTAACTTCCTAAGCCTCCTAAATCTTGAGGAGGATCCAGGTCATTTACATTATTTGCATGTAAAGCTTTAAAGAAGTGGTATAAAAAATTTCTGAGAATCATTTCATCTGGAAAAATTATTGCATTTTCTCGCTAAAGCTGCCAAGTCCTGAAACTTTTCACTGACCAGACTGCTTCACAATTTGATTCTATATTACTTTTGCCCAATGAGGTAAATCATTGACTCCTATATCTGACAAGAATATTTATCAGAATCAGAAATAGAGTCATCCCTAGAAATCATGAAGTCTAATCGCATCATATTGCAGATAAGTCAAATTGAGGAAGAGGGAAGAGAAAGCTCCCCCAAAATTTATTCTTTCATGTACCCAATCACTTAGATTGGCCTACTTAACTATTTTTTGCATAAGACATTCCATTTTATGCATTCTTTTTTAATTTTTTTCATTGTCCTTCATGTCTAAAATATTCTCAGTTCTTACCTCTATCATTTAGTTTACTTGGCTTTCATAAGGAATCAGTTCACATTCCACTTTTTTTGCATAAAACACCTCATGTTCTCCTCTACTCATTACTTCTCTTTGTAATTTCTTGTTGTGATGTCCAGGCTAGCTCTCTGGTGGGCCTTGGGATCAGCCCAAGGCCTTGGGCTTAGTGTGGGAGTGAAGTGTAGGAGGCAGAAGAACAAACACATGGCTGGTCAAAGATGGAGTCTGGATTCTTTAGTCTGGAGCCTGAAGTCTTCTCTGTGGTTGAGATTGTGGCTGCCCAGAGAACCCACTGTCTCTAGGATTCTCTGACAATACCCCAGCATGACTATATTACGACACCACACTGAGCATGTGCAACTGTAGAACACCACATCACCACATTACCCTAAGTATTTGCCAACGAGATTGACCACATCATTATATTACATTAATTATGTGCTTAGAGAACCACTATCTCAAACTCAGTAGGTACTTACCTACAAGCACCCTAGTATCTTAGTTTCAAGTACACCCTTTCAGAGTTCTGGCCAGCTCCATCTCGTGATCTACTTTTCAGATATTTTATATATATATTTGCTGTTCCCCCTACCCCTTTAGAATGTGAGCCTTGTGAAGATTGGTACAGTATTTTTCCATCTTTTGTAACTCTAGTGCTTCTCATGATGGAAAGCACTTAGTCCATCTTAATAAATTGAATGATTAATTCCATTAATTCAATAAATGAATCATTTATTGAAAAGACCTGTTCAATATATACTATAAATGGAGGAGCTGAGATTTGAACTTGGGATACAGAAGCTAAACTCAGTGTTCTTTCAAATAGATTATACTTGTGATTCCATGGTAAAAAACATGAAAAACCAGAGATGATAAATATAGGGAAACAAAATCTGGGAAAAACTTCCTACAGAAAGTGGGATTTTAGTTGAAATTTGAGAGAAAAAAAATCCAGCATTCAGGGATGAGGAAGGGAATAATTCTGGCCATGGGAGAAAGCTAATGAAAATGCTTGGAGATAGGCCATAGCATGCTTTAAATCGTGGAATAAGTGGAAGTAAGCCACTTGTAAGAAAACAAACAAAAAAGGTAATAGGACTTTGAATGCCAAATAAAAAGAACATTTTAGTGGGTACTAGAGTCCATTAGCAATGACTAGAATTTACTGAATAAGGAGCTGACATTGACAGACCTATGTTTTGGGAAGATTATTGTGACAACTGAAAGAAGGATGCAGTGGGAAAAGACAGGGGGACAAGCCAATAAGCTATTGCAGAATTGAGGTAGTCAGGGCCTGAATTTGGGTGATGACAATGCAAAGGAGAGAAGAGAATCTATACAGAGATGCTGTGAAGATAGAAAGGACAGGACTTGGTGACCGATTAGAAATAGGGAATGAAACAAGGAGTTGATGGTGATTCCTAATTTGCCAATCTGGGTAACTGAGATCATTGTATGATCTTTGTCAAACATTTTTTTTCCCTTCAAGCTATTCTGTTCACCTTTGTAGATAAATTTCCCTATTCCCCTTTTTTAAAAGTCCCATGTATGACAAAGAAATTAATTTGAGAAAAGAACTTTCTCTTAGGAATATTAATATGAGGTCTTTGAAATCAACCATGGAAAGAAACACAAATTTATGAATTTTTAATTTCATAAATGAGAGTTGGGGGGAAGAGACCTCTGAGAAAAAGGAAATCTATGACTGTTCCCTGCCCAATCTTCCTCATGGGACTATCACAATGATAAAAGCAGATAATTTGTGAGAAAGAACCTCAATAGTGCTTAATAAATTACCTATGCCAGGTATGTCTATTGTTGTTTTGGTTATTAATAATTAAACCCTTTAAAGTGAAAGGGAAAAAAAAAAGCTCATTTAATTTATGACTTTTGGATGGCTTTTTTGCCCCTTATTTTCTCCTCCATTGAAAGAAGGGGAAATAAAGATTGTATTTCACATAAATAATAGAACATATATTTCCTAGTGTTTGTATATGTCTTAACCTTTCAAGAATTCTACTTTATCTATGCAGTGTTTAGCCTTGCCCACCTTTTTTTCTTTTCTTTTTTTTTTTTTTAACAATCTGGGGCTTGGGGACTCTAGTGTCATCCCTTCCAGCAAAATAAATAATTTAGAAGATAGAGTTTCTTAAAGAGAGGTAGATTCTGATTTGTATTCAGTAACACTGAGTCTCTAAGGAAACAGAAAAGAAAGAAAAATAAGGATCATTAGGTTCTATTATAGCTATTTAGAGTTTTATTTTCATTATTGTTTCAAGAGTCATTGACACTCACTATAGGGAAGACTTTTTCTCATCTTTGGATGGCACCTCAATGATTGCCAGGAAGTATACTACCCTATTTCCTCTACCTCTGGGCAGCTAAGTGGCAAAGTGGATTCAAGATATGGACTCAGGAAGGGATGAGCTCATAGATGACCTTAGAGACTTAATAACTGTTGCCTAGACAGCTCACTTAACCTCAGTTTGCCTTGATTTACCAATCTTCAAAATGGAGATAATAGTAGCATCTGCTTCCTTCAGTTGTTATGAATGTCAAATGACATAACATTGGAAAGAAGCTTTGAAAACTAAAAAGCACCATATAAATGCTAACTATTGTAGCTGTTATTAATTTTTCCCCTTGGCCCAGGTGAGCAGAATTTGGATCATGGGTAGAAATTAAGGAGATTTAGGTTTGATGTCAAATGATTTTTTCTTCCCAAATATATAGTAGTTAGAATGAAGAATTTGAATGAAGAAATTTTTTTTAATGTATCACAGCAGCTGATGTAAATCCTTTACTCTAGAAAATAAATTCCTGTTATCATATAGACGTTGTCATTCAGGCCCAATTTAACAATCTCCATTGGGTGGTTACTCAGGATATCATAGAGCAGTCCATTCTACTATTCCAATTATGGACAGAAATAATTTTTAAAAGGTTTTATTTTTAAAGTTTTAATTTAGGGGCAGCTAGATGGCGTAGTAGATAGAGCACCAGCCTTGAATTCAGGAGTACCAGAGTTCAAATCTGTTCTCAGACACTTAACACTTCCTAGCTGTGTGACCCTGGGCAAGTCACTTAACCCCAGCCTCAAAAATAAATAAATAAATAAATAAATGAATAAATAAATGAATAACTAACTAAATAAATAAATAGATAGATAGATAAACAAATAGATAGATAAATAAATGAACAAATAAACAAATAAAATAATAAACAAACAAACAAACAAATAAATAAATAAATAAATAGATAGATAGATAAACAAATAGATAGATAGATAAATGAACAAATAAACAAATAAATTAATAAACAAACAAACAAATAAATAAATAAATAAATAAATGAATGAATGAATAAATAAATGAATAAATGAATGAATGAATAAATGAATAGATGAGTAAGTAAGTAAATAAATAAAGTTTTAATTTGTTTTCTTACATTTTCCCACATCTAACATTAGGATGAAATTTGTCTCTTTGTAACTTATAACCATCATTCCTTGTTCTGCCCTATGAAAGATCAAGAAAATATCTAGAATTTCCTTTCAAGATGAGTCTTCTTGACTCCAGGGTCATACTCTATTCATTGCACCACCTAGCTGCCCCACTTTTTGGTTCGCATCATTGTCTCAAAATTCTGGCTTACAGAAATATACCCAGTAATTCAAAAATGTTCAGCCTGAAGAAAAACAAGTAGAATAATTGAATATGTTTGTAGCAGACTGGACATACCTTCATTGCAGTTGGGAGATAATCAGACCACTTAAGGTTCTCTAGTTTGACACCCACATCTAGTGTAATTAAATTAAATTATTCCCATCTCTTAAAAACTAATTTTGCTGAATAGCAATAACCCAGTGTGTGATAATGAAAACAATGGATAATTATGGTGTAGGGTATGGTGGGCTGGACTTGGAATCAAAATACATGGGTTAATCTGCTTTCCAATCCCTAGTTCCATAAAGTTGGGGAAGTCACCTCAGGAGAGATAAATAACCACACTTTAGTTACCTTTTCATTTGATGCTCACAACAACCCATTTTCCAAGTCAGAAAACTGAGGCAGACAGGGCTTGAAGCTTACACAGCTAGCGAGATCAGACTTGAACTTTTGTCTACCTGATACTAGGCCTTGGCCTATGTATTCTCTGCCAAGTCAGTTTTCTCACATATAAATTTTTGTAGCTAAAGCTAAAAGTCTCTAAGTTTCCTCACATCTTTGAATATATCCTATATACATGATATTTCATAAATCTTTTTTTTTTTCTTCTCACATCATGAACTGGAGAGATTTGATAAGCAGATAAATTTAACCTTCTCTTCAGGAAGATTTACATTGAACTTTTTGCTCTGATGCTTACTCCAGGTAGTTCAAAGCTCAAAGTCCTCCAGCTCTTTGAGGCTCAATATAATTGTGAAGACTGAGTTAGCTCCTTGGATGTCTTAGAATCAGCTAGAGTCAGGATAAGCAAAAGTACTTGGTCTTTATTCTTGGTCTTTAGGGGTAGAAGGGAAGGGAATGGACACAAGTTCTCCACTACTTCCCTTCTCCTTGTCCACCAAAAAGTGACTCTGGCTTGTGTTACTCCACCCCCTAAGCCTCCAACACTTATCTGTATACACCAAAAGATCAAGCCAGCACAGAATAGTGGGAAGGGCCATTTTCCAAGCTTATGCTAATAGAGTATTTTCCAATGGGTAAATTAGCCTTAAGTGCTTGGTTGTCTCATTCCAATGTACCTACTCTGAGTTTCATCCCTTTATAATAATGATCTATAAGATGGATATAATAGTAATTGTAATTACCTTATTTTTTTGTCACAAACTTTAAAGAAAAAATAATTTGTAGAGTGCTATTTAAATTATTCCATTGATCAGCTCCAGCTGAGAGAAAAGAAAAGATAAAATCTCAGAGACTGTGATTGACCCAAGATCCAAGGGATTTTAACTGTCAAAGCCTAGATAAGACACCCTATGAAATAATTAGAAACAATAGGTTGAATTTGAATATAAATCACTTTAGGCTTAATCATGTATAGGGAAAAATAAACTTCCTTCCAGAATTGACACAAATTAGCTTGGATTTCTGTGGCAGGAGTTGCCTTTATTCCCCTTTCTCCTCCCATTTTTTCAAGATCAAGAAAAAAGGTTGATCTCAGGCATATTATAAAAGGAATAAAAAAAAAAAAATAAGTTGGACTACATCAGATGAGACAGGCTAAGCCTAAGATTCTGTGATTTGGTTATATCAGATTATTAGGTCAAGTCCACTATTCTTTTTATAACCCCATATGGAGCACTTCGTAAGCACTCTGTGGAATAAAAACAATAATAATAAAAATAACTAAAATTAGTTTTTAAGCTTTCTTTTGTCTGTCTTCCTCTGTTAGTTTGTAAATTAACTGAAGGTAAGGGCTAATTTTCTTTTTTTCATATTCTCATTCCCAATGCTTGGCACAGTGCCTGGTGCACAGTAATATTAACACTTATACTTAACATTTATATAGTGCTTACTATGTTTTGAGCACAGTACTAAACTCTTTTTAATTACTATTCAATTTGAAATTCACAACAACTCTAGAAAATAGGCTCTATTAGTATTTTCATTTTCCAGATGAGGAAATTGTGTTAAAGAAAGTTTAAATGACTTCTCAAACATATCTAGTAGCTATCTGTGGCCAAATTTGAATTCAAGTCTTTCTGCTTAGAATTAGCACTCTATTGTCATGATAACTATTTATTGATTTACAATAGTAACTGGCTTTTAGATAAGACTGTAAATCTTTTTTTTTTTTGATTATATGTAAAAACATTTTTTTTTAATTTTTTTTTATTATATATATATATTTTATAATATTATCCCTTGTATTCATTTTTCCAAATTACCCCCCCTCCCTTATTCCCTCCCCCCGACGACAGGCAATACCATACATTTTACATGTGTTACAATATAGTCTAAGTACAATACATGTGTGTGAATATCATTTTCTTGTTGCACAATAAACATTAGAATCCGAAGGTACATGCAACCTGGGCAGACAGATATTAGTGCTAACAATTTACATTCCCCTCCCAGTGTTTCTTCTCTGGGTGTATCTACCTCTGTCCATCATTGATCAACTGGAAGTGAGTTGGATCTTCTTTATGTTGAAGATTTCCACTTCCATCAGAATACATCCTCATACAGTATCGTTGTTGAAGTGTACAGTGATCTTCTGGTTCTGCTCATTTCACTCAGCATCAGTTGATTTAAGTCTCTCCAACCCTCTCTGTATTCCTCCTGCTGGTCATTTCTTACTGAGCAATAATATTCCATAACTTTCATATACCACAATTTACCCAACCATTCTCCAACTGATGGACATCCATTCATCTTCCAGTTTCTAGCTACAACAAAAAGTGCTGCCACAAACATTTTGGCACATATATGTCTCTTTCCGCTCTTTATTTCTTTGGGATATAATCCCAGTAGTAGCGCTGCTGGGTCAAAGGGTATGCACAGTTTGATAACTTTTTGGGCATAATTCCAGATTGCTCTCCAGAATGGCTGGATTCTTTCACAACTCCACCAGCAATGTATTAGTGTCCCAATTTCCCCACATCCCCTCCAACATTTGTCATTATTTGTTCCTGTCATCTTAGCCAATCTGACAGGTGTGTAGTGGTATCTCAGAGTGGTCTTAATTTGCATTTCTCTGATCAGTAGTGATTTGGAACACTCTTTCATGTGAGTGGATATAGTTTCAATTTCTTCTTCTGAGAATTGTCTGTTCATATCCTTTGACCATTTATCAATTGGAGAATGGTTTGGTTTCTTATAAATTATGGTCAGTTCTCTATATATTTTGGAAATGAGACCTTTGTCAGAACCTTTGTTTTTAAAAATATTTTCCCAATTTGTTACTTCCCTTCTAATCTTGTTTGCATTAGTATTATTTGTACAGAAACTTTTTAGTTTGATGTAATCAAAATCTTCTATTTTGTGATCAATAATGATCTCTAGTTCTCCTCTGGTCATAAATTCCTTCCTCCTCCACAAGTCTGAGAGGTAGATTATCCTCTGTTCCTCTAATCTATTTATTATCTCCCTCTTTATGCCTAAATCATGGACCCATTTTGATCTTATCTTGGTATATGGTGTTAAGTGTGGATCCATATCTAATTTCTGCCATACTAATTTCCAGTTTTCCCAACAGTTTTTTCCGAATAATGAATTTTTATCCCTAATGTTGGAATCTTTGGGTTTGTCAAAGATTAGATTGCTATAGATGTACCCTTTTTTGTCCTTTGTATCTAATCTGTTCCACTGATCTACCGGTCTATTTCTTAGCCAATACCAAATGGTTTTGGTGACTGCTGCTATATAATATAGCTTTAGATCAGGTACACTTAGACCACCTTCCTCTGAGTTTTTTTTCATTAGTTCCCTTGCAATTCTTGACCTTTTATTCTTCCATATGAATTTTGTTGTTATTTTTTCTAGGTCATTAAAATAGTTTCTTGGGAGTCTGATTGGAATAGCACTAAATAAATAGATTAGTTTGGGGAGTATTGTCATCTTTATTATATTCGCTCGGCCTATCCAAGAGCACTGAATGTCTTTCCAATTATTTAAATCTGATTTTATTTTTGTGGCAAGTGTTTTGTAATTTTTCTCATATAATTCCTGACTTTTCTTTGGTAGATGAATTCCCAAATATTTTATACTCTCAACATTTGTTTGGAATGGAATTTCTCTTTGTATCTCTTGCTGTTGCATTTTGTTAGTGATATATAAAAATGCCGAGGATTTATGTGGATTTATTTTGTATCCTGCCACTTTGCTGAAATTTTGAATTATTTCTAGTAGCTTTTTAGCAGAGTCTTTGGGGTTCTCTAAGTATACCATCATGTCATCTGCAAAAAGTGATAGTTTAATTTCCTCATTTCCTACTCTAATTCCTTGAATCTCTTTCTCGGCTCTTATTGCCGAGGCTAGCGTTTCTAGTACTATATTGAATAGTAATGGTGATAGTGGGCAACCTTGTTTTACTCCTGATCTTACTGGGAAAGGTTGCAGTTTATTTCTATTGCATATTATGCTTACTGACGGTCTTAAATATATACTCCTGATTATTCTAAGGAATAATCCATTTATTCCTATACTCTCAAGAGTTTTTAGTAGGAATGGATGTTGGATTTTGTCAAATGCTTTTTCTGCATCTATTGAGATGATCATATGGTTCTTATTAATTTGATTATTAATATGGTCAATTATATTAATAGTTTTCCTAATATTAAACCAGCCCTGCATTCCTGGAATAAATCCTACTTGATCATAGTGTATTATCTTGGAGATGATTTTCTGAAGTCTTTTTGCTAATATCTTATTTAAGATTTTAGCATCAATATTCATTAAGGAGATTGGTCTATAATTTTCTTTCTCAGTTTTCGATCTACCAGGTTTAGGTATCAGTACCATGTCTGTGTCATAAAAGGAATTTGGTAGGACTCCTTCATCCCCTATTTTTTCAAATAATTTATATAACATTGGGGCTAATTGTTCTTTAAATGTTTGGTAGAATTCACATGTGAATCCATCTGGCCCTGGGGATTTTTTCCTGGGGAGTTGATTAATAGCTTGTTCTATTTCTTTTTCTGAAATGGGACTATTTAAGCAATTTATCTCCTCCTCTGTTAATCTAGGGAGCCTATATTTTTGGAGGAAGTCATCCATTTCACTTAAGTTATCAAATTTATTGGCATAAAGTTGGGCAAAGTAACTCCTTATTATTTCTCTAATTTCCTCTTCATTGGTGGAAAGATCCCCCTTTTCATTTGTAAGACTATCAATTTGATTTTCCTCTTTCTTTTTTTGATCAAATTTACCAAAGGTTTATCTATTTTATTGGCTTTTTCATAAAACCAACTCTTGGTTTTATTTATTAATTCAATAGTTTTTTTACTTTCAATTTTATTGATTTCTCCTTTTAATTTTTGTATTTCGAGTTTAATTTTTGGTTGGGGGTTTATAATTTGGTCTTTTTCTAGCCTTTTAAGTTGTAAGCCCAATTCGTTAATCTTCTCTTTCTCAATTTTCTTCAAATAAGCCTCTAAAGATATAAAATTTCCCCTTATTACCGCTTTAGCTGCATCCCAAAGATTTTGATATGATGTCTCATCATTATCATTATCTTGGGTGAAATTGTTAATTGTTTCTATAATTTGCTCTTTCACCCAGTCATTCTTTAAGATGAGATTATTCAGTTTCCAATTACTTTTTGGTCTATTTACCCCTAACTTTTTACTGAATGTAGCTTTTATTGCATTGTGATCTGAGAAGAAGGCATTTATTATTTCTGCCTTCCTACATTTAATTTTGAGATCTTTATGTCCTAGTATATGGTCAATTTTTGTATAGGATCCATGAACTGCTGAGAAGAAAGTATATTCCTTCCTATTGCCATTCAGTTTTCTCCAAAGGTCTATCATACCTAGTTTTTCTAATGTTCTATTTACTTTTTTTAATTTCTTTCTTGTTTGTTTTGTGGTTTGATTTGTCTAAATCTGAGAGTGCAAGGTTGAGATCTCCCACTATTATAGTTTTACTGTCTATTTCTTCTTGTAGTTCTCTTAACTTTTCCTTTAGAAAGTTAGATGCTATACCACTTGGTGCATATATGTTTAGTATTGATATGGCTTCATTATTTATGCTACCTTTCAGCAGGATATAGTTTCCTTCCTTATCTTTTTTAACGAGATCTACTTCTGCTTTTGCTTGATCTGAGATAAGGATAGCTACCCCTGCTTTTTTGGCTTTACCTGAAGCATAATAGGCTCTGTTCCAACCTTTTACCTTTACTCTGTATGTATCTCCCTGCTTTAAGTGTGTTTCCTGTAGGCAACATATTGTAGGGTTCTGCTTTTTGATCCAATCTACTATCCGTCTCCGTTTGATGGGATCGTTCATCCCATTTACATTTACAGTTAAAATTACTAATTCTGTATTTCCTGCCATCGTATTATCCCCAGATTATGCTTTTTTCCCTTGACCCCCCTGATCCCCCTCCCCGATATTTAATTTACAGACCCCCCCTTGTGACGCGCAACCCTCCCTCTTTTTTTTTTTTTTTTTTTTTAGGATCCCTCCCCCCTCCCTCCAAGTCCCTTCACTTATTCCCCTTTTCCTTTTCCCTTTTCCTCTCCCCCCTTTTAATGAGGTGAGAGAAAATTCTCTGAAAAACAAATATGTTAATTATTTACTCTTTGAGCCTCTTCTGATGAGAGTAAGATTCACACAATGATTCTCCCCCTCACTAAGTTCCCTCAGATATGGTGTATTTTCTATGTCTCTTCCTGGGATGTAGTTTCCCTCTTTTTATCACTCCTTCCCCTTTTTCTGAACCGACCTCCTTCCCTTTACTACACCCCCCTTTTTTTCTTTTATATCAGTAAAATCAAATTATCCTTGAGTATTTTTTATATACCCACAACAGAGTTACAGTTCTCAAGGGTTCTGTGTACCTTTTTCTGTTTCTCTTCAGTCTTGTGGATGTAGATCAAATTTTTTGTTTAAGTCTGGTTTTTTTCTTAGAAACATATAGAATTCCTCTGTTTCATTGAATGACCATCTTCTTCCGTGGAAAAAGATGCTAAACTTAGCTGGGTAGTTCATTCTTGGTTGCAGTCCTTGATCTTTTGCCTTACGGAATATCAGGTTCCAGGCCCTTCTATCTTTTAATGTGGAGGCAGCCAGATCTTGGGTGACCCTTATTGTGGCACCTTGGTATTTAAATTGTTTTTTTCTAGCTGCTTGCAGGATTTTCTCCTTTGTGTGGTAATTCTGCAGCTTAGCCACAATATTCCGTGGTGTTCTTTTTTTAGGGTCTATTTCAGAAGGAGTTCGATGAATTCTTTCCACATCTACTTTCCCTTCTGTTTCTATTATCTCTGGACAGTTCTCTTTGATAATTTCCTGTAAAATAGAATCTAGGCTCTTTTTTTGGTCATAGTTTTCTGGAAGTCCAATAATCCGCAGATTATCTCTCCTAGATCTATTTTCCAGGTCTATAGATTTTCCCAGTAAGTATTTGACGTTGTTCTCCAGCTTCTCATTTTTTTTGTTTTGTTTGACTGATTCTTGGGTTCTCTGTGAATCATTCATTTCTATTTGTTCCATCCTGACTTTTAAGGAGTTATTTTCTTCTTTCACAGTTTTTAGTTCTTTTTGTAAATGCCCAATTTCGTTTTTAAATGAATTGTTTTGCTCTATTGAATTTTTTTCCATTTCCCTAATTTTTTTTTTTGAGAATTATTTTCTTTTTCCAATTCAGAAATTCTATTTTCTTGAGACTTTTTTATCTTTTCCAATTCAGAAATCCTACTTTCCTGTGTTTTTTTAACCTTTTCTAATTCACTAATTTTGTTTCCCTGCATCTCCTGTGAATTCTTTATTTTTTCCAACTCCAATTTCAGGACGTTATTATTCTCTATCATAACTTCCCTTTCCTTGCCCCATTTTTCTTCGATCTCCCTCAATTTCTTAAGAGCTTCTTCTAGGAGAGAGTTATGTGATGGGGGGCAGGAATCGTTCCCCTTTAGGTTGTTATCTTCTGAATCTTTGCTGTTAACTTCCTCGGGGTTGGATACCCGCTCTTTCTCTGTATAGAAGGAATCTATCGTTTTTCTAGCTTTTTTGCTCATACTTAAAAAATGTTTTGGGGTCTGTCCCTGGGGTAGGAAATTATTTACTTCTTTACCAGCTTCCTCCCAGACCGGATGGATGCAGTGGCCCCTGCGCCCGCGCTAAGAGAGAGCTCTGGGAGAGAGTTCCCCACCCCCTCCCTGGAAGCGCCTCAGAGGTGATTAGCACTGCTGTGCTTTGAGGGCGTAGAATAGTGAAGACAGCAAGAAGCTCAGCCTATGTGTCCGGGTGGGGAGTGGATGTCTGCAGCAGGTGACGTGAGAAGCCCCTGCTCTCAAACTGGAAGTGTCTGCCAGAAACCACGGTCCCTAGTTCAAAGGTTCCGCTTCTCTGGGACTTCCTGGAGCTGAGTTCCACTCCCTCCAGCTAAGCTAGGCAGTGTGTGTTGCCTTGGGCCGTATCCACCCACTTGTCAGTCTCTTAACTATTCTCAGGAGGTAGCTGAGGCCACACCCCCTGGTGCCCAGATCTGTGCCTGAGTCACCCCCAGGGTCGGGAAAATCTAATCTGAGTTTTAAAATATTTTGGCTTTCTCTTCTGAACTGCTAAATAATTAGCAGAGAAGAGCTAACAGCCTGTGCCAGATTCCTTTACCTCAGTGGCTTCTCTGATCCCAGAGCCCCTCCCAGCGCAATGGGCGCAGTGTGCCCCTACCCCACCGTCTGTGCTGGTCTTTCTTATTCCTCCCCTGAGAACTGACCTTTCCTGTTGAAACTCCAGATTCTCTTCAGCTGGTAAGTCGTGCTTCCAGTCCTTGTGGTATCTATCAGTCCTGAGCTAATTTTGAGACTTAATTTATCTAATTGGTTGTGAGGGAGTGAGGACGTTCACTGAGTCGTGTGTTTCTTCTCCGCCATCTTGGCTCCGCCCCCCCAAAAAACATTTTTTCATATTCATCTTTTAAATTTTTGAGTTCCAAATTGTTTCCCTTTCCTTTTCCTACCTCTAATTACAAAGGCTAATGTGAAACCACATAAAACATATTTCCAAATATTCATGTTATAAAATAAAACATAGACTAAAAAAAAAAAAAAAACCAAAAAAACAAAAAACAAAAAATTCTGTTTAAAAAAAAAAAAAAAAAAAAAAAATATATATATATATATATATATATATATATAATGTTTCAATTTACATTCACACTCCATCAGTTCTTTCTCTGGAGGTGAGGGACATTTTTCATTTTACATCTATTGGGACTGTCTGGAATCTTTGTATTTGGGACAATACATAACTGATTCACAGTTGATTGTTATATAATATTGGTGGTAAATTATACACTGTTCTTCTGCTTCTGCTCATTTCAATTTGCATCAATTCATGCAAATATTTCCAATATTTTGGAACCATTCTGTTCATAAAAGACAATGATAATATTTCTTCATAATGATATATTTCAATTTGTTTATCAATTCTTCAATCAACCAAGATCCCCTGAATTTCCAATTCTTGACCACTATTAAAAGAGCTGCTATAAATGTTTTTGTACAAATAGACTCTTTCCCCTTTTTTAATCTGTTGGGAATACAGAGTAATTTTATTATTGGCCCAAAGGGCATTAACAGTTTTATATTAGTGCTTTAATTCTGTTGAAGCTTTTATAGGAATTATGAATTTTGGACCTCACAAAAAAGTTATGAGGAAAGGAACTATTTACTATAGAAGAGGAAACTGAGGATCAAAGAGATTATGAAGGGTCACCCAAATAGTCACAGTGATCTGGGGTGACATTGGAATTGAGATCTTCCACAATCTGTGATAGAAAGAAAATCATACTTATAGGCCCTGTTGCAATAGATTCCAAGAGAATTCAAAACTGACAAAAATGAAAAGGAGAAAAAAAATGGCTTTATCTTTAGAAATCATTTAACTGATGAAAAATGGATCTAGGAATATATAATCATAATTATAGCTAATATTTACATGCTGCTATAATGGTTGCAAAGAACTTTACTAATAGCAATCCCTTTTATTCTCACAACAATCCTTGAAGGCAGGAGTTCTTATCCTCATTTTATAGATGAGAAAATGAAGCCATCCAGAACTACATACAGAATGATTAGAATTCCTGTCTTCTCAACTGTCAGTGTAGCATTTTGCTCTACTGTATGATCTAGCTATCTCTTCATCTGTTATAGAAGATCATGATGAATCAGCTGTGATCTGAGATAGATCCTTCTAATATCCCTTTAGGTTTTGCTTGCAGGGGCAAAAAAAGAGTTCCTTTAATATCCTTAATGTGAAATTTTATAGCCTTGTTCACAGACCCTGAAGATATCTAGATATCCCCAGTAAGCTTGATGTAGGAGACATTTCAAGTATTCATGTAACTTTGCTCTAGTGGAAGAAGGCATTAAGGAAAATTAGCAGTGAAATAAAGATAATAGCTAGAACTATTAGTGCCATAAAAAAAGGATTATTTAAATGGTGCCTACAAAATCTCACTCATCATCACATCATAGCATAGTAGGAAACAAATAAGATAAGATTTCTGGCTTGCATTTGAATCCTGTATATGACAAGCAGTGGGTGAAATAGAAGATAAAAGTGCTAGGCTGAATTTCATTTCACTAATAATAACTTTTTTAAAAATTGTGAATATATTTATGCTTTCATAGCAATCATTTTTACCCAATGGACCTTTCTTTACCAAAAAGTAAAATTACAGAAGATTATATATATATATATATATATATATATATATATATATATATATATATATATATATATATATATATATATATATATGTGTGTGTGTGTGTGTGTGTGTGTATTTTATGCATACTACATATACGTATGTAAACATGAATATATGTGTATTTATGCATACTACATATGTGTATAAACATGAATATATGTGTTGATGCATACTGCATACATGTGTGTAAACATGAATGTGCATGTGTGTGTATGTGTGTGTGTATCCTAGAGAGATTATAATAGCATATATAAAATAGTCTTTCTTGGTACTTTTCTATCATTCTTAAAGCTGAAAAAAAAAAAAAAAAGGACTGACTTTGTAGGGCTATTGTAATGTCTGGACTAGCTCTCTGGAGGACTTCAGGATCAGCCCAAATTATTGGTCTTAGTGGAGGAGTGAAGGAGGCAGGAGAGCTGTCACATGGCTGATCAAAGATGGCATGTTCCCTCTGTCTGTGCCTAAGAGCTGTGGCAGAGAGACTTCTGTGTCTTTCCCTCAGTCCTTAAATACTTCAGTACATTTACATCACTACACCACACTGAGCATTACATCATTACATCACATAACGTATCACACTTAGTATATACTTAGTTAGAGAATCATTATCTCATCAATCATACTGAGTCTTAAGTATATCTTTCCAGAGTTCTAGCCCTCTACAGGCTATATTGTTTTGTTTTGTTTTGTTTTGTTTTGTTTTTCTATTATTCAGAATTGAACATTTTTTGGGTGATTTTATAATTTGTACAAATTTGTACAGTTTTATCAATTGCTTATATTTTCTGTAAATTGTCTTGCTTTACTTTATTTTACTTTGCATCAATACATTGATTTCAACACACTTTTCTCTAAATTTCTCATATTTTTCATTTTTCATTGTACAACAATACCCCATCAGCTTTCTGCCTCCCCATTTAAAAACCATTTTCCTGTTTGTGGTTTTAAAGAATAGTTACAACTTGAGGAACACAGTTACTTTCTGCCATAATTATCATGGTGAATTCTTTATACATATTGTTCTCTTGAAGAATTGAGAAATAAAGGAGCCAGTATAACTTTGTATATACTATGGAATCAAATGCTCTCTCCTTTCCTGCTCCTTCTCCTCTTCTTCCTCTTCTTCCTCCCTCTCTGTCTGTCTCTCCCTCTCTCCCCTCTGTCCTCTCTCCCCTCTCTCCCCTCTTTCCCTTCCTCTGTCCCCCTCTCTCCCTCCTCTCTCTCTCCCCTCTCTCCCTCCTTCTCTCTCCCTCCCCCCTCTCCCTCTCTCTCTCCCCCTCTCTCTCTCTCCTTCTCTCCCTCTCTCTCTCTCTCCCTCTCTCCCTGTCTCTCCCCTTTGCTCCTTCTTTTTCACATTGGAGAACTAGAGTTAAAAACCACACTACAAAATGAAACCCAATATAACACACTGTACTAGAATGGTATACAATGCAGTATGTGTAATATGTGTGTTGTTTCTACTATGTGTTGAACTCTATGTTGGATTCACTTCTGGATTCACACCAGAGAAAGATGAGGTGTAACAACAAGAGATACTTCTTCAAATTATCAGGTTTACTGCTAAGAAATATTTAGGGAGCATTTGCCCTTAAAGACTTATATGAGGGGAAAAGCCAAAGGGAGCCACAAACTATTAAACACATTAATTAAAATAAATAAAATATGTATTTATGTTTTTTTGTATTTTATTAAATTTACTTTTATTTGAAATTAAATTAAATTTTATTAAATTTAGTTTAATTGAATTCATTTAAAATTATAAATTTAAATAAATAAGTAGATATATTTTAAAATGTTTGTAAAATATTATAGTATACATTAATTTAAAATTGCACATTTATACAATCTATGTTTTTCACCTGGATATCATGAATAGATTTCAGAAGATCAGTGAACCTGGATGAGGAAAAATAAATTATTTTTTATGATAATACATTGTCTTATTAAATGTATTCTATTTATACATTTATGAATATTATTCTCAGAAAGGACTCATAGGCTTTATCAAACATATTAATTAGAATGGGTTTCTTTCTTCTTTTTTTTAAATGACTAAAACAAGTTAAGATACTTTGAACTAGTCAAATGCTCTCCTTTTTTTTTTTTCTTTCTCTTTTCCCTCCAGTAATAATATTTTATTTTGTCCAATTACATGTAAAGATAGTTTCAACATTCACTTTGATAGGATTTTGAGTTGCAAATGTCTCTCTCTTCTCAGTGTTTACCAGGATGGCAAGCAATCTGGTACAGATTACACATGTACAATTATATTAGTCATATTTCCAAATTAATCACATGTGAAAGAAGCATGAGAGCAAAAGGGGAAAAACATGAGAAAGAAACAACAAAAAAGGAAATGATATGCTTCTAACTGCTTTAAGGCTTGATAGTTTATTTTCTTCTCTTCCATATTTTGTATAGCATTTTTTATAATGAGTCTTTTAGAACTGCCATGGATAATTTTATTGCTGAGAAGAAATAAGTTTATCATATTTGCTCATCATATAATGTTGCTGTTATACTATACAATATTCTCCTAGTTCTGCTTTCTTTACTTAGCACCATTTATTGCAAAGGTCTAGAACTGAACAGATGCATTTGGATAAGCGAGCACAGGAGGCAAATTGCCAATTGGATAATTCTCTATTGCCACATGTTTGGAGGATGACCCTCCCCAACTATTCTGTGCTGGCTCCATTGGTGGGTGTGGACAAAGAAGGGGAAGTGACATGAGTGGGTAGAGGAGGAGAAGGAAATTGATTCATTCTCCTGGTGGTGGAGAGAGAGTAAAGTGGTGTGGAGATTGCTAGATCTAATCCCCTGACCCAAACACAAAAGACCAAGAATAAAGACTTTTAATTATCCTGATTCTGGCTGATTCTAAGAGATCCAGGGTCCCAACAATTTAAGTCATTTGAAATTCCTGCATCATACCCCACAGAAATCTACCTCCTCATCATTTGTTATAGAACAAGAGAGTTCCATTACATTATATATCACAAATAGTTCATTCATTCCCCAATTGATCTAAATCACCTCAATTTCCATTCTTTCCCAGTATAAAGAGTTGCTCTGAATATTTTTTTGTATATGTGAATTCTTTCCCTCTTTTATGATCTCTTTGGGAAACAGATCTAGTAGTTTTATGTCTGGATCAAAGGGTATGCACATTTTTATAGCTTCTTGGGAATAGTTCCAAATGTTCTCCGGAATGATTAGATCAGTTCACAACTACATCAGTTAGCCACATCACAAAAATAAATTTAAGTTGTTATATGAATTATTATATAAAATTATTTATCATTTTCTTTTTTCTTACTTATTACCCAATCTGATTGATAGGTGTGAGACCTCAGTATTATTTTAATTTGTATTCCTCTGGTCAATAGATATTTAGAACATTTTCCCCATATGACTATAAATAGCTTTAATTACTTCAACTTAAAACTGCTTATATATATCTTTAGACCATTTGCCAATTAGTAACCCTCTCCTTTTTTTTTAGAGGTGAGGATACTGAGTCTAAGAATTGTTAAACCTACATATGAATTCATATATTTGAAATATAGAACTCAACTCTCATATACAGGTCTTCTTCCATTGTACTTTATTGCTTCTTACTACTTCTCTTTCTCTCTCTCTTCCCCTTCTGTGTGTGTGTCTCCTTCCTTTTTCTATTTCTGTCTGTATTTGTCCATCTATCTGTCTTTCTAAGTCTCTGTCTTTCTGTGTATCTCATTATTTCTCTCTCTGGTTGCCCCTTTATTTTTTGTCGCTTTGTCTTTCTCTATATTTCTGTATTTTTGTCTCTATCTCCATCCTAATCTGTTTCTCTGTTCCTAACTCTATTTCTCTCTTTCTGTCCACCTCTATTTCTGTATCTCTGATCACTGACACTTTTCTTGAGAGGGATTGAAAAGATAATGTATTCCAGGATCTACCAAGAGTAAAATGATAGATTTCTAGATCTGAAAACAAATCACTTTATCTCTGGGACTAGGATTATGTAGCCAGGAGAGAAAGGGAGATAGATTAGATGAAATCTTGGCTATCCTATTCTTCCTCTGTCCTACATAATTAACCACATGCTCACTCAAAATGTTTGTTTGTCCCTATTTTTATATGCTGTTTTCAGGAAAAGTTAGATAGGGAGAGAGATTATGCCTTCATTAGGAATATTGGCAGCAAATATTGATACCTTCCTGCTGGCACACTTCTATTGGTTGGGGGAAGAGTTTATATAAATCCTTAATATTTTTTTTTGCTGAATATATGAATGAATTAATGAGCTTTTACCAATGCATATATGTTTGAATTCCAAAACTATTTAGGTGTGAAACCATAAAATTGAAAAGTTATCAAGAGTTTTCATTTCTTAATTCAAGCAATCTTCACAAATAATGTTTAACTCTAATTTTAAAAGATTTTTAGAAGATCAAATCTATTTCCCTTATTAGATTTTTCTGGGGACCAATAATCCTCATAATAACGTTATCAATTCTTTAATCTACTTAAAATTTTAATTTAACTGTATTTTCCTATAAGAGAGATCCATTCAAAGGTCTATAACTACAAATATCAAAGGAGTCTTTTAATAATTTGGTTGCATTAATATTCCTACTGACAAAGTAAAATAATATGCAATAATATATATTTTACTTTTTTTCTAGGTGATCCTGAATTGATTTTTCTCATTAAATTGGAATTGTAATAATCTTTGAGAATTGAAAACATCAACATTTTAATGCTTTCCGCTTATTGTATGTTCAGTTTCTCAAGTTTTCATCCAGGAATTAATGATCAGTACCAGATTTGCATGGAGCTAATTGACTAATGAGGTGTGTGTGTTGTTATTTTAATTAATCATCCTTATGTTTGATAGTTTTTAAAATGACAATTTAATGACAGTAACTTAACTTGGAAATATAGTGGAAAGAAGTTTACAAAACCACTGATAATGGAATGAAAATCCTTTATTCATCATTTACTATGTGCCAAGTACTGCCCTAAGTACTAGGGAGACAAACAGATAATTAAGAAAGTCTTGGCTTTTCAAAAATCTCATATTTTAATTGGAGTAGATAGAATATAAAGGGAGACTCATGCTGCTATTTATTACGATAGATAAAAAGGCCAGATGGTGCTCAGGTAGATAATTTGACAACATAGATATCAATCTCCTAAAAAATCTATGGAGCAATGGAAGGTAGAGATTATATATATATATATATATATATATATATATATATATATATATATGTATATATATATGTGTATGTATATATATAATCTATATATGTATATATATAATCTGTATATAATCTATCTATATATAATCTATCTATATATATGTATGTGTGTGTATATATATATATATATATATATATATATATATATAATCTCTACCTTCCATTGCTCCATAGATTTTATGTAGATTATATGATATATATACACATTATATATATATATATGTACATATACACATATACATATATGTACATATACACATATACATATATGTACATATACACATATACATATATATGTATATATGTGCATATATATATATACATATATATGTATATACACACACACACATATATATACACATATATATGTGTGTATATATATATGGCAAACTCATCTTTTAAGTTCCATGAGGTATTTCCTGCCACAGTCCTGAAGCTCCTGCTGGAAAAGAAAGCAGTGGAGATACTATTCTGTCTTGGTTGATATTACCTCTCCCCTCTGCGTGGTCTTCTTAGTGTCATTACACACAAACACACAAACACACACATACACACACACACAGAGCATCTTGTATTCTTTCTCCCTTCATCTTTTGTCTATTTTCTGCTTTATATCAATTATCTCAATTATCTTCATCTTCTCTTCTTCCATGATATTTTTTCCTATTTTTCTCCAAAGCACGTACACATTGTTGTATATTTCAGTTCTCATGTTTATTTCTCCCTACCAGACTGTAATCTTCATAAGGAAAGGGCTTGTATAATGTCATATTTTATGATTTGTATTTGTTACTTCTCTCACTGGTACTATATTGTAGCAAGCAAATTTAAGTGGGAATCAGGATATTGAAGTTCAAAAGTTGCAGATGGCACTTATTGGCAGTATACTCTGATGCTCTAAAACAGATAGCTGTTGAAAGCTGAAAAGGGAAGACTCCTTGAGCCTGTTGTTCCCTGACAGTGAAAGTCTCCATACAAAGTCTGGATGATGATGTGTCAGCTATATTGTGCTAAAAATTATGACCCTTTACTGGTTAAAAAAGTTGACTGAAAGCCTTTGTAATGGTGAGAGACGACTCCATTTAATTAATATTTAAGGAGTGTCTTCTGTGTTGTAGGTCCTATACTTGGAGTTGGGGATAGTAAAATATAAACATGCTAGTTCCTATCTTCAATGAACCTATATTCTTATGTTTTCTGATATCATAATCTATTATTTTCTTCTGAAGAAGCTTTTTATGTATTCAACTTTTATGTGGTAAAGGGGAAAGTACATTATTGCTAGAGTCAGAGGTTGTTGTTTATTTGTGCCAAACTTTTCATGAACTTCCCATTTGGAGTTTTTTTGGTGTAGAACTGAAGTGGTTTGCCATTTCCTTTTTCAACCTATTTGAATTCAGCCCAATTGAAACAAATAGGGGTAAGTGACTTGCTCAGAATCATAGATAGTAAATATCTAAATGGAGATTTGAAGCTATAAAGACAGTTAGATTCCTTGGTTAGATAGATTGAATCTTTTCAGATTTAAATTTGTTTTACTATTTTTTACACATTCCTGATCCTGATTTCAAGTTCCAAACTCTAGAAACATTGGATATAAAGAATTATCATCAAAGCCAGGAAAAATCTGATTTCCTGTCCCGTCTCCCTTACATAATTGCTTTGTTTCCCGAGGTATGTCAAATCATCTTTAGACAAGTCTCTGAAACCTTAAGATGCATTTTGCCATACCTTTATTGGTGTAGTTTCCTCAAATGGAATCCTTTCATAAATGTAATTACAAAGTCAGCACACAATCCAATCCTTTATATCACGCTCCTTGTAACATTGGGAATATGTTAGAATTGATAATTGGCAGCATCAAAATGATAATTTAAGAAAAAGAAATTCTCTTTTGCCCTATTAGATAGTAAGTTGTTTTCATATGTTTGATTTCTCTTCATACCATAGAGCAGATCAAATGACTTTGCTTATTGGTGGAAAGAAAATTGCAGAACACAGTTTGTCTTTATTTATTTATTTATTTATTTTTGTGTTCAAGTTTCTTAGATAGTACATTTCTCTACTAAATATCCCATGGGGGGGGGGGTTGATGTCAATGTTCAGCCTATTTTTCTCTCTTTGTAGATTCTGGCTGCTTTATGATGCTAATGAAAACACAAAAGTTGGCACAGATACCTCTATCAGAGATGAGGGCGATGTTATAATGTAGCACTTATACTGGTACTGATCTCCTAATACATGATCTGGTGCCCTAGCCTGAAGACCTACATAAGCCCACAATATCTGGATCTCCAAGGAAAAGTGTATGTAACAGCAATCCAATTGCAGGTACTATTGTACAATTGCAAAGTGCTGATGAAGACCTCTATAGATGGCTCTGTATAATCCATCCTGCCTAAGTGTCCTGAACTAAATTGTCCACTAAGAATCTTATAGATCTCATTCTGCAAAAATCATAGTTTCTGTTGTCTCCAGGAACTTGAAACTAGTTTCCATGTTTGCTGGAATTCTGTCTTCCCAGAAATCAGTTGGAGTCAGGATCACTAAACGTCTTTATTCTTGATCTTTTATAGTCAAGGTCAGGGAGTTAGGCCTAGCTACCTCACACACACCTTCCTTCCTCAAATGCCAGGAGAGACTGAGTCAGCTTCTGCATCTCAAATCCTCTTCCTCCTTCTATTCCTCCCACACATGTCACTTCCCTCTCTTTGTCCCACCAATCAAGTCAGCACAGAACAGCTGGGGAGGGTCAACCTTCAAACAAGTTAATAAGGAACTGTCCAATTGGCAATTAGTCTCACGTGCTTCATCATCCAAGTGCATTGCTCAGTTCTAGCCCTTTACACATATTCACCAGAAATTCTGTTGTTTGTATATTCTGAGAGGATGTTTCATCACTGTAGCTCAGTTAGATAGTCACTGGATTCCTAGTATCACCAATTATAGACAGGATTCCCACTTTCAGCCAATGAAAGAGATCGTTCTTCTGGCTGAAAAGCATGGAAATGGATAATTAAGTGTTGTTGTAAAGATTGCTCCTAGATCCCCAGAGAGGTTCATCAGGATGAAAGAGACAAGATTTTCTGAATTCTCAAAGTCTCATTGGTCTCTATCTCATAGATAACCCAGGAAACAACATGAGGAAATATGCTTCTATCTAGGTGAGGTAAAATGGCCTCTGAAATCAGTGGAACAGGCACCTGTATGTTCTGCAGATCTGTTACACCTTTTAGAACATTCAAAATTATATTCAGTTCCAGCTGATCAATGATGGACAGAAGCAGCTACACCCAGAGAAAGAACACTGGGAATTGAATGTAAACTCTTGGAACTATTGTCTTTCTACCCAGGTTACTTATACCTTCGGAATCCAGTTCTCACCGTGCAACATGAAATTTGGTTTTGCACACATGTATTGTATCTAGGTTATACTGTAGCACATTTGATATGTATGGGATTGCCTGTCTTCTGAGGGTTGGGGTGGAGGGAGGGGAAAATTTAGAAAAATGAATATAAGGGACAATGTTGTAAAAAAAATTACTCATGCATGTGTACTGTCAAGAAGGATTGTAATTATAAAATTAATTTTTAAAAAGTATGATATTATAGTAAGATATAACCCAAGGTAAAAGATCTGTAGTATAGAAACTTGTTAGATGGCTAAGGAGCCAAATACAAATGGTACTTTCACTTTCTAGAAATTCTAAGGGAAATAAAAATATCATTGCAGCATTTTTCTTAGTGCAAAGTCTTCTAAATCTTGTTCATGTTGGCGGTGTGAATAAACTGGGGAAAGAAGATCAGAATGGGATATAACTATTCAGTTTTTAATGTTGTACTTAGTACCTTTCAAGTCAGAAATAGATAATTTCAAGCCATTTACAGAAGAGGCAGAGTTCTATGGTATGTGATGATAGAAATCATGCTGACAAAGGGAAATTTACATCAGAGACCTTAAAATGGATGGCCATTACTTACTGATGGCCCAGCATTGTCCTTTCCATTAGACTATAATTGTGGTTGGGTCATTTCCCTTTAAATGAGTACTTTTATTTAATCATTTCAGAGAAGGAAATTAAAAGTAGTCTACTGATGCATTTTTATAGGTGAGTGGAACTGACTTTTTTTCTGGCCACAAACAAGGAAACAGATCTGTTCAGACACAAGTCTATCCATGGCTAACCCTGTGTAATAATAAAGAATGTACATCAATTGTTGAAAGTGACTGTTGCGGGAGAGAGGATACCTACAAAAAATAGACAGGCAGCAGGAATATATGGAATGGATACCTAGCATAGTTGTAGAAATTTCCATAAAAGATATATTTTATTTTTTCTTCATATTCACATTTCGCTTCATTGTTAGTACATGATCATCATAGCATCATCATATTATTGGCATTAGATTTAGAAGAGAATATAGAGATATTGTATTCCAGATCTTTCATTCATAATTTAGTCCATGAAACAGACAAAGTAAATCTATTTTTCAATATCAAAGAGATTAATGGAATAAGTACAGGAAGAAGATTAGGATGAAGTACAATCCTCCCCATAATCCCCAAAGAAATACTCTACAAAGCTATAAAAATGGAGCAGAGGGAAGTCTGATTAATAATTGCTTGATTGATAATATTACAGGGAGTGATTCATTTCTAATCCATGCAAACATTAAGATACATGGGTCCTACATGGGTATGTAGATAACTTCAAGTCTAGAATCTTTGAGTGTAGGTAGTGGGAAAGTGTCTTTCTATTGAGGTACACTAGGATAAGAAAGGGTTACAGATCTGGAATACTGGATCTTGATCCTGTTTCTAGAGAGCCATATAAAAACAATTCTACCCCTTCACAATCCAGAAATAAATCATAAATACAGTGAGGACTGAAGGCCATTCTCCTAGGGAAGGCAATTCAGGTCAAAGGGCAATCCTCTGTCTGAGGAGTACTGGTTGTGAAGCAGAAACAAAAGTGGCCAAAAGCTTTGTGGACCTGACCCAAGAATTAGAGCAGAGTCTTTCCCCAACTTCTTCACAAGGCTGTAATAATACAAGGGGAAAGAACAGAGATCAAGGCAAATTTATGTTTCTATCATTCTGAACCTCAAGCTTTCTAAAAATGTGTTCTTCTAAAAATCCTCCTCAGAATGAATCTGAGGAGGATTCAGAGACTGGCTTTCTAGTACAAAGTCTGAAAATGATAACAAAAGATAAAAAAGGGCAAACAGAAAAAAATAAGCTCACATTAAATTGTGGCAGAAAAGATTTTGAAGATACAAAATCAGAAGAATAGATGACTACAAAATATCCACAAAGTTTCAAGAGAAAAGTGGGTAAGGAATTCATCTACAATTCTGAGATGAGATAAAACTAGAATTTAAAAATAAATGATTTTATAGATGAAATTATCAGAAGAAAGAATTGGAAAAGATGCAAGAGTTATGAAATACTTAGAAAAAAGAATTAAAAGCTTGCCAGAAGAGATACAAAATATGTTCAAAACAATACTACATAAACAGTATCTATAGTGTAATAATATCTATAGTATACTATATCATATTTCTCATGAAGGAGCAACAGCATTGGAGCTATTCTGTTTATATTATATTCTTGAATAACCAAGAAAAGGAGTCAAAGGCATTTATTTAGTATCTGCAAGTTATCAAACATTGTGTTAGGGTAATGAAGTAATCAAATAATCTATTTCCCATAATCTGTTTCGTTCTGTTTTTCTGGAGGGATATGTGTCGTGTCTTGGTGCTGATGGAATTCAATTTGGTTATTCAGTGCTAGAATTTTGGAAGACAAAGTAATGCCATTTATGATCTCTTATTGGTTCTCATAACTGCAACTGGGCTTGAGGTTCTGTGCCAAAATGCAATGACACAGTGAAAGGAGCTTGCTTACTTTCACTTAACTGAAAAGATCAAAATAATTTCTGTTTACATTCTCTCTCTTCTTGGAATTCTGAAATCTGTCCTTTAGATGACTCATGGTATTTGGGTTGTGTGTGTGTGTGTGTGTGTGTGTGTGTGTGTGTGTGTGTGTGTGTGTGTGTGTGTGTGTGTAGGTGGGAAGGGGAGTTATTCCTCTATGTGTGTGTGTGTGTGTGTGTGTGTGTGTGTGTGTGTTTTATAGGAGGAGGAAGAGGAAGGATTTTTCTACTTTTAATCTCAACAGCAATGATGACTTTCACACAGAATCAAGTATGTATGTCTACCTTATTTGAGCCTTAGACTAGATGTAAATATGGAAACAGCCTTTTCTGGTTTATGTTTTTTGTTTTTTGTTTGTCTTTTTTATAATGAACCCAAGGAAAATTCTCATTGCCTAGGGAATAGCTAAAAATTATAAGAGTTACACAAATAGAATGGTTTTCATTCTTAGTCTATAACTAATGATGTATATACATATATATATATATATATATATATATATATATATATATATATATATATATATATATATATATATATATATGTATGTATATATATGTAAGTATATATACATACATATATGCATATATATATACACATATATATGTATATATATATGCACACATGCATATAGGTACATATGTATAGGTATATATATATATATATATATATATATATATATATATATATATATATATATATATATATATATATATATATATATATATATATATATATATATATATATATATATATATATTACATATATATGTAATGAAATCAGAAAGGCATGGGAAGAGTTCTATGAATTGGTGCAAGGTGAAATAAGTAGAATCAGGAGAAAAATATTTACTAAAGTCACATTAATAGAAGTAACAATGAAACTATTGAAATTAGTTTCTGTGAATTTGTAATAATGAAACATTTATGTAAATAAAAAAAAAATATATATATATACATATGTATATATGTGTGTATATATAAATAAATAAAAATATATATATATATATATATATATATATATATATATATATATATATGTAATTTATGAGAAGGTAATTCCAGAGGGATTCTTTCATGGGTGAACAATATTAAAGATAATTTAATACTTGGAAATATCTTTATTATTTTTTTCTGAAATGTTTGTTTTCACTCTCCCCACCCACAACTCCCATTTTGTTAGAAATGATAACTCTTAAGGAGGTATGTAGTAATGTATTGAGAAACATTGCTAATGTTAAAATAAATCAATTCAAATACATTGAAAAAAAGGGAGTGAAGTGAAGAAGGAGGAAGGGAGAGAGACACAGAGAGCAAAAGAGAGAGAGAGACACACACAGACAGAGAGACAAAAAGAACAAGAGACAGAGACACAGAGACACAGACACAGACGCGGAGACACAGAGAGTGTACTGATATTGCACATTCTTAACTATTCCACAAAGTTCTATGAAAGACAAGAGTTCTCTTTTCTAAACTGTTTATTTAATTATTTTTTTTACAGATGTCTTGAAGAATGCTGGAATTACAAAATGCATTTTTTCATAATATTGATCATAAATGAGTCATTTCTAACTTTTTTAGTTTTTTATTCCTATTTACACTTAATATTCTATTATTACCCATCTTTTCTCTCCAATTATTTTTTTTTTCAATAACATCTATACAATGATTATCAATGGGTTTCAGCTCAATACTTCTCATGGTGCCATATGAATTCAAATCTCCTCTTTTAAAAGGACTTCTAGATAGGTTTTGCCTGAAACTTTGGGCATTGTTGTACAGATAGTTGAAACCATAGAACATATTATGTCTTTTTTCCTTGGATTTTATCTTCTATAAAGTTCTGAATGTGACAAGTGCTATTAGTCTCACTCTATTGTTCCCAATGTATTTGGTGCTGAGGTTAGTTTATAAACAAAGTACATCTGTACCAGTCTTTTTATATGTACTTCTTCCTTTCCAAGGATTTTTATGTCTATTTTAATCTTCAATCAAAAAATTTAAATGTTCTCAGCCATAATTCATTTTTAGCTGGGTGATTATTTTCTAAATTCTTATTATTGCTGTTGCTTCTATTTTGTCCTCTTTCAATATCTTCCTTTAGCAGAGAATTGTTGCAAAATTCTTACTTTTACTTCATATTCATGCTCATAAATTATGTGATATATAAATGTAATGGAATAATATTATGCTATAAAAATTGGGGAGCATCAGATTTCAGAAAAAAAACATGGAGTAACTTTAATTAACTGATGCTGATTGAAGTGAGCAGAACCAGAAGAACATTGTGCACAGTAACAACATTGTGCAATGATCAATTGTGATTGACTCAGCTCTTCTTAGCAATGAAATAATCCAAGGTAATTCAAAAAGTCTACTGATGGAAAAAACAGACCATAACATTTTTATTTTTTTGTTGTGCTAGTAGTGGATTTTTAAAATATTTCTTTCATAGCATGACTAATATATAAACTATATCAGGTTGTATATTTATAAACTGTATCACATTGCTTGCTCTTTTGGGAAGGGGAAAGAAGAGGGAGAAGAATTCAGAAATCAAAAACTTATATGAATTCATGTTTAAAACTACCTTTATTATAATTAGGAAAAATAAAATAACTCTTACCAAAAAGATTATGAAATGATGGGGGAAATTTTTTAGGTTCCTTCTTAAATTTCATATGTGTCTGCCCATGTGTGTATCTATGTACATATATATGTATATGTATATATGTATAATATATATGTGTGTATGCATATATTGTATATATGTATATCATGTGTGCATAAACATCTGTTTATGTATGAAAATATATGTTTCTGTATTGTTGGAACATATTTACATATATACATGTGTGTATACATACAAAACATACTTTCATATAAACATCTCATAAAAAATTATGGATTAGACATCTATTTAGATGCTGTGCAAGATATATTCCCAGGTAAAAGAACAAACTACATAGTCTGTCTATCAAATTGGCAAATAGAATCCACATTACCCTTTATTATGCAGGTACCAGCCACCCTGTTTTCTATTCAGATGAATGTGTAATCAGTTATTAAATATGGTCATCATATTCTATTTATTAGATATAGAGTAGACCAGGAAAAATGCCTCAGAAGGAAAAAAAAAATTAGTGTATGGTTTCTGGTTGAGAGGAGTTTTTAAATTTTTTTTATATTACAAAGACCCAGAGATTATGTTTCCTAAATAGAATATAAACTCTGTTGAAAAAACTTTCTTTTTTGATAGAGAAAATGGTCACTTAATGTAGGATACAGGAATGGATTAATGCCATGACATGGAGGGGGAACATCCCCCATACACACACACGTAAACATAGGGAGATACACACATGGACTCCTATATTTATTTACAAACATACATCTGTGTGTATATACACATATGGATTTGGATGTAGATAGATATAGGTATATAGATATGTACACATATATGGATTGTATATTTCTTAACTTTCATAATACTTCACTTTACAAGATGTAGGGTGTGCTTGGGGAAAACTAAGAGCCCTAGTTTGAGGGCGGCTGAGCCTTTTTCATGGCTTCTTACAATATTTAATATATATCTAATCCACCGGTTGCTCTAAAAACCTGTAGCATGCACAGTGGCTATACCCTGGTAAACCATTTCAGCAGATGGGCTAAATCAAGTTGAGGATAATTGAAGGGTCTCAAACATTGGTAAGGAAGAGAGCTATCTGCCTTAAACATGGAAAAGCTTTCCCTGGTAGAATAGGCAGATGAGAACAATGTTCCATTAAGACAGGTCAAGAAAGTAGTATGTAACATTAGAGTTTGGTTTGACATTAAAGGCAATAAGCACATCTTCTGCATCTCAAGGTGCCACTAGTCATCTTAATTCTGTCCTGTCGTTGCACTCTGATGATTCTGCAAGAGAGTTTGGTCAATGACTTCATTCAACTTTGCCTCACTTAAATCCAATTTATGCACAAATCAAAAGACATTACCTGTACCGTTTTATCCTTTTTATCTATCTCAAGATGCTATGGTGATAGGCAAGAAATGCAGCAGTACATGCCCATATGCCGGATTCTGAAATCACAACCCTGAACATGGGTGACTTGGGCCATAAGACTGTCTAATTACTGGAAGTAGCAATGGGATTCAGCAGCCTCCTGATTAAGGACTGTACAACTCACCTACCTTTGTGAGGAAGTGTATCCTAAAAATTGCCTACTCAAAGGTGCCCTGATTACTTGGCAAACAGAATCACACCTTACAGTTGAAACAATGAAATGTACAAAAAAATTGACAAAGATGATTCTACCTATCATCAGTGCACAGAATTTGCTCACACTTATAGACAACACAAAATCTAGGTGACCTGAAAGACAAATAGTGCTTGTTGTAAGAGCACTCAACAGATGCTAAATAGCAAACCTGAGTAAAACAAGACTGACAAATGAAAGCCAGTTTACTGAAGTCAAAGCTCCATACATGCTTATTTGAAATAGCTACAGTAAATGGGAGTGTCATGAAGTGGTGTAGGTTTTGCAATCTAAATTAATCTAACCAACAAATTTGCATGCCTACCAAAAAGGGGTAAATAACAGATTCATGACTATGTCATTGCCATTTGCAGAAATATGGTATCCCACCATCATCAATGCCTATCCATGAGGAATCATAATAAAGTAAAAAAAAAATTATGAAGATTGAAGACCTAGGTAACAGTTTATGGTAACATCAATTTGCCAAAGGAGGAGAGATTTAAAATTTTGAGACTTTAATGCTTGAGTAAGCTCAGACTACCAGACATGGCAGGAAATCCTTGAAAGAAATGAAGTTGGAAACAATAATAACAATGGTTGCTTACTACTTAAGACTGGTGCATCTCTATAACTTTCTCATCACCAACACTATCTCCTCCATTTACCTAAATGCCATAAAACACTGTGGAAATAATCTTGAAGCAAACATTGGCAATTAATAGACTATGTGATTGTAATGAAGAGAAAGGCAATATGTAAGAGTAATAAAGGTAATGTGTGGTGCAGAGTGCTGGACTGATCACAGACTCATCTTTTCTGAGCAAAATATTCACAGTAAAAAATGTGGTGACTGCAAGAAAAAACATCTACTAGATGAATTAATGTAAACCAACTAGAGTATTTCTATGACCAAAAACAGTTTGTTGCCAACTTGGAGAGAAAATTGAATGAGCACAGATTTGCCAATAGTGGGGCAGAAATAGACTGAGCAGCTTTCAGAGATGTTGTGTACAGAACTACATTTGGTTATCTGGATCAGAATACTAGCAAACATCAAAATTGGTTTGATAAAAATGATGGAAGAATTCAGAAGCTACTAAATCAAAAACTCCACAGATGTTCAAGGGGGATAGTTCATCCATCTCTAAGAAGGCAACATTTAACTTCTTCAAAAGTAAAGTATAAACAAAGCTTAGAGAGTTGTTGGACTCTTGGCCCAGTAAGAAATTCAGTTTATTTAATTTGAAAATGCTACAAGCCAGGGGCAGCTAGGTGGCGCAGCAGATAGAGCACCAGCCATGAATTCAGGAGGACCTGAGTTCAAATTTGATCTCAGACACTTAAGACTTCCTAGCTGTGTGACCCTGGGCAAGTCACTTAACCCCAGGCTCAGGGAAAAAAAAAAAAAAAAAAAGAAAAAAAAAAAGAAAATGCTACAAGCCAAAACTAAAGATACATCAGTGAATATTTTGCTTTGCAGATGATTGTGCGCTCAATGCAGCTTCTTCAACTGAGATGTAACAAAGTATGGATCAATTCTCTGCTGCTTGTGCAAATTTTGATGTAATAATAATTTACACCAAGAGAATGCAGGTGGTTCATCAGCCAATACCACATCATCCATATGTAAAATCTTTGGTTCCAGCAAAGGCAAAAGTTTTGAATGCCGTCTAAAAAAGTTCATTTATTTTAGCAGTATACTTGGCAGGGATGTATGTATTCATAATAAGGATGAGCGAGTATTGTCAGTGCAAGCACAATGCTTGGGAGGCTCAAAAAGAAAGCAGGAAAAGATATTAGACTGACCGTTAAAATGAAGGTGTAGAAAGTCTGTATCCAAAATCTAAAGCTGTGAAACCTGTATAGTCTATCATTGCCAAGAAAGGAAACCTAATTGCTTCCATTTGAATTATCTCAGGAAGATTCTTACAATCACCTAGTAAGGGTAAGACAGCAAAAACTGAGATCCTTTCTCAAACTACCAAGTATTCCAACTCTACTGCAGAGAGCCCAACTCCTTTGGTCTAGTTATATTGTTGGAATGCTAAATGTATGCTTGCCAGAAAGACTATTTTATAGAGAACTTGTATAGGGCAAATGCTCAAATGGTGATCAGAAAAGATCTTACAAGGAAACGTTCAAGATACCTCTTTGGAGAGCTTTAGAATTGATCGCATGACATGGAAGACACTGACACAGGGCAAGCTAGTGTGATATGCTCACATCAAAGCAGGTTCAGTGCTCCATGAGCAAAGCAGAATTGAAATAGGTCAAAAGAAACAAATTTAAAGAATTCACTCCAAAGGTTCACCCAGACTATTTGTGCCCGCTACAGCATTCTGAACTCATACTGGTCTGACTACACTGTAACTTAACTCTAACATAGTGATGTCATTTTGTTCCTTTTTGAGAATGAAGGACAATTGATCAATGACAGAGAGAGAGAGAGAGAGAGAGAGAGAGAGAGAGAGAGGGAGGGAGGGAGGGGTATGTGTGTGTCTATACATATGTACCTATGTAAACATGCATACATACACGCATGCACATATGCAAACCTCAAAATAGGGGTTAGATTCAGAGGCAAGCCCCAAGGTTGAGGTGGGACCCACCATCTGTCCCTCTTGTTCAAAGGCTAAATTCTGGGTTTTCATTATAAAGAAAGAAAATTATGTAATTCAGTGAATCTCTTGTTATCTATCCTAACCCATGGAACCCCAGAACAAGAAATTAAAATCTATTAAAAATATCAAATAATTCCCAATAAATCTTATATTCCTCACCTCCCTTTAGGGCAAAATTTTAATGAAATTTCTATCACAAAGACCTAATTATTTACATTCATATGGGTATTTATATATATATATATATATATATGTATATATGATAGAAATATATGTCATATGTCTACATATTACATATAACAATTATATGCATTTTATCTTATTACATAGCTCTCATATTATGTCATATGTAATTATATTTTATTTGATATGTTTCATATGCATAAATTACATATTTATAGAGAGACAATTAGAAATCAATAGATTTATCTAGATTTAAAAACCATGATGAAACTCCATCTAGAAATCTATCTATAGATTGATATCAAAATGTATGTCTATATCTTGAAATAAACAGATATCTCTAGATCTAGAAATAAATATTTATTGTATATGTATATTATATGTGTATATATGTATGTATACATATGTATATATGAGTATATATTGATGCATACTCATTAAAATACATTTGTGTGTATATATATATATATATGTGTGTGTGTGTGTGTGTATATATGTATATATATATATATATGTGTGTGTATATATATATGTGTGTATATATATATATATATATATATATATATATATATATACTTAAATGCATCACACACACACACACACACACATGCATCCCAGTTGAGCCAAAAAGCTGTGTGAAGTTCTCTCATATATTTAATTATTCAATAAAATTGGAAATAAACTACTCTCTCTAGTGAAAAATAAAATCATTTTGCATGTTAATGAAACTTTCACATTGAGTTTTAAATTATGGATGGTAAAACAAGATTTAAAGACGAGAGACAGCATAGCATAGAGACATAGAGACCTCTTTTAAAACACATGGAGCTGGAAAAATCTACATTTTTAGGGGTAAATGGATTTCCCCCAGTTTGTCTAGAATACTGAGTGCTCTTAGGACTAAATTAGTAAATCCCATATGGAGAATCCCAGATCACAGAAGGATAAATAAATTTGTTCTTTGGGCACTGTGAAAAATATTAGACCCAAGTACCAACATAACAGGCTTTACAAAATATACTCTTTTCCTAGGAGTTATATGTGAGCAGAATATGATGTTGACTTTCCTCTACCATTGATAGCATTTGGCCATTGAAAAAATAACATATTGGGACTTCCGGCCAAGATGGCGGCGTGGAGGCAGACAGCTGCTTGAGCTCCTCGTTTTCTCTCAGAACTTACTTCATGACAAGCCTCTGACTTAATGCTTGACCCAGAAAGAAATCCACAAATTATCACCAAGAGAAGACATCCTTGAAAGTCGCCAGAAAAGGTCTGTGTTTGTTCGGGGGAGGGTCAATCAGACTGGGCGCAGACTGAGGGCAGACAGCCAGAGCAAGACAGGCAGCTCACACAGCTCAGACCGGAGGGGGAGGGGTGTGATCTCTGCTGTTTCTGTGAAAGGGCTTTTGCCCCAATGTGGATGCTCCGTCTTGGCAGCAAGCCAGGAGCAGCAGAGAGGGTGTAAACACCGGAGGTGAGGATTAAAACCCCAGAAAGCCAGCGTCTCTCAGAGCCCGGCCACCCCCAACCCCCACCTGGACTGACTTGGTGCGTTCTCAGAGCCTCAGAGCGCAGACTCAGTACAGTCATTGCTGTTCTGTTAGTGGCTCTCTGCTGCCCTACCCCCAGTCTGTAGAGGAAGCCCATTAATAACATCCAGCCCCATCCCCCGCAAAACAGACCAATTGTTTCTCTTGTCAGTTTGTTTTATTTGATTCCTGCTCTGACAAAATGAACAAAAAATTCAAAAGGGCTCTAACCATTGATAGTTTCTGTGTGGAGAGGGAGCAGACTTCAAATGCTGAGGAGACTAGGAACAGACTGTCCCCAGATGTATCCCCTGGGAGGGATATAAGCTGCTCCTCAATACAAAAGAACCTCATAGAGGAAATCAAAAAGGCTCTCACAAGAGAGCTGGAAGAGAAATGGGAAAAGGAAAGGGAAGCTTGGCAAGAGAGCCTGGAGAAGTCATCCCATGCATTCAAAGACAGAATGGATAAAGAAATCAAATCATTGAGAAACAAGATTAGTGAGCTGGAAAAGGTAAACAACTCCAAGGAAAACAGGATTAGTGAGCTGGAAAAGGTAAACAACTCCAAGGAAAACAGGATTAGAGAGCTGGAAAAAGAAATCAGCTCTCTAAAAAATAAAATGGATAAAATGGAAAAAAATTCCATAGAAGATAAAAACTCAATTGGACAATTACAAAGAGATATAAAAAAAGTGAGTGAAGAAAATACATCATTGAAAATTAGACTGGAACAAGTAGAAATGAATGACTCAAGGAGAAACCAAGAGGGAGTCAAGCAAAACCAGAGAAATGAAACAATTGAAAAGACTGTCAAGTACCTTACCAGAAAGACAACAGACCTGGAAAACAGATCCAGGAGAGACAATTTGAGAATAATCGGACTCCCTGAAAAATGGGAGGAAAAAAAGAGCTTGGACACCATTTTCGAGGAAATTATCAAAGAGAACTGCCCAGACGTTTTGGAAACAGAGGGTAAAATAGACATTGAGAAAATTCATCGATCACCTACTGAAAGGGACCCTAAAATCAAAACGCCAAGAAATATAGTGGCCAAGTTCAAGAACCATCAGACAAAGGAAAAGATATTGGAAGCTGCTAGAAAAAAACAATTCAGATATGGAGGATCCACAATAAGGATAACACAGGATCTAGCAGCATCCACATTAAAAGAACGCAGGGCCTGGAACATGATATTCCGAAAGGCTAAGGAACTTGGTATGCAGCCAAGAATAACTTACCCAGCAAGAATGAGCATCGTTTTCCAGGGAAGAAGATGGACATTTAACGAAATAAATGAATTCCATCTATTTTTGATGAAAAAACCAGACCTACATAAGAGGTTTGATCTTCAAATACAGAATTCAAGAGACTTCTAAAAAAGGTAAAAAGAAATCTTGAGAACTATACTTCTGTCAAAAAAATATGTAAAGAACATATGTACAATTTGTCTTAGAAACTAGAGGTGGAAAGGTGATTATATCATAAAAAAGTGTAAAGTGGTGGTACTACATCTCATGAAGAGGCAAAGGTAACCTATTATATCTGAGAGAAAGAAAGGAGGGAGATGAACATAGCGTGTATCAATAGACATATTCGATTTATGGTGAAACTTCTTCCACTTCATTGAAAAGTGAAAGGGAAGGAGTAAGCTAAGGGGAAAAGAATACAGTAATTTCGAGGAAAAGGGGTAAAATAAGGGGAGGATCTTTAAAGTTGGGGAGGGATCCTAAAAAGGGAGGGCTGTGAAAAGCAAGTGGTGTTTACCAGTTTAATACTGGATAGGAGGGTAAAAGGGAAGGAAAGGGGAAAAGCATAAGCAGGGGTTAATAGGATGGCAAGCAATATAGAATTAGTCCTTCTAACCATAAATGTGAATGGGGCAAACTGCCTCATAAAGAGGAAGCAGTTAGCAGACTGGATTAAAAGTCAGAATCCTACTATATGTTGTTTACAGGAAACACACCTGAAACAGGATGAGACATTCAAACTAAAAGTAATAGGGTGGAGCAGAATCTATAATGCTTCAGGCAAAACCAAAAAAGCAGGAGTAGCCATCCTCATCTCAGATCAAGCAAAAACAAAAATTGATCTAATTAAAAGAGATAAGGAAGGGCATTATATCCTGCTAAAGGGAAGCATCAATAGTGAAGCAGTATCAATATTAAACATGTAAGCACCAAGTGGTGCAGCATCTAAATTCTTAAAAGAGAAATTAAGAGAGCTGCAAGAGGAAATAGATAGCAAAACTATAATAGCGGGAGATCTCAACCTTGCACTCTCAGAATTAGATAAATCAAACCACAAAATAAATAAGAAAGAAGTCAAAGAGGTAAATAGAATACTAGAAAAGTTTGATATGATAGATCTTTGGCGAAAGCTAAATGGAGACAGAAAGGAATATACTTTCTTCTCAGCAGTTCATGGAACCTATACAAAAATTGATCATATACTAGGGCATAAAAACCTCAAAATCAAATGCAGTAAGGCAGAAATAGTAAATGCATCCTTTTCAGACCATAATGCAATCAAAATAACATTTAATAAAAAGCCAGGGGAAAATAGACCAAAAAATAATTGGAAACTAAATAATCTTATACTAAAGAATGATTGGGTAAAACAGCAAATCATAGACATAATTAATAACTTCACCCAAGAAAATGACAATAATGAGACATCATACCAAAATGTGTGGGATACAGCCAAAGCAGTAATTAGGGGAAGTTTTATATCTCTACAGGCCTACTTGCATAAAATAGAGAAAGAGAGGATCAATGAATTGGGCTTACAACTAAAATTGCTAGAAAAGGAACAAATTAAAAACCCCCAGACAAACACAAAACTTGAAATTCAAAAAATAAAAGGTGAGATTAATAAAATTGAAAGTAAAAAAACTATTGAATTAATTAATAAAACTAAGAGTTGGTTTTATGAAAAAACCAACAAAATAGACAAACCCTTAGTAAACCTGATTAAAAAAAGGAAAGAGAAAAAGCAAATTGATAGTCTTGAAAATGAAAAGGGTGAACTCACCACTAATGAAGAGGAAATTAGAACAATAGTTAGGAGCTACTTTGCTCAACTTTATGCCGATAAATTCGATAACTTAAATGAAATGGAAGAATACCTTCAAAAATATAGCTTGCCCAGATTAACAGAGGAAGAAGTAAGTAGTCTAAATAGTACCATCTCAGAAAAAGAAATAGACCAAGCTATTAACCAACTTCCTAAGAAAAAGTCCCCAGGACCAGATGGATTTACAGGTGAATTCTACCAAACATTTAAAGAACAACTAACTCCAATGCTATGTAAACTATTTGAAAAAATAGGGATTGAAGGAGTCCTACCAAATTCCTTCTATGACACAGACATGGTACTGATACCTAAACCAGGTAGATCGAAAACTGAGAAAGAAAACTATAGACCAATTTCCTTAATGAATATTGATGCTAAAATCTTAAATAAGATATTAGCAAATAGACTTCAGAAAATCATCCCCAGGATAATACACTATGACCAAGTGGGATTTATACCAGGAATGCAGGGCTGGTTTAATATTAGGAAAACTATTAGTATAATTAACCATATTAATAATCAAATTAATAAAAACCATATGATCATCTCAATAGATGCAGAAAAGGCATTTGATAAAATCCAACATCCATTCCTACTAAAAACGCTTGAGAGTATAGGAATAAATGGACTATTCCTTAAAATAATAAGGAGCATATATTTAAAACCTTCAGTAAACATCATATGTAATGGTGATAAACTAGAACCTTTCCCTGTAAGATCAGGAGTGAAACAAGGTTGCCCACTATCACCATTACTATTCAATATAGTACTAGAAACTCTAGCCTTGGCAATAAGAGCCGAGAAAGACATCCAAGGAATTAGAGTAGGAAATGAAGAAATCAAATTGTCACTTTTCGCAGATGACATGATGGTATACTTAGAGAACCCCAAAGACTCTGCTAAAAAGCTATTAGAAATAATTCAGAATTTTAGCAAAGTCGCAGGATACAAAGTAAATCCACATAAATCCTCAGGATTTTTATACATTACCAACACAATCCAACAGCAAGAGATACAAAGAGAAATTCCATTCAAAATAACAGTCGATAGTATCAAATATTTGGGAATATATCTACCAAAGGAGAGTCAGGAATTATATGAGCAAAATTACAAAACACTTGCCACAAAAATAAAGTCAGATTTAAATAATTGGAAAGACATTCAATGTTCTTGGATAGGCCGAGCGAATATAATAAAGATGACAATACTCCCCAAACTAATCTATTTATTTAGTGCTATACCAATCAGACTCCCAAGAAACTATTTTAATGACCTAGAAAAAATAACAACAAAATTCATATGGAAGAATAAAAGGTCGAGAATTGCAAGGGAACTAATGAAAAAAAAGTCAGAGGAAGGTGGTCTAAGTGTACCTGATTTAAAGCTATATTATAAAGCAACAGTCACCAAAACCATTTGGTATTGGCTAAGAAATAGACTAGTTGATCAGTGGCATAGGTTAGGTTCACAGGACAAGATAGTGAATAAAAATAGCAATCTAGTGTTTGACAAACCCAAAGATCCCAAATTTTGGGATAAGAATTCATTATTTGACAAAAACTGCTGGGAAAACTGGAAATTAGTATGGCAGAAACTAGGCATGGACCCACATTTAACACCACATACTAAGATTAGATCCAAATGGGTCCAAGATTTAGGCATAAAGAACGAAATCATAAATAAATTGGAGGAACATGGGATGGTTTACCTCTCAGACTTGTGGAGGAGGAAGGAGTTTGTGTCCAAGGGAGAACTAGAGACCATTATTGATCACAAAATAGAACATTTTGATTACACCAAATTAAAAAGTTTCTGCACAAACAAAACTAATGCAAACAAGATTAGAAGGGAAGTAACAAATTGGGAAAAAATTTTTACAGTTAAAGGTTCTGATAAAGGCCTCATCTCCAAAATATACAGAGAATTGACTTTAATTTATAAGAAATCAAGCCATTCTCCAATTGATAAATGGTCAAAGGATATGAACAGACAATTTTCAGATGATGAAATTAAAACTATTTCCACTCAAATGAAAGAGTGTTCCAAATCACTATTGATCAGAGAAATGCAAATTAAGACAACTCTGAGGTATCATTACACACCTGTCAGATTGGCTAAGATGACAGGAACAAATAACGATGAATGTTGGAGGGGCTGTGGGAAAACTGGGACACTGATGCATTGTTGGTGGAGTTGTGAAAGAATCCAACCATTCTGGAGAGCAATCTGGAATTATGCCCAAAAAGTTATCAAAATGTGCATACCCTTTGACCCAGCCATACTACTACTGGGCTTATACCCCAAGGAACTACTAAAGAAGGGAAAGGGACCTGTATGTGCCAAAATGTTTGTGGCAGCCCTTTTCATAGTGGCTAGAAGCTGGAAGATGAATGGATGTCCATCCATTGGAGAATGGTTGGGTAAACTATGGTATATGAATGTTATGGAATATTATTGTTCTATAAGAAATGACCAACAGGAGAAATACAGAGAGGCTTGGAGAGACTTACATCAACTGATGCTGAGTGAAACGAGCAGAACCAGAAGATCATTATACACTTCAACAATGATACTGTACGAGGATGTATGCTGATGGAAGTGGATTTCTTCAACATAGAGAAGAGCTAATCCAATTCCAATGATTAATGATGGACAGAACCAGCTACATCCAGAAAAGGAACACTGGGAAATGAATGTAAACTGTTATTTTTACCTTCTGAATCCAATTCTTCCTGTGCAACAAAAAATTCGGTTCTACACACATATATTGTATCTAAATTATACTGTAATATATTTAACATATATAAGACTGCTTGCCATCTGGGGGAGGGGGTTGGGGGAGGAAGGGAAAAAATCTGAATAGAAGTAAGTGCAAGGGATAATGTTGTAAAAAATTACCCATGCATATGTACTGTCAAAAATGTTATAATTATAAAATAAAATAAAAAATTAAAAAAAAAATTAAAAAAAATAACAATGGATCCTCTGATTCCATATTCAAAAAAAAAAAAAATAACATATTGGCTTTAAGCAACCTTCTGAGAAATGATGGAAAGGTTTTTTTAGCCATTTCCTTTGCAAAATATTTTACAGATGAACAAACTGAGGCAAATACTTATCTGGAGTCACATAGCTAATAATTTTCTGAAGCCAAATCTGATCTCAGGAAGATAAATGTTCCCGACTCTATTACTGGCACTTTATCAACGACAACATCTAATTGCCCTGAATCAAGTTCTATATATGATTTATTCTAAGACAGAATTTTATTGGCATTTCAGAAGAAAATGGGACTCTTGGGACTTCCTACCCACACATTCTCCAGATTCATTTCAATAAAATAAAATTTTGCAAGGATTTTGATATGAAGACAATTTGCATTTTTAAATTCTGCCCATTTTTCCTACTTGGGCTTTCTAGGGCAAAACAATAGTTTGAATCCCTTTTTATTTAACAGGCCCTTGAACACAAAGACAAGAATTATATTATCGTCTTGCATACTGACTCCAGCTTCCATTGTATTATCTAACTCACACTAACTATATATTTTCTTCTTTGAATATGCCATCTATATCTTTTACCAGGTCACTTGTAAGAGTAAAGTAGCATCAAGCCAAGCAGAAATGGCTGAGCTACTTCAATAGAAGTCTCCTACCATATTAATATTGAGTAATAATTGTAGTTCAGTCATCTCAGTCACCTCTGGCTCTTGGTGACTCCCATTTGGAGTTTTCTTGACAAATTTACCAGAGTGGTTTGCCATTTCTTCTTCAGCTCATTTTACAGATGAGGAAACTGAGGCAAAGTTAAGTGACTTTTTTTTTTTTCCTGAGGCTGGGGTTAAGTGACTTGCCCAGGGTCACACAGCTAGGAAGTGTTAAGTGTCTGAGACCAGATTTAAACTCTGGTCCTATTGAATTCAGAGCTGGTGCTCTATCCACTGCACCACCTAGCTGCTCCTATTAAGTGACTTTCCAAGGTTACATAACTAGAAAGTGTCTGAGTGTGATTTGAAATCAGGTTGATTTCCTGAAGCCAGGTCCAACATATTACCAGCATATTATGCAATGAATCCCTTACGTATGGCATAGAACAATCACCTCCTTTTTTTTTTTTTAATTTTTTTTTGTTTTTTACTCCAGTCATCAAATAAGCTCTTTATTAACATAACTACAGTGTGGCCTAGTCCACATTCATATAACTTTCTCCTAGGAATATGTGATACTGTATTAAAAAAAAAAAACTGAGCTAGCATCTCTTTAATCTAGGACTAAAAATTTATCTTCATCCACTAGGAAAGTGATTCTGTCAAAAAAGGAATATTATTATTCTGACATGACCTCCCTATTCCTTTAATATATGCTCATCAACCATCTGTTTAATGATTCCTTCTAGAATTTTCTAAGGAAATGAAATCAAGGTAGTTTAAAGTTGTATAGTTAAAGCTATATAAATCTGACTTCCAGTTTTAATACTGTTCTCTTTTCTCTTTTGACAATTGAGATATTTGTCCTTCTCAAATCTTTTGAAATATTTTTTCTGAATATTAACAGGAATAGTTCTTCCTTACAGAATCTATCATTTTATAGTTTGAAAGCAAAATGGTTCATTTATCGTGGGACCTCCTCCAAAACTCAAAACCAAATACACATACATGGGCAACCATTCAAAGGACAGCAGTTACAAAACACAATGACTAGAAGGATGGGCCTGGCGATTGGAAAATAGGAGTTCAAATTGGACTCTTACTAGCTTTGTGACCCAGAGCAAATCATTAACCCTGTTTTCCTCAGTTTCTTTATCTGTAAATTGAGCTGTTGAAGGAAATAATAAACCATTTGAGTATCTTTGTCCAAAAAAAATCTCAAATGGGATTACCAAGAGTTGGATGTTTAGATAGATCTTTTGTTTAGAATACAAATGGGAATAATCTTGGAGGATTCTTGGAAGGTGATGGAATAGATCAGAAATCTTTAGATTTCAAATTTGTGCTTCAAGGGCAAATAACAAAGACTTGGAGCAGAACAGGAGTCCTCTGGGAACGTCCAAGAAAACTTTCAAAAAGACTGATGGGAATTTACCCTTGTAAAGTGCACAAGTCTCGTGGCTAAGTCTTCACAAAAACCAATTTGGGAGTCCTGAGGCTAGCTGGGTGCAGCTGGAGCCTAAGCAGGAACTATAGAAACATCCATCTCCCAGACTACCTATGGAATCAGAAGGCTGTTTAGGAACACCAGGACCAGCTGTGCTACAGAGATGCGGCCCTAGTATGAAGTAACAAGGAAAATTCAAGTGCAGAGGCAGGGTGACAGGGACACTGATGTCTATGGATACTTGCAGGAGGGAGGGGCTCTTAATTTGAAGCTCCATATGTTTTAAGGACTATCCTCTCACCCCACATTTAGAGGTGCTTACACCGATACTTTTCATTAAAAGCAAAACAAAAAATGAACTAACAAAAATGCAAAACATATAAACTTAATATGGCAATAGAGAAGACCCAGGGTCATTTCAGAAGAGCATAGTGAAATGTAAAAAAAAAAAAAAAAAAAAAAATTCTTGTACACAGAGTAATATTATAATATTATATAAAAATGGGTTTATAGAAGAATACAAAACAGAATTTAAAAATCAAATGAGACATTGAGGAAAAAATAAAATAAAAACCAACCAAGCAAAACAAGATTATTTTAAAAAATAATTAAGTAGAACCTAAAAGCCAAAAATAACTCTTTAATAATTAGAATTGTACAAGAGAAAGACAGAGAAGCTATAAGAAACCAGAAAATAACAAAATAAAACATGAAGAATGAAAAAATAGAACACAATGTGAAATATAAGAAAAATAATTTATCTGGAACACAAATCAAGAAGAGAAAAAATACCTGAAAGAAAATGAACTTTGATATAATAGTGCAAAAAATAATCCAAGAAAATTGTTCTGAGTGATAGAACATGAGGAGAATGTAGAAATAGAAAAAAAAAATCACTAAAAGCAATCTTGAGTTGATCCTCTGTGGAAAACACATAGGAATATTACTGCCAAATTCTGAAACCCCCAGATAAAAGTAAACAGTTTATAAGAAACAGGAAAAAAAATCAAATATGCTGGAGCTACAATTAGAATTGTAAAGAAATCATCAAAAGATACAATAAAAGAATGCACATCCTGGAATCATATATACAGGAAATTAAAGATCTCTGCCTACAGCCAAAAATATAATACCCAGCAAAAATTATCCATAAGATTGAATTGTAAAAAAGGACATTCATGAACTTGTGGATTTTCAGGACTATATCTAAACCAAACATGAGCTTAATAGAAAATTTAACATATTAAAAGCTAGCATTAAAAAAAAAAAAACAAAAAACTCCATCCACCCACTATTTTTACCTGGCCTTGGGAAAAATCCTAAAATAATCCCCATTGTCAATTCACTTGGAGATCATTCTTAAGTTTTTGGCCTTGGGAATACTCACCACCTATAACTGATCAGGAGATTACTTCCTCAATTCATCTGGAGATCATCCCTAGACCTGGGCCACAGAAGGCTAAATAAAATTGATCTCTGTCTGCTAAATCTTTGTTATCTTCCTAATCAGGATTCTAGCCCACTGAGAACTGCTCAGTGTAAATAAAACATATTTGCCAAACTTCAACTTGGAGAATGGGACTGTGAATTCTTTCACAAAACTTTTAACACCAGCCTGAGGACTGACAAATACTGTTAGGGAGTCTCACTACCCAACATATATATATGTGTGTGTGTGTGTGTGTGTGTGTGTGTGTATATACACATAGATATGTACACATATATAAATATATACATACATATGTACACATATATAAATATATACATACATACACATATACATATGTACACACATATACATATATACATATGTACATATATAAACACATACATATATACATACATATGTACACACATATATAAATATATACATACACATGCACATAAATGCATTATGTTCGCATATGATGTACATGCACATATATGTGCGCACATATGTTATATGTGCATATGTGTGTGCATGTATGTGTGTGCACATGTGTGTATTATGATTAGTATAATATTGTGTATACACACACACACACACACACATACACACACACACTGGTTAAGAACCCTTTCTTTTTAGGGTTAAGGATTAGTATAGGCAAATCAAAACAAATGGGGAATTCTAGCATGTCTGGTGGGAGGGCTTACTGAACTCTTCTTAAGATTCTTCATCTACCTGTAGTGTCTCTGGTACTCAACTCTTACCCATGGCTCCAAAAAGCTGATATATGCACTGCAGTCATGCACTGATAAAATCATCTTGACAGGTTAAGGGTAACTTACAGGCCTCAAATATTTCAACTTGTGAGGGGAATGTCTTCCCCAAGTACATCAAGACTTTTCCCAATTAAATGGATGGATGGGAACAATTTGTTCCCACGGCCATGAAGGCAGCTGAAGTAGGTGCTGTGAAGCACTTAGAGCTTCATCAAACATCTAAGATCCCAAGGTCATCCACTGTATCCTGGGCAACTGAGAGTCATCTTGACATTTTTCCCTAGCATCTAAAGTTTCTCTATTTTGTTAAAGAGAGTGAGGGTGATGATTTTGAGTGGTTTTGTTTCACTTAAATCCAATTCAAGTATAAGTCAATATATCACACTTTCATGCCATTGGTTCTATTTGAAATCAAAGAATGAACAGCTACCAAAAATAATTTAAAAATTAATTAAAGTTCAGAGATTTATAATATTGTAGATTTAAAACTAGAATGGAACAAAGAAGCTATTGAGTCTAGTTTCCTCACTTTAAAAATGAGGAAACTGAGTCAGAAAGAATGAATGGTTTACCAAAATAAAATATTCTCATGGATGCTCAATGTGTTAACTTAAGTATTCTTAACTGCTCATTCAACAAATTCTTAACTTAGCTATCCTGCTTCTGAAACAGGTCTTAAACAAAGCTTGATCACCCAGTACAAATTAATGAGCAAATTCCCCTGATCCACCCCCTTACACTAGAGGTGATTATTTCTCAAGTAGGATTTGAACTAGATGGTCACTAAAAAGTCTTCCTGCTGTGAAATTCTTCATTACTTTTATTCTTTCCTACATTTTCTCATTGCAAAATCACTCTGGCCTCTGTTGGAAATGCACTGAAAATATAACTAAAACAAATTGCAATACAGTATTTTGAAGGAAAAAAAAAACTCATCATAAATGTCAAATAATTAAAATGAAGTGTATGTGGCCATTGCTTGGAATCATTCTGGGTTTTCTTACCATATGAGCACAGTTTATGCCTCACTAATTATCTGCATTTCTCCACACTCTCTAGAGGAGGTATGTTAGTCCATTGTGTTTTTAATTGTTAATTTAATAGCTTATTTTGGAAGTGGGTCTGCTGTTACACATAAAGGTTACAAGTAAAGTGTTCAAGCTCACAAAGAAATTTCATAGTCAGCACAAAACAGAACATATTATTGTTAAGTGACAAAAGAATCATGAAATCTCAGATCTGAAGAAGGCACGAGAATGTTGAATATCAGAAAACACAAATTTAGACTGGATGGGACTTAAGAAGGTGGAATATCATAGTCAAGAGATTTTTTATGGCATATAATAACATCAGCATTGGAAATGACCTTAGAGAAATAAGCCCTGACTCATATAATATACATAAATTTAAGGTGTGGAGATTCTGATAGAACTAATTCTCACCATTCTCTCCAACTTATACTCTTAGGGAGTAGTTTAGAGTCCTGTGAGATAAAAGAATTTACTGAGGATAGGGTAGCTCCTCCAATATTGGTCAAAGGTAAATCTTGAATTCCTAATTTTCTGGGAATTATATCAGCCCCCTATCTATTATGAAACACTATCATTGATTGTTGATTACATTAAAAAAAAATCCTCCCATTAAAAATTTATAAAATCTAAGGTTTTGAGGTTATGTTCTAGGATCTACTTTATGAAGAATTTGAAGCAGATAAAACAACCTAAAATTGTATCAAAAGTGGCAGAACATCCAGAAATATGGGAGTAATAGTAACACATTTGGAGTATTTCTAAAAATTATGTATGTCACATTTCTCTATAGGTTTTTATAACAGAAGAGTGTTTCCACAGGAGAACAAGCAGAGGGGTGAATGTCTTTGAACTCACGCTGCCTGAAGATAAGTTTAAAAACAAAACAAAACAAAACTAGTTGTTGGTCTGAATACTTTCAAAGACACAAATAAATCTATTTCAAGTAGTCAAAGAATGGCAAGTATATGGCACAGTGGAAAGACTGCTAGGTGTGGAATAAAGAGTCCGAGTTCAAATTGAATCTCAGATACTTATTAGTGACCTTAGTCAAGTCACTTAATCCTATTTGACTGCATTTTCTTATTTATAAAAAAGAAATGGAAGTATCCTTGCAAGAAAACCCCAAATGGGGTCACAGAGAGTTAGATACAACTAAAGTACACCTGAATAGTAAAAGTAATGTCAAAGAATTGGTGAATATTTGATGGATGATATTTTTTGTCCTTATTTCAGATAGCAGGACCATGAGGCTAATTTAGACTTGATGTCATAAAAACAACTAAATAAAATATACAATTTACGAAGTTTATCAGTGAAATAAACTGATTTGGGAAACAGTGAGTTTTTCTCCTGAAGATCTTGAAATAAAGACTTGATGATTTCTTGTTGAATATTTTGCATAGAGGAAATTTCTTTTTAGATAAGGATTAGACTGTATAGTCTTTGAGGTCTGGTCTATGTCTGAAATTTGCAAAAACACTTGGAAGATAGGCTATGGCTATAAATGAACATCAGATTGAGTATTTCTGTTTCCAGATACAATGAGAAATATTCTTTCTATCCAATCATACCACTTTTATGGGCCAGAACTCTGAAAGAAGGATTCTTGCAAGGTGTTAAGTCAATAGAATTGATAAATACAATGGTTAGCATGGTGCTTAATAGTTCTCTAGTTCAGTACATGTACTTAGTACTTAATATAGTTCTACAATATTCACACCTATGATAATTTAATTATAAGAGAGCATATAAGCTGGGACAAACAGCCAGAATCAAGGCCAGAGACAGACTTAGAAGGGCCAGACACAGATTCAGAAGAGACACAGAGCCCAATTCATCCACTTCATCTCATACCATCATGGTGGCAGGCCTGTGATCCTTAGCTTTTCCACTGAAACCAAGGCTCAGGAAGGCCTTTAAAAAAAGCTAGCTCAGGCCTCAAGCAAGGAAACTAGACTGTGAAGGAGATGATAAAGGATTTGGACTTTAACACTTGGCTGTTCTTGTGGTGATTCCTCAACTGAAATGAAGGCTGTCCCATGACCTCCAGAAAACCAAAAAGAATATTACATACCACCTCCCATAAACACTGATGATCACATCTGTAGAAGTTGCTTCCCACTAAAATAGACCGGCAAATAATAAAACCTTGGGTAAAATCTGAGATTTCAAATATAACATACATGGTTCCCACTAAAAAGTGTTCATGACAATCTAATTATCTTACTCCAATTCTCTCATATATTTAGGAAATGAATGGATACTTTTTGGAGCACATTCAACTGAAAATTACCCATGGATTGTAGGATTCCAGAATGAATTTATCTGAAATTAGTCAAGATAGAACTCACATGACTTAGTCTCTGGCCTTTTGGAATAAACTGATGTTTCAAAGCTTCTTGCTTTGAAGCTTAATCTTGCATCCATAAAAGAATATATGATAAATGATGTGACATTCATGTCAAAAACAAAATGGGAACAAAGTCATGAATAGGTGAAGTGTTACCTTGGTGTCTACTGAATATTAAAAGAATCCATGAGAAATTTCCAAGAATATTGGGCAGATTTTATAATGAGAAAATCTCGAAATACAGACCTGAATCACCTGAGTTGAGAAGACATGGAAGAACTGTCTTATATATTAGTGAAAGGGATGCTTCTACAGATAAGACTACTCATCCCTGGAAGGATTGAAGCTTATGATAACAAGTACAAAAGAATACAGACTTTGAGCTTTGTTCAGAGGACAGGATGAGAATGTGAGGTTTTACTCTAGGGTTAGTTACCATGGGAACCAACAATCCCAGCAAGCCCTAGGAACCGTTAGTTGATGGCAGCCTAATTTTGATTGATATCATTTCCAGTATTTTTAAACTATCTCATGCCATCCTTTAAAAATATGTGCTCCTCAGATTTAAATATTATCAGGAATGCTAATCGTATACCTCTATGAAAGCCCTTCATAAATCTCAGTCATGGCAAGAAGGATTCAAAGAGTTTTTGATATCTGGGCCAGCCACCTCTAAATGAATCTGAATTTATAAATAGATAAATAGATGGATAGATAAGACGAAGAGAAAGAGGAAGAGGTATGTGTATATGTATGTAGGAATCCTACAACATTCACAATAAATATCCTGAAGACTAAATAATCAAAGTTTGATGATTTTATTTGTTGTTGTTTTTCATATTAGCTCTCAAAGACTACTATGGTGTAGATGTTGACAGTCTTCAAAAGCAGAGGGTTGGCTAACATCACCAAAAGATGAAATATTTGAAACATGATATAAGTTTATTTTTGAATAAGTAAGATTTTACTGTGTATTAAGTATTAATTGAGGATCCTCTGTACCAATAAAATGCTGAATTTGCAACCAGATCAGCTTGAAGAATGATCTGAATAGCAGAGAAACTAAAACATTTATTTCTAATCACCAATGAAATTTGAATGTTCTTGCCTTGCAAAACTCTATCCACGCTGCTGCTCTACCTCTCCTTGATATTTTACAAATTATTAAATTACTCAGTCCAAACAAATTGCATTCAAAAATAAAAAGTAATTCCTATATTCTTATAGACCTTTTTAATTACATAAAATGAGACCTGGAAAGTCATGACATTCATAGAAACATTCATGACTAAGCCTTTCTTTTATTATGTTGATGAGAAACTGGACATTAAAAGACCTACTTTCCCATTTTGAATAACTGTCTCATTAAAACAAATAGACGAGCAAGCAAAAACATTTCCCTTCAGGTCCCTACAAACCTTTTGGGAAGAGTCAACTGGAACTTTAACTAGGGCAGGATGACTGGAGCTTTGCCCAAGGGCAACACAATTATGAGGGTACTGACGGCATATATTCCTTCCTCAATTTGCATAGAAAAATAATGAATTTAATATGTAGTTAGCATGGATAATTAGAAAAAATATAAATCAAGGAGATGCTATGATTCTCTCTTAGCAAAGGATTCTCTATCTCCAGATTTGTCTTTAGTATATAGAAGGATCCAAGGCTATATCCAAGGATCTGTCACTTCCCCAAAGGGCATTGTATCTGGTGGTCTCTCTCTGAGTCTCAAGGATGATACTCAATTATGAATCCACAGTCCCCAATGATCCAGTATACAGAAAGGAAGGTAACTTCATAGGGAAGGTATATTTAACTAAATTTTGTTTTGTAATTGCTAAGTGCTGATGGTTAACTGTGTACTGAGATCTTAAAAGGTTAATTGAACACCTTATATAGGGGCCCCTGGACAACAGTACAAAAATAAAATAAAACATCTTACAATTGTTACATATCCATAATAAAAGAAATATTCAGATGTAGACATGAAAATTTAGAGAGAATGAGTCCAGATAGTGTACTATTCTTGTTTTCCTGAGATGTCAGCTTCTTTTGAAAGATATTTCCCTTTGCAAAAGCTGGAAGAATGAAACAAAGTTTCCTGGGAAGTGTAAAACTTTATAACTAAGAGAGACATTGAGAACAATGAAGTAAAAATTGTAATGGGTTTCTCTAAAGGAAATTCAGCCATAGATTTAAACAGTTTAGCAAACAATAACCACAAAAATAACAGCAAAATGTCTCAACATCTGCTGCATTATATCCAATTCTATCTATGTATTCCTTAATTCATAATTTCTGGAAATTCACCAGGATTGAATCAGACTAGTAAAAATTGAACAGATACATTTTTTTGGGAAAATGTTTTATGAAGAACTTCCCTTTTCTACAAATAATTTGTTTAATGAAAATTTATTCCTGACTAATAAAATGTACTAGATCAAGTTAAAGGCTAAGTATTTATTAAGCACTCACTATGTGACAAGAATTATGCTAAGAGCTTTACAAATGTCTCATTTAATTTCCACAACAAGCTGGGAGGTAGGAGCTGTTAGTATCACTCACTTTACAGATGAGGAAAATGATGCAAACAGAAATGATGATTCTTCCAGTGTTACATAGCCAGGAAGTGTGTAACTATATTTTAACCACTTCTTCCTCCCACTCCAAGTTCAGTGCTCCATACACTGGACTACCTCATCAAAGCAACATTGTTTCAGCTAGTTTTATGGTAAAAATATCATAAATAAAGGTGATCATGAGAATTCACAAAAAAATTAATAATAAGCTCTAAAACCTGGAAAGATTTGTACAGATGTTAACATCACTTGGTCCCTTTATTTTTTCCCCATTCTTTCATCTTACTCCCATCCCTTTTTTCTATGATACACACAAGGATATGATAAGCACAAGGCTGCTGATCTCCTGAGTATTCCTTGTACATCACTCTTTAACTTCTTTCATTGTTTAGTTTCACTCTCTGTTCCCTATTCCTAGAATATTCTTCTTCTCATCTACACCCTTTAGATTCCTTGACTTTCTTCAATCTCAACTAAAATACTGTCTCCTGAAAGCAGCCTTTGGCCCTTTGACAATCATTTGAAGAGTTGATAATGTGATAATGATGATAAATTATATATATATATATATATATATATATATATATATATATATATATATCTGAAGGTAAATTTAAAGTCAAGTTGTCCGTAATTCAAGGCAAATATTCTCTCTAATCCACTAACTAGCTGTGCAATTGTGAATATATAGAATTACTAGGAAATTAATTACATTGAAATATAGCTAGAAAATATAGCTATAAAATTAGTATAGATAGATGAGAGAGGCAGAGAGGTAGGTTCGAGAGGCAGAGAGGTAGGTCGAGAGGCAGAGAGGTAGGTCGAGAGGCAGAGAGGTAGGTCGAGAGGCAGAGAGGTAGGTCGAGAGGCAGAGAGCTAGGTCGAGAGGCAGAGAGCTAGGTCGAGAATAAGTAGGTAAAGTTTAATTTGGAACACAAGCAGATAAACCTTTCTAACAATTAGTATTATCTCAAAAACAAACAAACAAACAAAAACAAAAACAAACAAACAAACAAAAAAAAAAAACCTGCTTCTGCCTTCTGCACTTTCTCCTTCATTTTTCCCAATTAACTTCACAGCAAATCCCTAGCCTGAATTTCTTCCATCATTGGATTCTTCTGCTTAGGACAATAGTATAAAGTGTGTCAGTAATGGTAATATACAAGCTCCCAAAGTCAATCTCTCCTTTCCTATTCCTCATAATCAATTCTTATCCCAGTTCATTGTCCAGTTCTTATACCAGATTTTTGGGCTATACTTCCAACTGCATATTGTAATATAAGCAAAGGCATTATTTGTGACCTAGATTTTTGTTGGGTGTCTGGTTCAGCTCAACTGTTTAGATTGATTTTAAGTGCCTTTAGAAGGATCTATAATTTTCTGAGGTATGATGCTTAAAATATTACTAGTAAACAAAGAATTAAATGAACATTACCATTCATGTTGAACATCTATCTTCCCTTTAGACTCTGAGCTGGAAATTCTACATGACAATGACAAAAACCATTGGTACGCATATGACTCCATGCTTGTTCTTTGCTTGATACTAATGTGTTTTTTTTTTTTTTAAATTATATAATAAATTTACTTCCAATTACATTAGTGAATGCCGTACATCACCTACAATATTTAGGTGACTCCAGCTAAACATCATTTTATAAATTACCATTTCATGGTATTCATGATAACTGGATCAGATGCAAGAATATGGATATAATGCAATATAATGTGATATGAAGCTATGATAAAATGGGATACAATAGAAAGTAATACAATGTATATTGTTCTATGTTATGATATTTAGATATGTTATAATATGTGATGTGATATAATGGAATGTAATGTAATGTAATCCAGTCTATTATAGAATAATACATATTATAAAATCCAATGATTTGACATGACAGGACATAACATATGACATAATATATAGTGTGTTTGTCTTCTTTTTTATCTCTACAAATACAATTTTAGCATCCTTGATATTATGACCTAAGATCATCTTATGTGTTCTATTAGAGGTCAATCACATCTGTCATGCTTCATTTTATTTACTAACATCTTCTTGGCAATAACTTGGCCTTTTGTCATAACCCTTCTGTTCCTCTTTCCATTTCACATGTTCTGAAATCAATAATGTCATTGTTAATATGAAATGGAGGCTCAGTCGACAACTCATTGATCCACTCATAGAGTCTATAAATTTCCAACCAATGATGTGATGCAATGGTCATTTTTCCTTTAATTACTTTCTTCCTGATTTGAATGTAAAGTTCTTATTGTCATTTTGTTTTCTCCATATTATAGTAATATTAAATATATTTATATTATGACAGTAATGATGATGATAATGATAATAATAGAATTTATGTAGCATTTTTTGGTTTTCAATGTGCTTTAGAAACAATATCTGATCTGAACTTCCTTATAACCCTGGGAGATAAGTGCTTAACCTCTATTCATTTTATTTTATTTATTCTTATTCTTATTATTACTGAAATAGTTGGGGTTAGTGACTTGCCTAGAGTCACACAGCTAGGAAATGTTAAGTGCCTGAGGCCATATTTGAACTCAGGTCTTCCTGACTTCAGGAATGGTGTTCTATCTATTGTACCATCTAGCTGTCCCTCTATTCATTTTAAAGATAAGGAAATTTTCAAGTTCAGTGACTTGCCCAGAATCACATAGTAAGTGTCTGAGGTCAAGTTTGTATTAGGTCTCTATGTCTCTAGGTACAATCTTTCCCCTACAGGATATGACATTAATAAATATATTTTCATTCATTCATTCCATTTTTCAAGAATCTTGAACAGTTCTGGCAGTGGAGAAAAGACTGATCTTGACTTATTTAATCATTGTGGGGGAATCAATTAAACATGTATTTTATCTCATATGTCACTTTTGATTTAAATAATTATCTAGAGAAAAAATGACTTCCAGATTAGGAACCATTGTCCATTGAGATACTAGCATAATTTCAAAAGGAAGATAATCTGATTCCAAGATACATGTGACTGACAAACTGGCCATTGAGAAGACTGGTAATTTCCCATACTCCCACTATGGCTTTTAATGCTATGCATGTCTGGCCTATTGGTTGCCTTAATACTCGACTCCTTAAGAACAGTAATAATCCATCCATCCATCCAAGTTTCCCATAGTCAATCTTTCCATATCCATAGTTTCCCCTTAGGAGATGTGTTCTGCACATTAGATCTATAGGAAGTAAGATTTCTTTCCCAAGTTCCGCCCATAAACAACACACACACACACACACACACACACACACACACACACACACACACACACACACAAACATACACACACACAAGTACTTTGTGATATTTTTCTGTTTTGCCTAATGGAAAAGTATGAGCAGCAAAAATATGAACAGATAAATAGAATTTGTGTCTATAACACACATCTCATTACACTCTTTCCCCACTAAACATCCCTTTTTAAAACTACTCTATTTCAGTCTAGAGCACCTAATCTTCTAGATCACCTAGTTTCTTAATATCTTTTTTTCCCCTTGAATCTTCATTTCACTAAACTGTCAATTCTAGAATTACCAGTGATTTCTTTGTTGTCATGTTCTATAGCTCTTCCCAGTTATTCAACCTTTATGACCTTTCTGCAGTCTCTGACACCATGGACAACAGTCTTCTCCACATATCCCCTTTGCTCTTTTGGTTGATGAAAACAAGACTTTGTGTCTCCACTAAGAAATTTTTCAGCACTCACTTATTTAAAAAATCAAACTTACAAAAACTGTACTGTTTTCTCTAAAATGTAATGTTCTCTGTTGAAGTTTTCTTGGGGTCTCTGGAGGCAGCCTTTGTTTTAGTTCAGTAATCAGCACAAGTACTGCCTGGTGTTAAAGTCCAAATCTTTTATTGTCTCTTTCAAACTGGTCTCCTTTCCTGGGGACTGGTTAGCTTTCTTAGAGAACTGTCTCTGTCCTTGGTTCTGAAAGCGGCTGCCAGTCCTTTGTCTCTGCCACTTCTGCCTCTCGCTCTCTAAATCCAAAGGTTTGTGCTTCAGTCTCCAACCACCACAAAGGTGCACAATGGAATGAATATGTTTCAGCCTCTGAGAGCTTCTAGTGTGCTTGTCTTTTTTGCCCCTGAGACGTTCTAGATTATATGCTCTACACTGAGTATAAACTAACCATATGACTAGGAAACCATTATTTGTTGTAGGATTAAATCAATGCTAAACTAAATTTAACAATTAGTCTCCTCAATTCCACTTAGTACCTTGTTTCAGGTTCTGGCCCATAACAAAAAAAAAAAACAAAAAACAAAAAAAAAAACAAAAAAAAACACATAAATTTATTATAATCTTGTAAATGAAGATTTTCAGTTGGTTTTGAATATATTCATTAGAGAAGCAACAACTTTAGCTTAGTTTGAAAAACTAGCAAAGTAGTATCAAAAGGAAGATAAAAATGCAATACCTAAAGTTCATTTAAAACATTGTATAATTGGTGGCTAATATTGTAAAATATGATTTAATAAGCACAAGCTTATAACACTATTATTTTGTGATAAGCTTGGTTTATTTGAGAAATCTTTTAATTTTCAGCTCAGTCACTAAAACCAAGAATTGCTAAATGTAAACTTTGAACCAGATATTTTAATCATTTAATTTCATCATCTTAACCCAAGATTAAATAAATAAATAAAAATATATTAAGCCAAAAATAATTTCATGCTTCTATTTTTCTATAACACTTCCCTTACTGATTGTTCCAATTTTTGGCCATCTTGTCCAATGTAATATCATTGAAACAAAATATTAGGATTACTAGTAATTTGAAACATATAATTATTAAAATTTTGTGATTTTTAAATTTTGTGATTATTAATTTGTTTTCTTTTGGGAATTATTTGTTGCAAATCCTTTGAATACTCACTAATTTCTTACTTACATACATTCATTCTCTGATAAATAACCAGTCAACCAACATTTATTAAGTACTTACTATGTGCAAAAATCTATGCTAAGTATTAAGGATACAAAAAAAAAAAAAAAAGACAAAAGACAATCCCTGACCTTAAGGAGCTCACAATTGAAATAGGGTGATAATATACAAATATATACAAACATGTTGATGAAAAAATCATATTTTCTCCCAAATTCTTAACTCAGTTACATTGATTTTGTTAACAAAAACACAATTCAGTTTCACAGAAAAAAATATTTAATGTTTCATGACTTTTTTATTTATTTAAACATACACAAAGCAGTATCTTATCTGCTTCTCTTTGTGGGTTTTTATTTTTAATACAATTTCTAAAATTCAGTTCATCAAAAATATTTTTAGAGAGCCATTTTCCTTACTCATATTGATTTTAAAGTCATTTATTTTTCTTCAATAATTCCTGTATCCTAGCTATTGCTTATAATTTAGTTTAGCTAAAGTTAAAGTGGAATTTTAAGAACTGAATATGAAATCAACAGCCTTAAAACATAGAAAACATCACACAGAAGAAGATAAATTCATTAGTGCAGATCTAAATCCCTCCTACACTTCTCAGGAGGAGGCTGACAAAACATTACAGTAGAGATTTAAAAAAAAAAAAAAAGAAGAAAAAAGAATGAAGAGGAGACAGTCATAGAATTTCTTGGTTTTTGTTTGTTTATTTTTTTTGTTTTTGTTTTTCTCCCCATATATACCTTCCACTTAACATAGGGCTTCCTTAAAAGCTTTGTTAGTTAGAAAAGAGGGGTGACTGTCAATTAGATTGTTCTCTCAGTGAGCTTAAGAAACATTCTCCAGAATTCAGTAATTACTTTGTTTTTCTCTGTGTGCTTCTCTCTGTCTCTGTCACTGTTTGCCTATGTCTTTCTGTCTTGTCTCTGCTCTTTAACTCTGTCTCTGTCTCTGTCTCTCTCTTTCTCCTTCTCTCTTCTCTCTGTCTCTCACTTTCTGAATTTAGTCTAGTTACATGTGTGCACAGTCCATGATTTCCCTCTGGTCAAAAGCAGCTGCAGCAGTCATGTAAAGATATAGACATTCTATATTCAAAGCTCCTTTAGAACAAGATGTTTTCTTGAATCAATAAGGATTTTAGGAAAGACCTTGCTAATAAAAAAATATGAATATTGATCTCGGATCAGAGGGATTACATAATTTCATTTACTTATTTTCCCTTCTTTCATCTTAAATTGCATATATAATTTGTTTTAGCATAAGCAATTATTGCATTACCAGGCCTCAAATCATTTAATTCTATATACCTCTGTTCCTAGTACATAAAATGAGTTGAAGAAGGAAATAGCAAATCACTCCAGCATCTTTGTCAAGAAAATCCCAAATAGGGGTCATAAAGAGCTGGATATGACTGAAAAGTAACTGAAAAATAACAGCAAAAGCGACTTTCGGACATCTTGAACTGGATTCCTATAATCATCTTATACTAAACATGTGTAAAATGTAACCACTTTCTGTTCATTCTAACTTCTCTATTGTAGTTGAGGGTATCACTATCACCCAATCACCCAGGTTCACATTTTATGTTTCATCCTTGATTCTTCATTTTCTCTCATTTTCTGTCCCAATATCCAATTTGTTGCCAAGGCCTATCAATTTTACTTTTATATTTTTCATGTAATTCACCTTCTCTCTTCTGACACTGATACCATGATAGCATAGGGCATTGTCATCTCATATCTGGATGATTGTAATAGCTTTGGGTGATCTCCAGTCATATTTTCTCCCATTCTAGTCAGTTCTCCACTCATATGCCAAAGTGATTTTTTATAAACCAGGAGTCTGATCTTGTCGCTTCATTGCTGCATAAATTCCAGTTGTTTCCTAGCACCTCCAGGTTCAAATTCAACATCATCTATTTGACAATAAAAGCCTTAATTACCTATTCCACCAATCTTTCTGGTCGTTTTTATACCTTATAGAATCAATTAGAACATAGTCAGCTATCTATTGAAATGGATTTCTTTATTGTTCTTAGAACAAGACAGCAACTCCTGAACCTGAATGGTATCATTAGTTGTCTTTCAGTTCTAGAATATTTTTCTTCCCTGTTACCACCTTGCAGGTTCCATGACATTTTTAAAGTTCCAACTAAAATCCCATCTTCCAAATTAACTTAATTCTATGGCATGTTCTCAATTATTTATGTTTAATATATTCTTTATACATCTTTGTTAATATGCATTTGCTTGAGTATTGTTTTTTCCCATTAGATTGAGGGATCTTTAAAAGTAGAGACTGTTTTTTAACTTCCTCAATATTCCTAGTGCTTAGCACAGTGGTTGCTACATGGCAGGTGCTTATTATTTTTAATTAACAGACTGAACTTAAAGGATTAATTACTCTTTTGCTTTGTGCTGCAATTTGAATTAATCAAGGAAAAACTCATAAAAAGAAACTTGTGTTTACCATCTAAAATGTTTCAAAAATGAATAGCTGATTCTCCAAATCCTACAAAGATACTCAATCTTGTCATTGGTTATAACATTTATGTCAAATTATAGGAACAACATAAAATTCCAAGGACTTACCTGATTCTGTAAACACTCAAATAATTCATAGCTTATTCGTGACAAGTCTCTCCTCCTAGAAAATGTAAACAATAACTCAAATTTGCGTGGATAGACAGTTTTGTGCCATTCTAAGAAATGTGTCTCTCACATAGAAGGCTTTTTAATCTCTCTATGCTCTAGAGCAGGGGTTCTCAAACTATGGACCATAGTCCAGATGCGGCCTGCTGAGGACTGTTATGCGGCCTGCTGGCTTATGGCAAATGGGCTGATGGGCTGATTCAGAGTGTGAGCTTTTGTTTTTACTATAGTCAGGCCCTCCAACAGTCTGAGGGACAGTGAACTGGTCCCCTATTTAAAGAGTTTGAGGACCACTGCTAGAGTTCCTGAAAGATTAACATGTTTTAGAACTAAATGAAGAAACAAAGTTTTTCTTTCTATGAATACATTTCATTGTTAGGTCAAATTTAATTTCCATAGGATAGAATATCAGAATTGCTTTAATTTGCAGTTGTCTATTTAGTAGTAATAGTTCTAATAAAGTAGTAGTAGTAGTAGTATGATTCGCATCAGTAGCAACAGCAACAATAACAGATAAAATTGGTACAGTGCTTGCTATATGTCTGGCATTGTGCTTAACACTTTCTAATCATTATTTTATTTGATTCAACAACCTTAAGAGGTATATACTATTTTTATTTTAGAGGAAAGGAAACGGACAACATTTTCCTTATTGCTATAGATAATTTGCATTTCTTACCTTCAAAACTGTTCATTTATAACATTTGATAATTTATTAATTAGAGAATGGCATGTGTGTGCATGTGTGAATTGTATATGCATACATATGTATGTATATAATTTTTAATTTATGGAATAAAATAAATTTTCTATAAGATTGTGCAATAAAACAGATGATTTCATATGAAACTGTAAATCTACTATGTATCACTTGCTATTGCTTTTGAATATACAAAAAAAATAATGCAATATTTTTCTTTCCTCTCCCTCTATTTTAGAGATGACACAAATATATGTGTGTCTATGTGAGTGTATGTATATATGCATGTACATATATATATATACACACACATATTATATATATATATATGTACATGTGTATGTGTATATATATATATGTGTGTGTGTATATTTTAAGTATATATTTGTACGTATTTACATATCTATTTCTATAGAATATATATCTTATTTATTCAACTGATTGATCTCATTATTTTCACCAGTAAAACTTTGTATTCAAGAATTACTTCTTTTTGGAATAATTTTATTATTCTATTTGAGGCACTTGTCCTTTATTACTTATATATGCTACCACTTTGATTAATCAGGGTGAAAAACTCATAGGAGAGTTATGGGTGAAGCACTGTTAGAGTAGAGAGCTGAGGAGGGCAAGACTACCAGGAGATAGGTTCAGAAAATAGCCTGTGGACCAAGGAACATTTGGGCTGGGCCTGGAGGGGAGGGCTCGGATTTCAGGTAGGACAAGGAGCAGGGCTCTCTGGACGTTCCAGGCCAATAAGGCAGGTGTGTCTCTATCTGTCCCTTGGAGTTCTCTTTGCAACGTGACCAGCCTCGGCCTGGCTTGAGCGCGCACTTTCTCTTTAGTCCATCACTGCAGGCGGTGTCTGTCTGGTTAGTGTATTGCCATCAGAAACAATGGCAAGTGAGGTTAATGGGTGGGCTGCTGCCCACAGAGGCTCACCAGTTTCAAGTATGAATAGCTTATTCTGCAAATCCTACAAAGAAACTCAATCTTGTCATTGGTTATGATACATTTACGTTATCATGTCAACTTTGTATCACTTTCTTCTGTTTCTATAAAATATGTTTTTGATAGTTTGATTAAAATTACTTAATAAGAAATGCATTTTAAAAGTATTTCCACAGAAACTGGAAACTGTGTGGATGCTCATCAAATGGAGAATGGCTGAATAAATTGTGGTATATGAATATTATGGAATATTATTTTTCTGTAAGAAATAATTAGAAGAATGATCTCAGAAAGTCCTGGAGTGACTTACATGAACTGATACTGATTGAAATGAGCAGAACCAGGAGATCATTATATATTTCAACAACAATACTATATGATGATCAATTCTGATGAATGTGGCCATTTTCAACAATGTGATGAACCAAATCAGTTCCAATAGAGCAGCTACATCCAGTGAAAGAACTCTGGGAGATGACTATGAACCACTACAAAGAATTCCCAATCCCTCTATTTTGTCTACCTGCACTTTTGATTGCCTTCATAGGCTAATTGTATACTATTTCAAAATCTAATACTTTTTGTACAGCAAAACAACTGTATGGATATGTATACATATATTATATTTGACTTATACTTTAACATATTTAACATGTATTGGTCAACCTGCCATCTTGGGGAGGGGCTGGGTGGAAGGAGGGGAAAAGTTGGAACAAAAGGTTTTGTAATTTTCAATGCTGAAAAATTATCCACGCATATATCTTGTAAATTTAGAACTATATAATAAAAAAAATCCCAATGTTATTATAATGGCTTATTAATTTTTTTTTCAATTATTAAGATGTTTTTTTATTCCTGAAAACAGTGGTTTAAATTTCATATGTATAATACATATATATATATATATATATATATATATATATATATATACACTTCTTATGCATATATTGGCAGTTAGGCCTAAAATAATTGTACATATTTTATAATAATTTTAAATGGAATTTCTCTTTTTGTCATTTTTTGGGGTTTTGTTCACAATATGGAAAAAATGTTGATTACATATATGTTTATTTTATATGCTCAAAGTTTGCTAGTTACTATTTCAAATTTTTAACTTGCATTTTAGAAAAATTTCAAGATAAATAGCTGGCTAGATAATTCTGTAAAAAAACATCTCTCTCTCTCTCTCTCTAGGTAGAGATAAAGATTGATAGATACACCTTTCTTTTTCCATTCAAAAATTTCCAGAGACCAATATGTTGCAAAGGTTTTTCCCTCTTCTTCCCCGTCCTCTCTGCTCCTATACTACTATACATAGTACATATATATTATATATTTTATATAAATTATTTATATATTATATATAATATATACACATACATTTATGTATAATCCTTTATTTTATCATTCAATAACTGTCAGAGACTTTTTTTTCTAAGTTGGATTTTTAAGGATAAATGGAATCCCGTTATTATAATTTTTCTGATAATTCTTCCTTATAATTCATTTTTGCCCTTTACATGATTGATAAATTACTCCATTGAGTACATATAAAACACTGGGATCAATGCATTGTCTGTATTAAGTTTCCACAAAATATAGCTTCCATCTTTGTCTCTTATTTAAGCTTAATTTTGTTGTTTACTTGATTTAAATAATATCTACTATTTCTGACATTTTGTGTCCAAAAGAAATGCTTTCGAGTTAGCCAAAATATATTTTCTCCAACCCATCATTTTGCTTTAGTGGGATTCTTTATATTTCATATGCATTTCCTATTAATATAACATTGCTTTATTGTCTCTTATACATTCTGCTAACCTCTTCTACTTTATGGGTGTTTATCCATTTACACTCATCACTAAATTATTATTTTTAAATTTTCCCTAATTCTAGTCTTTTATTTTTTCCCTCTTCTCTATACTCTTTTCTCCTCATTTATTTAAATTGTTAATCTTTCCCACTGAATATTTTCACTAGTCTTTCCAAGATTAACATTTATTCTGTTAATCACTAATACTTCCCTAAATCTACTCCTTTTACTTTTTTTCTTTTTAATCTCTACTACAGCTGAGTCAAATATTTTTTCCTAAACCAAACTGTGTGTTCCACTATCTGTTGCCTATTATATTTTGACCAGTTTATATGAGATCTCCACAGGATTTTATCTTCCACATCATAGAAAACTATTTATTGTAGAAATTTACTGTATCCCTGAACTATCCCTCAGATGTTAAGTATCTTTTCCTCTTGAGTTTCTCTTTATTTTTTTTTAATTTTGTTCTTCCCAGTATCATCACTTTAAGGAGGAATCCCAATTCATGTGTGCCTTTATTTTTCTCCAAACTACACCTCTGATGCATAAGACTATGATGTCTCTGAACCAGACATCTACATCAATGTCCTAAGGACTTTCTCTACTCTCTTATGTAATTTTCCCATTAAAATGTAAATTTCTCTTGTACAGAATTCTGTGTAACAAATTGAATTGTTCTCTCCTTGTATTTGTATGAAAGCTCCTTCATACTGGGTGTGGAATACAATGTTATTTAATAAATGCTAGGTTCACTATTAAATGTATTTCACTTGTACCCATTCTCTCAAGTTCTCTTCATGTTTATAAATAACTTTACTTGTTCAACCCGAAAAATGTTTTAACCAGATTTCCTATCTTCATTCCCATTTTGCTATAATACATTCTTCAACTCATTTCATTTTTAATTTTTATGCTAATTTTTGTTATTGACCCCTTAGGAGTCGAGGTTTAAATACTAATGCAAACAAGATTAGAAGGGAAGTAACAAATTGGGAAAATATTTTTAAAGTTAAAGGTTCTGATAAAGGTCTCATTTCCAAAATATATAGAGAACTGACCCTAATTTATAAGAAATAAAACCATTCTCCAATTGATAAATGGTCCAAGGATATGAATGGACAATTGTCAGATGATGAAATTGAAATTATATCCACTCATATGATCAGAGAAATGCAAATTAAGACAACTCTGAGATACCACTACACACCTGTCGGATTGGCTAAGATGACAGGAACAAATAATGATGAATGTTGGAGGGGATGTGGGAAAACTGGGACACTGATACATTGTTGGTGGAGTTGTGAAATCCAGCCATTCTGGAGAGCAATTTGGAACTATGCCCAAAAAGTTATCACACTGTGCATCCTTTGATCCAGCATTGCTGCTATTGGGCTTATATCCCCAAAAAATACTGAGGATGGGAAAGGGACCTGTATGTGCCAAAATGTTTGTGGAAGCTCTTTTCATAGTGCCTAGAAACTGGAAGATGAAGGAATATACATCAATTGGAGAATGATTGGGTAAATTATGGTATATGAAGGTTATGGAATATTATTGGTCTGTAAGAAATGACCAGCAGGATGAATACAGAGAGGCTTGGAGAGACGTACATCAACTTATGCTGAGTGAAATGAGCAGAACCAGAAGATCACTGTACACTTCAACAACAATACTGTATGAGGATGTATTCTGATGGAAGTGGAAATCTTCAACATAAAGAAGATCCAACTCACTTCCAGTTGATCAATGATGGACAGAAACAACTACACCCAGAGAAGGAACACTGGGAAGTGAATGTAAATTGTTAGCACTACTGTCTATCTACCCAGGGTGTAAGCTAATACTTAATGTGCAACAAGAAAATGGTATTTACACACATATATTGTATCTAGGTTATATTCTAACACATGTAAAATGGATGGGATTGCCTGTCATCAAGGGGAGGGAGTAAAGGGAGGGAGGGGAAAAATCAATACAAGGGATAATATTATTTTAAAAAAAATTACTCATACATATATACTGACAAAAATATAAATAAATAAAATTTTAAAAAGGAGTTGAGGTTTAATCTTTGTACTACTTTGGGGAGCTAATTAAATTAAAGACATAAAAAACACTAGGTAAATAAAATGTCTTATGAATGTCTGCATTGAGTTTTCTATAACTAATTCAGTGGCCAATTCAGTGGTTGCTGATGTCAGTGATCAGTCAACCAGACTAAGAATACTAGACTCATAAGATTTTTTTTGTCTTGCTTCATTCTCCTGAGATCTCAAAAATCTTGATTCCCTCACATATATTATAAGTCCAAGGTGTTTTCTCAATAGAAATATCTCTGAGGATAACTAAACAAATTCAAACTGTATAATTCTTGGAATTCCAAATTTAATTATTTATACTGTATATGTTAAGAGTAAACACTGCAGTCAGTACCGAAACAAGTAGATCTGGATTTTATGAAGGTGAAAAATCATTATATGAACATCTTAGGGGCTCATTGAACCATGGCTAAATGAAAGGATTTTGGACTTGACCAGTTGGCTAATGTATTTGATTCACACACTTCTTTTAATTGTCATCTATGTTTTAGAGATAGAATCAAGTAGAGAGATTGAAAATTACTGATTTTCTGATTACCAGAAGAAAAAACCTTACTCCAAAAAAAGACCAGGGTTTTCTATTTCATCCAGGGCCATCTCCAGTCATCTTCATCTATATCTTCCTATAAGACCCAGATGGCTCTGGAGGGGAAAGTGAGTCATGTGTCCTCGCCCAGCCCTCCCTCACTTAAATCCAATTCACAGTAGCACCTTTTGGATGTCATGGTCTTCTGTGAGAATGAAGGAAACAACAACAATAACAATAACTACTATTACTGAAAGTCTTCATACAGAACATGTAAAATATCATGGGACAACAGAGAGAACAAGAATACAGTGATAGACCTAGAAATAGAAGACATGAAAAAAGTCATAAAATCTAGTTCACCTTTTATGTATGAAAGCAGTGAAATCTGGGAAAGTCACATGACTTGGCTAAGATCATATATACATTAAGAGCTGTAATTTAAATTCATAGAATTTGAATTCAAATTCCACTATCTTTTTATTTTACCCTGTTTCCTCATAGATGACTAAGCATAAATGATAAAGGTGAATATACAAATTAAAAAAAAAATGAAAAATATAGAGTAAAAGAAAGAAGTAAAGAAGGCCCCTCTCAGATTGGTATGTGCTCTTCTGGCAAAATTATGGGAGAATATAGATGGATGAAAATGAATGAATTATGATTTTCCTTACAAGAAATCTTAATGACATTAATGAGAATATGAATCTATCTGAGGATGTTTTTAAAACTGGATATATGTTTATACATATTATATATATGTACATGCATGCTTACATGTTATCATGATACATGATTATATTATATACATATACATATGTGTAAACAGATTATCTTTAATATAAAAATAACAATTTGGAAAATAGCTTAAAATTTAAAATACTCTAAAATGTTGTGATAAAAAACACAAGTAAAGATTAAAACAAGGGAAACATTCATAATGCAGCATACTTGATGAGATTTCATACCATTTTGTTTTGAAGAAAATACAGTGCAAGGACTTTTAAAATGGTGGGGCTATAGAGCATTATTCCATTTTCAGAAAAGCTTGGCGAGAGATTGCCTCGAGATTGTTTTGCTGGTTTGATAGACCGTAGCCAATGTCATTGTTCATGTGAATCTAGATCCAGACTAAGAAGGATTTGCCCAACTGTCTGGAACCATTTTAAATTTAGAATCTGCTGGGTAAGGAATTCAATTGTTTTTTTCATGAGGGAAAATTCTCTGTAACTATTTACACACATGGCTTCTAAGCATCACCAAGAAGGCTATTATTGTTTATCTTTAATCTGCATTTTATATATCAATTCCCTGGACATATATTTACATAATGATTGTTAAAAGTTGATGTAAATACACATGAAATTTACATTATGTAACTCTTGTGAACCAAGAGTGCCAATGAAATTTATTTGAAAATTGCATATGATAATCAGGGATTTTTTGTTTTTCTCTCCGAGTAGTAAGAACATGTCTCTTTTCAAAAATCTGTAACCAAGCTACTGAGCTTGGATTGCAGAGATATAGAAATTCAAGGGTACATAAGTAAATTTCACGTATTTTGGGATTAGCCACTATGTAACTTTATCAATTTCCAGGTTTATCATAAAATATTATTGATCCTTTACCCATTCCAGTATGGGATGAACTTCCTGGCTTATGGGTTGACAACTGTAGTATTGAAAAATTCAAAAGAACTATCATTCAAATATTGCTTCACATATTTAGGATCCTGGGCAACTTGTTTAATTTGTATTTTGGTTTATTCACCTATATAAAGGACAATAAAGGCACCTACATTACAGAATTGTTTTGAGAATAAAATGAGAAAATAATTGGAAATTGCTTTGCAAATGGTAACAAGTTAGATTAATGTTGTAATTATTTTTAGGTATTATTATCTTCCAATTGCTATTCTAGGACCCATACGAAGTGAATATAGAGATACTCCTAGATTTAGTAATAATAAGGTGGAAATAATAACTCACATTTTAAAATTAAGTTTTTAGCCTAGGTTTCTCGATCTATTAAATAGAAATAAAGGAGCACATACAGAGTTGTCATGGAGATTTAGGCAGTTGCTCATCTAGAAAAGCTAAAGGGTCACAGATGACATCAAGATGACAAATTGGGATCTTTGGAAAAATGAGGAAAATACATATGCATACATTTTGGGAAAAAAATTTTGGAAAGAAAGTCAGACTTATATGAAACTGGTTTTCAGAAGAAAAAATTCCTTGCAACCTTCATACCATGCTCCTCCCAATTTTCAACTACTGAATAGTCCATGCTAATGAGGAGTGATTCATTACTTAGCAAAGTGGATTTTTTCAGGTTGAGATGTTTCTAATCCTTAGAATATCATTCCTGAGCTTTAGCTTGAAGCTGTTTCTGTTACTTCAACATATGAATCCTAGCTGCCATTTCTGAGAAGAACTAGAAGGATACAAAACTCATTCATTTGGCATCATTTTCAAAAATTTCATATAATATACACATGCTATATGCGCACACACATACATACATATATATGTCTGTGTACCTGCATATATGCATTGCATATGTGTATATTCTCTTTTCTCTCCAAAATAAAACTCCCTAACTCCTTCAAATAATCTTCATGTTTGTTTCATTTAGATCATGATCTCTCTCTCTTGTCTCAGCATGTTGCATCACGTATATATCTTTTCAAAAGTGAAATATATTGACCTAAACATAATTTTCCAAATGTTTTAAGTCCAGAGTAGAAAATAAAACCTAAACCACTTTTCTTATTTCTCAATGAAAATAATGATCAATTAGTTTAAATGTGATCAGATCACATTCTTGAAACATTTTGATCTTTTCAATAAATATTCTTTAAAAGTACTTTCTTTTTTTAAAAAATAAATAAATAGATATTTGTTTTTAAAAATCACTGATACTTTTGGAGTGGGAATCAATTTTATTTTTAATTTATGAAATAAAAACATTTCCATACCACATTATATTTTAAAAAGATTGCACACAAAACTACAAATCTACTTCTAGATCTATTACAAGATTTGCAATTTCATGGGCAATCATTTTTCATAAATAATTATTCATGTTATACTTTTGCTGAGTCAAAGGGAGTTTAGTAACTTTTGGGACACAATTCCAAATTGTTTTCCAAAATGATTAGATCAATTCACAGTTCCACCAAAAATGAATCAGTGTCCCTATTTTCTATATCCTCTTCAATGTTTATTGCTTTCCACTCCATTTATTTTAACCAATGTGATAAGTGTAAAGTGGTATCATAATGTTGTTTTAATTTACACTTCTATGATCAGTAATGATAGAGCAATTTTCATCCAACCATATATTTTGTGGATTTCTTTATCTAAAAAACTGCCTATTCATATCTTTGGACTATTTCTAAATTGGAGCATGATTGTTATTATACTAGATTTGATGAAGTTCTTAATATATTTGAGATAGGAAACTTTTATCTGAGAAACTGGCTATAATTATTTACCTGATTTTCTTTTACTTTTTTTTTTCTTTCTGATCTTGGCTACATTTGCTTTATGTGTCCAAAACCTTTTCTTATAAATTTTAATGTAGTCTAAATTATACATTTTACTCCTAACTTGGCTATTTCTTTTGTAGTCATATTTATTAATATATCTTTAAGTCTGATAATTAATATGTTCCATGTCAAATTTTCTTGTAATCTTTTTATATCTAGGTTATGTATCCATTTTAATTTTATTTTGGTAAAAGGTAAAATATATTGATTTTTGCCCAGTTTCTGTCATACTGCTTTTCATTTCCCCCAAATTGTTGATAATTCATTCTTATCCCCAAATCTGAAATCATAATTGTCAAATGTAAAACTATCATATGCATTTGCTACTGAAAATTGTATGTTTATTGGGTTCCACTTACCTACTTTGTTATTTCTTAGTCAGAAGACTAATACCAGATAGTTTTGATAATTACTATCTTATAATATATTTTAAGTTCTGGTATAGCTAAACCATCTTCCTTTACATTTTTTTTTAAATTTTTTTTGTATTTTTTGGTTTTTCTTTTTGTTCTTCCAAATGAGTTTCATTTTTTTCTAGCTCAGTAAGATAATTTTTTGGTAATCTAATTGGTATTTCATTGAATTTATAAATTGATTAAGATAAAATTATCATTTCAATCATATTGGCCTGGCTTAGTCATGAACAGTTAGTGTTTCTTCCATTATTTAAATCTGATTTTAGTTTATTTTAAATTAAATCCAAATTCAGTTTAATTTTTTGGAAAAATTATGTTTACATGGGTCCTGGGTTTGTTTTAGCAGGTATATTCTAGGTTACTACATGAGTTATTTTAAAAAGAATTTTTTTTGTTTTGTTTTTATTTTTATTGTCTCTTCTTGCAGAGATTTGTTTGTAATATACATAAATGTTGATGATTTTTGTTGATGTACTTTATATCCTATTGCCTTGTGAAAATTATGAATTACTTCAACTAACTTTTTTATTGAGTCTTTGGAATTTTCCAACTTATCATATAATCTGCAAAAAGACATAATAATATCACTTCATTCCCTATATGATTTCTTCCATTTTTTTTATTCTCTTGTTGTAATTTCTAGGACTTACAAAACAATACTATGTACTGGACTGAGTGCAATATAGTGTTGAAGATGGTAGGCATCCTTATCTCATACCTGATCTCACCTGGAAAGCTTCCAGTTTATACCTGTTGCAAAAAATGCCTGCTGGTTGTCTTAGATTTTTAAAAAAAACAATTTAAGGAAAAATTCATTAAAGCAATACTTTTAAGTCTTTTCAATAGAAATCAGTATTATATATTATCAAAATTTTCTTTTACTGCAAATATATTTGTGTGTATATTCATAATCTGATCCTTTCTGTTATTTCCAATTTTATTACTTTTTTCCCCTCAATCTTCAAATTAGTACAATACTATTTATCTACTTAGTTTCCTCCAAGACAGTGTTTCACCTAACTTCTCTATTGCCTTTTCATTTACTTCAGTTATTGGGATGGAATTTTCTCTACATTGTCCCTTGTAAAAAAAAAAAAAGAAAGGCAAGTCATCCAAATCAACTGCCATTAGGAAAATAACATGCCAATGCAATATATTCAATATTTCATACCAATAGTCATCTTTCTCCTTCAATAAGGCAAAAAGGATTTCTTAAAAAAAAAAAAAACAAAAAACAAAAAAAAAAAAACAAAAAAAAAAAAAAAAAAAAAAAATAATACTTCCTGTTTGTCAAGTTCAATGCTAATCATCTGAGGGTACAGAAGAACCAGGAAAAAAAATCATATTCTCAATCTCTAATCTATATAATAAGCAAAAATATTAGTTTCCTGTTCATATGCCTATTCCAATTCATTTAGCATTGACTATGACAAGTTTTTTTTTAGTATTTTTATGGGAGTTGTATAGGGGATATATTCACAGTATTGTTTTTATTCACAATTATATTCTAATTTAGGAGAAAATAAGTACATAACTGGGTAGATATAGAATGTTTATTAAAAATATTGAAGGTAATATCATAGTAAAATTCATTAATAACTTTAGTGGTAGTCAATTCTACTTGTGCCTCACTAAATGAAACCGTTCATTATATCTGGTATTGCTTACACTTGCCAACTGAGATTGTCTCTGTCAGATGTAGTGAGACAGGAAGATTAAGGCCTAAAAATCTGGAGAATGAATGACCTAGGCTGACCTAGAGTAAAAGTAACAGAGACTCATAAAGAAGAAGTGTTGCTGCCCTAGTATTGATAAGATTTTGAAATTGGGGTTAGGTTTGCAACAGAATTTCAAATTAAAAGTCACCGTGTGGACATGGTCAGTCTCCTCCAAAACTACAAAAATGTTTTCATATTGAATAAAATTTGAAGAGAAAAAGTCTTTGAGTTGAGTCCACTGAAGTAACAGATAAAAAAACTAAGGTCCAGAATAAGTAAACATCTTTCCCAAGGTCATACAGCTGGCAATTTTCAGTGACAAGATTTCAGCTTACAACATCCTGACTTGAAACTAGTCACTCAACCAAAAAGTTTCCTGTGTCTTGCACTGAATTTTATAGGCATTTTATTGATTTTTGATATATTTACTTCACTATTTTTCTTTTCAGTTCATATAAATTCTCTCATGTTTCTTTAAATTTGTCATATAAGTATTTCCTTATGGTGAACAATTTAAATTTGTTTACCACACTTCCATAATTTGTTAGTCAATTGATAGTTATTAGAATACTCTATCACAGAAATGTTATTTTTTGTTTTACTGGATAGTCCTTTTCATCTTTGATCTTCTTGGGACATATGACTACCAATGCAATTATTGGGTCAATGAATATGGATTTTTCAAGTTTAATTCTATATGGATTTTTAAAATGTATTGTCTAATCTATATAATAAGCAAAAAAAAATGTTAGTTTCCTGTCGATATGCCTATTCCAATTCATTTAGCATTGCCTATGACAAGTTTTTAGTAATTTTGATGGGAGTTGTATAGGGGATATATTCACAGTATTGTTTTTATTTACATTTTCTCTTATTGTAATTAGCATCTTTTATTTGTTATCTAATAAGTGAAATTTCTTCACTTTTAAATATTGTGTTCTAACCTTTTCCATGTACCTATTCTTCAGTGGATCAATAAGAGAAATGTTTTCTTCTCATTCTTCTACCAGCAATAACTTAGATCTGAAGTAATATGACATAGGGACAGAACATTGAATTTTGTATTAGAAAACATTATTTCAAAGTCTGTCTAATCTTTGATAAATAAATTTACCTCTTTGAGCCTCAACGTCCATATAAGCAAATCATACCAGATGCCCTTTTAGGTCCCAATTAGCTCTGATCCTCTATTATTATTAAAACAAAACATTGAATAATTAATAATTAATATTTTTTAAATCTCCAATATAAAATAGCAATGAAAACTCTGCCTAAGTAGCTGAACAATTTACTACATTAACTACTAAAACACATAATTAACTAAGTCACTAGAAAATAAATAATTATCCAATTTATGTGTGAGATGAAGGGGAAAAACATTAATTTACAGAGAACTAATTTTCTTCTGGGAACACAATGAAATTGTTGCAGTTGAAATGACTAGGAGGTAAAAGAATTCCTGATAACACCTAAATATTCTTAGAAGGATCCCTGCTTCAGTAACACAGTTAAATATTTTTCATAGAATATGTATTAAATCTTTGGGTGTTAATTATGCTAATTACTCTATGCTTATACTCAGCATTTTTAAAATTTCAAAATGAAAAGAATATATATGGGAAAATGTAATAAAATGAAGACTGATGAGTCAACTTTTTAAAATAAACTTCTATGGCAGTCTGGCAAAGTGTATAAGTGGACTCATTTTCTACATATTATTTTTTGTTTTTGTTTTTATTTTTGTTTTTCTTGAGGCTGGGGTTAAGTGACTTGCCCAGGATCACACAGCTAGGAAATGTTAAGTGTCTAAGACCAGATTTGAACTCTAGTCCTCCTGAATTCAAGGCCAGTGCTCTATCCACTGTCCACCTAGCTGCCCCCTACATATTATTTTTAAGTGGAAACGCAAAATATGTAATATTTCAACAGAAAAAAAAAACATATGAAATGCTTTCCTCAAAATATTTGAACATAAACACACATTCTTGGATCTTAGGCTATGAATCTCTGAACTGTTAGGAGCAAAACATTACTCAGTGATATGATACAAATCATTAAAAAATAAACCCTTTCCTAATGACATTGTTGTGCATGAATAGATTATAACAACTCATAGATTATAAAGATGGATGAGGAAGCAGTAAAGGAGACAGAGAAGACATAATCTGATGACAGGAGCAGAATAAGGAGAGAATAATCAGAGAAATAAGTGAAAGCATCTAAAGGAGCTGAAAGGTATCATCAATCTGAAAGGTTGGAGAGGTCAAAGAGCTCAGGGACCATAAAAACAGAGAAAGGGTCATCCAACTTGTAAGAGATGTGAGACAGAGGAATTTTCACATGGTGATAAAGTAGGAATATCAATTTTGTGCTGTCCCTGTGTGGTATGGAATTAAAGGCTTAGATCCGTCTTAAGGTACAACATAGTAAAGTATGGAGTATATTAAAACCTGGTTGGGTAATGTCATTATTCGGCGTTTCAGAACTTGGATAAACACTGAAGTGGGAAATAAAAATATTATAGTCTATCTAATATATGCCACACACACATATAGATTTGGATATATTAAACTAATGCTACATATAATATATAATACTTTAATATTTTATGTATACATGCATAATCTATAAATTTTAAAAAATGTGATCTTTACTAAAAATGAGATTTTTCCTATTTTAATTTTCATCAATAAATTATTTGATCATTTATGATTTGAAATACCTGTGATTTCATCATTATACTGATTGTTAATCCTGACCTATAAATATGTACTACAGTCTAAAAATATTATCACTCAGTAGCCAATCTTCTGAGAATAATTTCTACATATTTAAGTTGTTTAATTTGTAGATGGAAACGTATTTTATTGTCAAACTTAAGCTTATTCTTTCCAGCTTGGTATATCAATGCAACTTCCAAATAAAATTAGAACATGCTATTGATATGAGTGAAAGGTCTTTCCCACATTTTGTGATTTATTTTAAATTCTCTGAAATCATACTTTATTCTTGGAATGTTCTCTCTGATTTTCTCTGCTGCTTAGAATTTCCTTAATTACTTCAAGATTGACCTCACTTACTATTTTCTCCATGAAGCATTTCCTGATCATTCCAGCTATAAGTGTAAATTGTCTTCTCTTCCCAAACAACCTTGGATTTATTTTGCTTATGTTCTTCATATATTCGTGTGTTTGAATGCATATATGTATGTATATTTGCATGTATACATACAAATACAAACATATGAGTTTGATTTCTCTCTGCCTCTATTTCTGTTTTGTCTCTATTCCTCTGTTTCCTATGTGTCTCACTCTCTCTATCTCCCTTCACCTCTCCCTTTCCTTCTTTATCTCTTTCTAACACAGACACACACGCACATGCATACGCACATACATTGAGAACAGGAGCTAAATATTTTTTTTTTTTTTTTTGTATTCCTAGACACTCTCTCAATTCCTGCTACAGATTTGATATTTAGGAACTGCTTATTTGTTTTTGAATGATTATTTGATAAAATTAATCTATTTTCACATTTTATAAATTTCATGAATTCTAGTTCAATCTCTCTTCAAAAATTAGACTATTTTGTATGCTTTAACAAATCATTTAGGGTATCTGATAGTTTGACTTCTATGTCTGAGAAGACTTGAAGAAGAAAGGAAAAAAGGAGCCATTACAATTTAAGCTTTGTGAGAACTGAGGTTGTTATGAGTTTTTATTTCGATTCCCAAATCTCATTACAGTGCTTCATACATTTGAAATGCTTAACATTAATTGACTTATGGAGCCTAGGTTTGAGGAAAAAATCATGAAGAAGATTTTAATCATTTGAATAAAGTGGGTCATAGTTTGAATTGAGGGGAAATATTTGGAAGAATATGAAAAAAAAATTAAATGAAAACAAATTTCCTAGATCAAGTACTGGTCCATATTGTATATCCAATTCAAAAATGGAATAGGGTTCAAGAAAATGAAGGATGACTTAAAAAGAATAAGGTATGTCCAAAAGGATTAGGAGTAAAGCCTAAAAAGAGAAATTCAAGAATTACAAGGGAAATGGCCAGACAAGATATGTTAGCAAATTAACCCTTCCTTATGTCTTCACCTATAAGTTATTGAACAGTTTTCATGGACGTCTCAAATGATAAAGAATTCATTACTCCAAAACGTAATAAATGTGTATCACTAACTTCTCTTCCCCTCTTCCATCTATGAACATTTAGTTCTAGGGATAAGAAGTAGCTTACTTTGGACGGGCAATCAATCAATAAACATTTACTTTCTACTTAATATGTTGAAGGTATTATACTAAGAACTGAGAATATATTTATGTATATTTATCTATTTATATTTATCTAATTTAAATAGTTATATATATATATATATATATATATTATATATATATATATTTCTATCGATTGCTCTAGTATAGTTATCTATATCTATATCTATATAGCTATATGTCTCCCTACATACAGATAAATTAACATCATTAGATATGTATAATATATATGTTTATCAATCTCTGTCTATTTCTATACATAGTTCATTTTTTTCTATGTATATACATATATAGAGAGATATGTTTATCTCTCTCTATGTAGAGATAGATATATATTTAGACAGATAGATACGAGGGGAAAGAACAATCCGTGTTGTCACAAAGTTTGTAATCCAGTGGGGAAGAAGAGATGCATGAAAATAAAAATTATGGAGAATAGGAGTAAATAAGAGGGGTTGAGAATAGAATTCTACAAGAGCTGAGGTTTTGGTAGGGACTTAAAAAAAATCCAGTGAAGTCAGTTGAGGAGGATTTGTGTTCTAAGCATGGGGGCCACCAGAAAAAAAAAAAAAAAAGTATAATCCTTACAAATTTTGTTTGTGAAATATCCAGAGAGGTCAATGTTACTAGATTTGGGAGTAATTAAAGTGTTAGAAGGCTGGAAAGGTATGGAAAGATTTCAATTCTAAGAAAATAGTTTGGTATTTGATTCTAGAAGACTCAGAAGGACAAAAACCAAACACAATTGCTGTTAGTCTGGGCTCCTCAGGTTCCTTCACTCCCTTCTACAGGACTTAAAACATGGGGAAAATAAATTTTCTACCAGCACTTAATAAAATACTCTTCCAGTCTGTGTCCACATCAACAAAATTATTCTTTGAAGATCTCCTTGCTTCCTATTTAAGTTTTTAAATGTTGGAACAAAAAGGCCTAGATGACCAATTAATCTGCCCAAGTAATCTGTCAAAAGTAAGAAACATAAGAACTTTCCTCCCACTTTCCAAATTTAAACCTTTTATTTCACTTTCTTTTTCATTGAGAGGTAATATGGTGGGTAAAATGACATTAAAGTCAAAAATACCCAGGTCCAAATAGTTCCTGAAATCCTGGCTGTATGGATAGCCACATAAACTCTCAATGCTCTAAGCATGGTAACTTATCCTAATTAAAACAAACTAATAAACTAACATGATAAATTATAAAGAAGCTTTTGACCTGCAATGATAGAGGGGGTTTCCTCATCCTAAACACAATCTTATTCTTATACTAATGAAATGGCAGATGTTTGCTTCTCCTTCCAATTTATTCTTTTGATTTTGTTTCTTGATATCTCACAGAATCATTAGCTTTTACTTACCCCAAAAGGAATTATTTTCTGTACTGAATTATTATGCCACTTTTTTTCTTATTTTAGCAAATTCTCTTTTGTGAGGTGTTATTTTCTTCAGTATTTTTGTTCCTTTTTAAAAATCAAATTATTAATTCCCATTTCCTAATTTTCTTTAACACTTTCATTTCTTTTAATTTTCCTTCTACCACTTTAACCTATTTTTAACTTTTTCATGAATTTATCACTTTTACCTTGACATTTTTCCTCTAGTTGTTTTCTTCTGCGTTTTGTGTCTTAGTCTTCTCTGTCACCTTAGTAGGTTCTGCTATTTTTCTGCATTTTTCCAGCCTACGTTTTATCTTTGGACTATGTTAAAGTTGGGTTTTATACCTAAGCTGGAAGAGAGAGGGGGTGCAGTTCTAATCTTTAGACATTTTCATGCTATCATTTTCAAAACTACTTCTGGGGACTCAAACTAGTTTTCAGTGCTTCCAAGGTGGTTTTATCTGGGGGAAGATGTGTCGTCACTACGTTCCTGGTCAGTAATTTGGTATTTATCCAAGAATGGGTCCCTACTTTCTAGTACATCATTTTTCCTTGAAACTGTACCAGGTCTCCTTTTCTCTTATAGCTACAAGTGCATTCTATTCTAAAAATAGGACCCAGAAATATATGTGGACAATACAACAGGTATCTGCATCATTTGTCAGCTCAGGATCCCCCATAATTCCCTTCTGATCATTTTCCTAAGCCCTTGTCATATCTGGGTTGAGAACTCCTAAAGCTGAAGCTGCCACTTACACTATGTGTAAGACTTAACTTTAGTGTTGCAGTGGGCCAGCACTCTCCCCTCATATGCCAGACATCTTCCGTTGACTTCTTAAGTTGTCTTAGACTGGAAATATGTCACATCCTGATAATTTGTTGGCTTTGCCACTCCAAAATGTAATTTGAGTCATTATTTTAAAGTTGTTAGGAAGAGAATATTGAGATATTTTGGCTTGGTTGCTACTGTTGCTCTGCCATCTTAGCTCTTTATCTTCTCATTCCAATCTGGAAAGTCCCTAATTGCTGTCAAAAATATATATTAATTGTTATTAATTTCTCAACATTATCAGCCATTCATCATCTCCTTTATAATTTCTTGCCTACTTATATTTGCATCATTCTCTGGAACACCAACAAAATAATTTCAGGTATTCATCCATTTTAAAACAATTGTTACTAAGAAAAACTAATAAAGGTCAAGGAGCTAGTCTAATGATTTTATTCTTTATTCTGATGATGGTCCCTCAGTCTTCAATCCCTTTGATATTTTTATAACAGATGTTATATATTTTATTTATAACATTATTTAACAAAGTTAATATTCATTTATAATATGTTACATTTGAAAAGTGAGATAACCTAGAAAAAGGAGCAGCTTTGTTCTCAAAGGACCTTGTATAGAATACCTCCTCTGATGATATATGTGTGAATTTAGATAAATTACTTAAGCTCCCTGAGCCCTACTTTACTCACTTGTAAAATGGGAGAGTTGGAATATAAATTATTATATTTTGGTTTAAAATGTATGGCCTCTTTATCCTTCTTTTGGGGAGGCAGATTTTTGTTAATGTTTTTTTTAAATTTCTTTTTACATCGCTGTCAATTCAAAATTCTGTAATTTGGCATTCAGAAAGGCATCTGAAACTATCATGATCTTTGAATTACAATGTAGAGTTAAGATAAATCCAAGATTTGTTTTTAAGCACTTTTTAAATACTTGTTTTCAGTTCCACTCTCCTCCCACCCATTGAGAAGGCAAGAAATACACTAGATATTCCTTTGATGACATGTAAAACATATTTCCACATTAGCCATACTGAAAAAAAAGGAAGAAAGAGCAAGAAAACAAATTAGAAATACAATATTCTTCTATTTTCTCTCAAAATTCATCAATTCTCTCTCTGGAGAATGATTATTTTTCATCATTAGTCCTTTGGAACTATGGTAGAATATCATATTGATCAAATACCTTACTCTTTCATAGTTCATCATTAAAATATGGATGCTACTATGTACAATGGTCTCCTAGTTCTGCTCAATTTACTTTGCAGTAATTCATATAAATCTTCCTAGATTTTGTTTTGTTTTGTTTTGTTTTGTTTTTGCCTCTGAAACCCTCCCCTTAGTTATGTGTTAAAGTGTAAGAGTATTCTATCACAATTATATAGTATAATTTGTTTACATACTTCCAATTTGATGGGTATTCTCACAGTTTCTCTTTCTTTGCCACTACACAAAGAGCAGCTATAGCTAATACTTTTGAACATAATTCTTTTCCTGTGATCTCTTTGGGATGCAGAACTAGTAGTGACATTTATGGGTTAAAAGGTATGAACATTTTTATAGCTCTTTAGACATAATTCTAAATTGTTCTTCAGAATATTTGGATCAGTTTACAACTCCATCAATAAAGTATGTTAGAATCCCTGTTTTTTGACATATTTCATATTTGTTCTATTTGTCTTGTCTCTTTCATATTAGCTAAATGGATTGGTGTGAGATGGCACATTACTAGTTTTAATTTTTATTTCTCTAATCATTAGTGATTCAGAGCATTTTTTCACATAGCTATTGATACTTTTGGGCTTCATTTTTTTCTACTGAAAAAATCTTTCTTTCTGCTTATTCTTATCTTTCTTTCTACCTACTCTTATCTTTTCAAACTTTATCAACTGGGGAATAAACCCTAAATAAATTTTGTTTTTTTTAAAGGCACACATAGGGACAATCTGAGAGTTAGTAAAGGGGAATTGGTCTTGGCTATGAGGGCAAATTAATATTTTATTTTTATGTTAATCACTAATAATTTATTTGTGATCCATCCTTTTTTCTCCTAATGTTATCAAGACTCCTATAAAGACCAGTGTATGAGAGCAGGATATCACTCCTAGTTTCTAAGCTATGTTCTTGTTAATTAGTTTTGAGTTGGGTCCCATTATAAAAGAGCCCTGACTTTTGTAAACAAAAGACAAATTGATAGGACCCAGAAAAATTTGTGTGGAGGTGGTTTAAAGTAGGCATTGTGGAGTGCCTAGAGCTTAGTCAGACAGACACTGAAAACACCAAGGTCATCCATGATGAAGAAAGAAGTTGAAGTGCTTGTGCAACTCTGCCTCATTGAAATCAAATACATTCATGAGTCAAGACAGCATTCTTTGATAACATTGATTATCTTCAAGAAATGAAGAACAAACAACTTTAATGTTATTCACTTCTTGAAGGCCTCAGAGAGGGCCTACTCCCTATCCACTCCATCAAAAATATACAGTTCTGCTCTATTGCTAAAATCCTCTGTCTGCAAAAGCTACATTATATTTGACTTGTATCTTTCATATAATCATTTGCCATGTGTCAAATTTGCCTCAAATCTAAAAAGACAAACAAAAAAAGCTAAATTTCTGTTTGAATTTTAGGTTCTGACCTATTGTGATTACACTAATAATAGTTCATGCAATCTAAAAACCCATAATATTAAAGAATAGTAGAGAAAGGACCCTTGACCTAAGGGCCATTATATGTCCCCTCTACTAATAATATTATGACCACATGTAGCTCATTAAATCATCAGCCACGAAGTAGAGAAATTAAGTAATATGAGAGCCAAGGATGACATAAATACATACATACATACATATATATATATATGTGTGTGTGTGTGTGTGTGTGTGTGTATGTGTATGTATATATATATATATATATATATATATGTGTGTGTGTGTGTATGTGTATATATGCATATACACATACATATATATATGCATACATATATAGATATAAAACATACATATGCATATAGATATAAACACACATACATGAATATATAATGTTATATATATATACATATATAATGTTATATACACACATATGTATACATATATACACGCATATATACACACATATATGTACACACATACACACACACACACACACACACACACACACATATATACCTATATTGCCTCATCTCTTGAAGCAATGGGAAGAAGTTCATTTCTAATTTAGGACTAAGATCGGTTGATATAATTATGCATTGGCTTTATTTTAGTATTGTTTTCATTTACATTACTGTAGTCACTGTGTATGTTGTCTCCTTGGCTCTACTTAATTAACTCTGCATTAGTACATTCCAATCCACTCATGTTTCTTTGAAATTTGTCATTTCTTAGAGAAGAAAGAAGAAAAGGACAGGATGAAGAAGAGGACGAAGATTTCACTACAAAATGTAGTGAAGCCATGGGTGAAAATACAAAGTCCCTTTACCAATACATATTGCCACATTCTGTGTGATTCATACAGAGAGATTAGATAACCTATACAGGAACACATGGAAAGTTTATGTCACAGGCAGAATTTGGTGGCTTCAGGATCAATTCTTTATTCATCATTCCCCATAATACTATTACTTCTTGTGACATATTATGTGCATGAATATAACAGCATGGCTTTAATCATTGTTCATTTTATGGTCTCCTTATTTTCAATTGTTCCTTTTCTTCTATAAAATTGTTCCTTTGACAATTTTAGTACTTATAGAAAAATGATTTTTTTTTTACTTCTTTGAGGCACACAATGAATGGGGGGGATATCTAAATATCTTATTTTAACCCAAGATTATTTTCTGGAATCATTGGACCAAACTACATATTCTTTTGACAACATCTTGCTATCAGTTTTTATCCTTGAAATTCTCCTTTCTCTTAGTTCCTATGATGTTATGTTTTCCTTAGTCTTCTACATTTCCAATCATTCCTTCTATTTCTGGTTCTGGATTTTCTTCTCTTCTCCTTCTCTATTTAGGCAAGAATTAGCCAAGTCACTTGTTTCAAAATTCTTCTTTTCTGTGCCCACATTTTTGTCTAGTATTTATGGTATCTATAATCCAACATATCCCTCTATACAGATGACTCCAAAGCTAAATTTGATAAATTTGAGCTGTTTTCTCTATTTTTGTCTTGGTCACCAACTTCTACCTAAGCATATTACTAGGGGGGACATATTTGTCCTCAAAATTTTATAGAATTAAATATCTACCACCCTATCTATCCCTCTCCAAAATCAGCACTTATTTCTGCTCTATTTTTAATGATGTTACTATTCTCTTACCTATAGTGATAATAATAACAGCAACAATAATAATAATAATATTTAATAATTCTTAAGTTTTACAAAGTCTTGAAAACATGTCAACTCCTAATAATTTCTTAATTGCAAAAGCCCATAGTCTTTTATCTGTCTTCATTTTCCTTGACCTTTATGTAGCCTTGGATAGGATTAATCACTTTCCTAGATTCTTTCAAGGTTTTTAAGACATGTATTTTTACTGGTTCTTATCATTCTTACCTGACCTCTCCATTCCTGGATCCTCTTCCATATTATTCCCTTCAACTACCTATGGCCACATTGTATCAATGCCAAAAATACATTTGCCAAAAAAATACTATATGGAGAACTCACACAAGGCTCACAGGGTAGTCATAAAAAGTGATATAAAGACACTCTCAAAGTCTCTCTTCAGAACAACCGATTGTATGACATGAGAGACACTGGAATAGGACCACCCAGCATGCTGTGAACTCAAAGAAGTTACTGTGCTCTACGAGCAAAGCAGAATTGAATCAGTCTCCAAAAAAAGAAAAAGAAAAAAAAAAAAAAAAGAAAAGAAAAAAAGAAAACATGAAATGTGCAAAATTAGAGAACCTACTCCAAATGTTCATAGGGACTATTTGTGTCTGACCTATGGCAGAGCACTCCAAGTTTCTGGTCAGACACAGTAAGACACAGTATAATTGGTTCTAATGTAGTGATGCCATTTTAGCCCTCTTCCACTAAGGACAACAATCAACCAACCAACCATATGTCCCACAGAATTCTATCTTGGTCCTTTACTATTTCACTTAGTGATTTCATCACTTCCAATTGATTTAATTATCATCTATCTGATGATTCTTAATTCTACCTATTCTCCCTCAAACTCTTTGCTGGGAATCTTGAAACTTTATTTCAAACTGGATATTTAGTATTCTTAGTAGATATCTTGAATTCAATGGGTCTAAAATAGGACTCATTAACTTTCCTCAAAGTCATCCCCACTTCCACCTTTCCTATTAGCACACAGGACAATACTACTATCCTAGGCTCACAGATTCATAAGTCCTAGGCTCACAAGTTCATAACCTTGTAATCCTGGAATCCTTATTCTTCCTCATTTTTTATGTTTATGAAAGACTACTCATTTCACCTTCATGGCATCTCTTGAAAACACTCCATTCTCTCCATTGACATTGGTACTACACTAGTGAAAAATCTCATTACCTCATCCCTGGACTATTATAAGGGGTTGTTGATAGTTTCATCAGTTTCCCCACTCCAATCAGTCCTCCATTCAACTGCTAAAGTGATTTTCTGAAAGCTCAGGTCCAATCATGTCACCAAAACACACACACACACACACACACACACACACACACACACACACAATGATCAATAAACTTCAGTGACTCCTCATCACATCGAGGATCAAAGACAAAATTGTTTGTTGAGCATTAAAAGCCCCTCATAACTTAGTGTGTCTCTCTCTCTCTTTCTCTCTCTCTCTCTCTCTCTCTCTCTCTCTCTCTCTCTCTCTCTCTCTCTCTCTTTTTTTTTTTTTTTTTTTTTTTTAGTGTTTCTTATACTTTTCTCCTCAACACACGTATTCTTCAGTTTATTAACACTGGTCTACTGAGTTTTCTACAAATAGGATATTTGACTCTCTTGATTCCTGCCATTTTCTCTGTCTACTATGCTTGACACACTCATTCTCCTTAACTTTGCTAGATTATATCCTAGGCTTTCTTTAAGATTAAACTATAATCCCACTTTCTACAAAAAGCTCTCTCAGCATCTCAATTCCAGTGCCTTTCTTCTAGCAATTAGTTACTATCCTCCTTAGAGCTCTGTTTGTGTGTTTATTTTCATTTTGTTTTCTTTGTTAATTAGATTACAAACTCCTTGAGGACAAATATAAAGGGCTGGAACTCCCAATAGGTGCACTGGAATCAGACAACAAAGCACTTAAGGCTAATTTACCTATTGGACAATAACTATTAGCATGTTTGTAATTTTTCTTCTCACAGTTAATGCTAGCTCAATGCTTGGCATTAGGAGAATTGTAGGGAAGGATTAGGGAGTAGAGTGAGAGAGGGGAGAGAACTTCACTTGGCCTCAGGAGGAGGAGGCCTAAAAAAGTATGGAGATTTGTGGAGATTCTGAACTCTAGACTCAAGGAAGGATCCTTGGCAAAACTCTTGGCAATTTTGTCTATCTCCTTCATTTCTCCCCCTAAAAACCAAGGACTTTTGCTTATCCTAACTCTGGCTGATTCTGAGGCCTTCAGAGAGCTAACCCAGACTTCACAGATAAACACTATCCTTTGCCTTTATTTCTGTATTTACTAATACTTAGCACAATGCCTGGCACCTAGTATAAGCACATCATGCTTAATAAAGGTTTAGTAATTGAATGATTTACTCCTCTGTTCCTTAAAAATTATTTGGTATTACTAATCTACTTTATAGATTTGGAAAATTAGATTAATGAATTGTTCAGGGTCACAGTATTTGAACTTTTATCAACTTTAAGTCTTGCTCTCTATACTGTATCATCTATTTTTTTTTTCCTCATTCTTATTTCTTTCCCTTTCAACTTACCAACCAAATTGCTTGACATTTGGAAAAACAAAACAAAAAAAACAAACAAACAAAAACAAATTATGTTTATTTCTTTTTGTCCCATTCCCACTGCCAATATCTTTGTCCCCAGTGATTTCCAACTGGACTATTATAATGAAATTGTAACTATCCTCCTACTCTATTCTCTCCCTATTAATTCTATTTTAAACATTAATACCATTAATTGATGAAGTATTCTTTTCATAAAACCACCTGCCCTAAACCGTCAATGATTCTTTATGATCTCTCAAATAAAGCACAAATGTATGAGTCTGACATAAAATCTTCAATAATGATTCATTTCCCAAAAAATAACGTTTGATCTTTTCAGCTTTGTGGTTCATTATTTTTCATCATGCAAACTGCCCTCTGATCAAATCTGACTATTTGCCAACTCCATAAACTCCTGTTTCTTTGTCTTTACTTATTCTGTTAATGCTAGATCCATGCCCTCCCCACAAACTTGCCTAATACCTTTGTAAATTGTATTTGTTCTTCTAAGACTAGCTCATAAGTTTTCTATTTCTAGGAAACTTTTTTTTAACCTATCCATCAGAGATGGTCTCCTTCCTTGATTAAAGTGGTATTTTCAATTTTATGTTCATCTATAGCGATAAAACCATCTCCCAATTAAAAAAAAAAAAAGTAAGCTCTGAGAGTATAGCTTGGGCCCTCTGATTCTTTGCCTTTATTTTTGTATCCTGATTCTTCCTTGAATCCCCTTTTCAAATATCTGCTAGTGCCTATTATAGTGCTTCATATGCAGAATATAAGCAACAAATGGGATTGTTAAGTAGAGAAGTCCCATCCAAATACAAGTTTTCCTATCCCTAACTTAGGCTGGTTGTTTCAATTTTCTAGATTTTTGTGATATTACTTGTAAAAGAAAAAAAAAAAAAGACAGTTGTGGTCATTTGTATACTAAATGTATAATCTCTCAGACTTGTGATTTAAGACCCTAGAAATATTAAGTTATATATGTTCTATTATATTCTCATATGCTCACTATACAAATGCATTTTCTTTTTTTTTCTTTTTTTTTTATTCATTTTTCCAAATTATCCCCTCCCTCCCTCCACTCCCTCCCCCTGATGACAGGCAATCCCATACATTTTACATGTGTTACAATATAACCTAGATACAATATATGTGTGTAAATACCAACAAATGCATTTTCAATGTGTATTTTTTTTAATTATGCATTTGTTTTTTGTTTATTTTATTTATTTTCAGAGAATGGATCTTCCCATCTTATTCAAAGGGGAATTGCAGTTTTGACTCACTGGCTTGACCACATTCCTAAATGGCAGAAAAAAATTTACTTTTTCAACCTAGATTGGCTCACCCTCCATAAGTAGCCCATTAGCCATTACTTCGCAAGGTTCATCATGCTAGCACCAGACAAGTACAGATCTCAGAAAGGCATTAACTATGAACTCAGAAAGGCAATTCCAAACTCCCAAGTGTTTGTGAACCACCAACCTCAGTCCCTCTAGAAGGATGAGACATATGTCCCATTTATCCAGTATGGCTAGTCCTGGCTTCACAAATTTGAATGTGCAGCTTCCACTGTATATAATATTTTTAAAGAACAAAAGTGATTCAAATCTTCTCTTCAATGGGAGAAAAATTTGCTCCTGTGACATTACCAGCCTGCTGCTGCAATTGGCAAAACAATCACCTTATTCTTTTGAACTGCAGATTATGACAGAAAAGGTAGAAAGCACAAGCATTGATTGCCTAGTAATTTGTTTACAATTTTCCCATGATTATTTGATCACTGCTTTTCTAAAGTGATGGAAATGCCCTTTCCCTTTATTTCCCCCTCAGAGATGCCAATGTATACACAGAAATTTACAAATTGCTCTATGAAATGTTATTTGAAAGCATGAGGGAGCAAATACTATTTTATCAAAAAAAGCTATTTTGAGGAGTACAACAAGCAGAATATTAGATGGTAGATAGCTAGAAGGAAAGAAAAAAATAATGAAAAGGAAAAAAGAAGGTGAGAGAGGAAAGGAAAGAAGGGAGAAAGGAGGCTAATGGAGAAGAAAGAAGGGAAGATGGAAAGAAATGTGGGGTAGGGAAAGAGTTTAGAAAAAGGAAGGAAAGGGGGAAAGAGGTGTGAGAATGGAATGAAGAAATAGAATGAGGAAGGTTGAGAAAACTGGAGAAACTCAGAACCACTGTTCTAGGCTATTTACCATTTCCAGGCAAATACTCTGAAAATTAAAATTGATCCCTTCTCCAAGTGTAATGTAATTCTCTATAAATAGAAGGATTACAAACAAAATCCTCTGGCAATCAATTTCTTAATGAGTTCTACTGTTTGATAATCTTTTTTTAAATATAATTTATATATCTTCACCATTTTTCCAAATAATATTTGATACAATGGTCTCTTTGCTGTTCTTAGAACAATCTACTCCATTGATCAGGCATTTTTCTTGTCCTTCATGATTGCAGTTCTCTCCCTCCTCATCTCTGTCTTTTGGTCTCACTTTTCTGTATTGACCAGTCCTATTTAAAACCCTACCTTCTACAGAAAGCCTGTCCTTATGCCTGTTGAAAAGCCTGTGTTTATGCCTGTTGATTTCTAGTACCTTACCTCAGTTAATCATTTCCTTTTTACCCTTGCTACAACTTGTTCATACGTGATTATGATTTGTGTGCATGTTATTTCCTCCATTAAACTTCTTGAGGGCACCTTCACGCTTTTCCCTCTCTTTCTATCTCCAGCACTTAGTGAGGTGTCTGGCATTTAATAAACTCTAAATAAATGTTTGTTGATTCCCTGGGAATCAGTACATCTCTAGCATTCCCTTCCATTTCATGGTTTTCTCCAACTGATCTACCAGACACCTCCAATCACCAGACAGAATTTCACATGTTAAAACAACATTCTATGGGATGCTGTGTTGTTTTGTAGGAAATATAAATGTTAAAATGTACTTCCTATTTAATATAAGAAATGACATCTTAAAAAGTGTTCATCCTATTCAAGAATTTTTTTATTATGAACATAACTTCAATTAAATTGAACAAACATTTATTAAATTTCTACCAAATGCTCAGAAACAGTGTTTGATCCTGGAGACAAAAATGCCTTTATCCTCATTTTGTTTTTATTGTTCTGGAGCAAACAACAACAACAATGTACACAAGTCTAGTCAACAAGCTTTTGCTATGGACTGACTGTGATAAAACACTATGTTGAGCATTGAGAATATAAGGAAGGCTTTAAAGCCATCTTTATTTATTACTTCATGTGGGATAGTATTGGGATATGAAGTGACATGATCTAAACTGTATTATAGGATGATCTCTTTAATAACTAAGTGAATAATGGGGGAAAAATTTAATACTGGGAGACTAGTCACAATGTTATTGCAATTAACCAAGTATGACCTGATAAAAACCAGGACTTAGGTAGTAGCCAGGGCAGAAGAGTTGAATATATACAAGATGTGTTTTAAAAGTAGAAACAACAAGATTTTTCAGGGGATTTCAAACAAAAAGGATAATGAATGAGCGGTTGAAAATAACACCTATTATCATGGAAGTATGGTAGTATCTTTGACAGTAATGGGGTCAGGATGAGGGAAGTTTATTACAAATAACAAACACCAGTTTCAAGATATCAGATACATAGCTGAGACCAGAGATTAGCAGAAAGGTTAAAAATGGGCAAGTAGAGGTGAGAATCTTTAGGATAGGGATGTTAATTGAACATATAGGAGTTGATGGTGTCATCAAGCAAAATAATATAGAGATAGAAGAGATAAGGGACTCAGATCCTTCGGATTGATCATACTGGGTTCAGTATGGAGATTATATTATATATATACATACATATATATATATATATACATATATATATATATATGTGTGTGTGTGTGTGTGTGTGTGTGTGTGTGTGTATACACACACATAGAGACATATATACTTATGTGTATATATATATATATATATATATATATATATATATATATATATATATATATATATACATACATACACACATATGTAAGTGTGTGTATGTGTATGGGGAGAGGGGGTCAGGCACTGAGATGGTCATTCAGGTAAGAAAAGATTCAGAAAAGTTTAGGTTTGTAAAAACTTTAATAGAAGAAAATATTAAGGTGAAGAGGATAACCAAAGGAATGAAGCCTATTGGGAAATCAAGGAGAATAAGGGAGAAGAAAAGTCCTTAGATATGATGATTAAGAAATTATAAATCAAATCGGGGCAGCTAAATGGTGCAGTGTATAGAGTAGCAACCCTGAAATCAGGAGAATCTGAGTACAAATGTGACCTCAGGTACTTAACACAGTCACAGTCACAGCTGTGTGACCTTGGGCAAGTCACTTAATCCCAGTTGCCTCAGGGGAAAGTAATTATGAATAAAGTTGCATAGAACAGTTTCAATGGAATGATACAATCAGAAAATCGCATGCAATTAAAAAAGAATGAGGGGGAAAAGAGTAATTCAATGTAGATGATTATCTCTAAGTGGTGAGCTTCTAAAAGGAGAAGTGGGGAAAAAAAAAAAACATAGATCAAGTTTTTTTGTTTGTGTTCTGTTTTTTTGTTTTTTTTTTTTTGTTGGTAGAGACTTGGTCACATTTGTAGACAAGTTGGAAGAGGTCAGAAGGCAGGAAGAGAATTAAGATGCACAAAAAGTGGGGATGATAGAAGGAATCATCCCTTTGTTGGAAAAGTAGAAGTATCATGTGTTCACTTGTGCATATGGAGGAATTTCACTTAGAAAAGCAAAACCTACTTGATGTGAGATAGGAGTAGAGGAAAAGACAGTAGAAAAAGACATTTGTGTGATGAGAAAGAAGCAGAAGATAAGAAGGAAAAATACTCTTTTTTGTATAATATGAATGAGTGCTGCTTCTCAATTGAGAAGGTGAGTATAAAGTAAATAGTGTGACTAGGTCTTCTGATATGGAGCTAAATAAGTACAAAATTCAAAAAAGAAACTGGAAGAATTATAAAAAAAAAAAAAAATCACCAACATGTGGCATTTCAGCTTTAAAGGGAAAATAGGATTCCAAAAGATAATCAGGTCAGGAAACAGAGAATTAGAAAAGTGAGGAGAAATTACCTCATACAAAATCATGGGAACACAACATAACCAAAAACAAAAAGTAGAACATTTTTTTTCCTGTAATAAAAAGTATGTAAAGAAATTATATGGAATAAGTCTAGAAAGACAATATGGAGAAAGTTCATTAGTACTTTTTTTAGTGTTGAAAATAGCAATTTGTATTTTATTCTAGAAGAAATGGGAATAATAAACTTCTTGAGTTAAGAAGTGACATGGTCACAGCAGTATTTTAGGAATAACAGTTTGACATCCATCTAGAGGGTACATTGGAGATAGGAGAGAAAAAATGTTGAGATAGGACAGAAAATAAACTTAAATTTATTCTTTTCTATTATATTATTAAGTTCCCTTAGGCTTTCATTCTGGTGACATTTCTTCTCCCCTGCGTTTCTGGATCAATATTTATAATTTAAACCAAGACATTTAAAGCTCAAAAATATATTGCTGCTAAATTTTCTAAGAATCACAAAATTTCAGAATAAGCTATAGTAGTCCCTTAATCAATAACTGAAAATGAATTCCCAATACCACACAATGAGTAAGCCATCCTTCACCATTGGCTCACTTTGAGTAACTGGGGATACATTACCTCCCAAGGCAGATACTTTAGAATTGTTCTGTTTCCAAGGAAATTTTTCATTTTAATCTCTCCTCACTCTCTACCACCATATTAAGTCTTCTTGGGCGAAATAAAATGAATCTAATCTTTCTACATTTCAACTTTTTAAGTACTTAAAGAGAGCAATCATATGTCCCCTGGTCTTTTTCTTTTCCAATCGAAAAATCCACAGTTCATTAAGTCGAACATTACTAGAAATGGATATGAACATATTTAATTTTACTCCAAGCAATGAGTTAAAAAGATTTTGGTGGCACAGTGGGCAGTGTTCTGGTCCTGGAATTAGGAAAACCTGATTTCAAACCACATAACTATTTCTCTCAGTGTTCCTTATATATTAATGATTTAGAGAAGGAAATGGAAAATCTCTCCCCTATATTAGCTAAGAAAAACCTCAAATCGTCATGGAGAGATAGATGATACCACTAAAAATGACTTAAAAATAACCACAATTTTTAAAGGTTTCAAAATATTTTACTTATAACAATATCTCATATGAGATTTTTTTTAGAAATTTTGTTGTATAATTTTAATGCTTCACTCTATATAATCTCTGGGAAAAACTGAAATGAAAAATCTAAACTTTTTTGCATTTAAAAAAAAAATTAAAACATTTTATTTGTATTTTTAGCACTTAGCACAATGTCTGGCACATAATAAACACAATAAACAAACAAACAAAAAATTGACCACAAAGGCAGTGAGGCAATAAAATGACTGCTACTACTACTAAATTAGATATAAAGCTCATCATGTCAGATTATATATATATATATATATATATATATATATATATATATATATATATATACACACACACATATATACACATATACATATACATACACACATATATATACATATATATACATATACATATATACACATATATGTATATATACATACATGTATACATATATATGTATGTATACATATATACATGTATGTATATGTGTGTATATATGTATATATGTGTGTATATATATGTGTGTATATATATGTGTGTATATATATATATATATATATATATATATATATATATATATATATATATATATATATAATATTTGCAAAACACACCAAACATGTTTGCACAAATTTACCTTCCCCAACTTGAGTTTCCCTGTCGTAGATTCTTCCTCAGTTTCTCAATGACCTTCCCAAAACATAATCCTCAGAACTGAATATAGTATTCCCAATGTGAAAGACCAGAAATAAAAATTGGTGTCAAAATAATACTTATTTAAACAAACTCTGCCTTTCTTAATGTGGTGAATAACAATGTTTGTTTTCTTGGGAACCAATTCAAATCATTCACATATCATTCTCAAAGTCCTTTAAGTCTTTCAGGAATATTTTTTCCCCTATCAGGACAACTATCCTATATGAATGAATGTATCACATTTTATTTTCCAAATTGATGTCTTCAACTCACATTCAAATATAAGGGATATATATTATAAGGGGTGTGTGTGTGTGTGTATATAGATAGATAGATAGATAGATAGATAGATAGATAGATAGATAGATATAGATAGATAGATATAGATAGATATGTGTATATGCATATATATACATACATATATACATATACACACATAGATACATTTGTGTATATGTATATATATACATATACACACAGATACGCATACATACATTTGTATGTATATATATACATACATACATTTGTATGTATGTATATATATACATATACACATATAGATACACATATACATTCGTGTATGTGTGTGTATACATATATGTGAATATGTATATATATATGAATATGTATGTATATATATATATATAAATATGTATGTATACACCTCTGTGTGAGTATCTCCCTACTAAATTTGATCTTATTTCCTTCCATTCCTTTTCATAGTTTAACAAGATTTTTAAAAAATCTGGACTAGAATTCTAATAACTAATTTATTCCTCTCATCTTTGTGTCAGATAAAAATTGAATAATCATTCCATATAGGCCTTTATTCAAGAAACTGATAAAAATATTAAATAGGACATAGCCAAGATAAGATCCGTGGCACTTTAAACTAATGACAGCTTTCCAAGATGACAAAGAATCCATCCACAAGTAGTTCCTCATTCATCTAATTTCATTATTGTCTAGTAACTGTCACTCCATCTTTTCCCACAAAGATGTTATATGAAATATCTGAAGAAAAGCTTCAATAAAATCTACATAAACCGGATGATTCCCTGATCTGCCAGAATAGTAATCTTGTCACAAAAGGATTACATTTAGTCTGATATGTTCCATCCTTGATGGTGTCAATCTGGCTCTTTTGAATCACCTTTACTTTTTCTAGATATTTGATAATCACTTTGATAATACTATACATATTTCTCCCTGTGAATCTTTTTTTGGACTGTGAATTGCTAGAATGAATTTCTTACCTATTTGACAGCTAGAAAAATTTCCACTTCTCCTAGACAGTGCTACCTTTCTCATTCAAATCAATCTTGCAAATATCACAGAATGGCTCAGTAAGCACATATTCCAGTTATTTCAGGACATGAGTATATAGTTTATCTGGGAAAGGTGACTTGGATTCATCAAGGGTAAGTATGTTCTTTCACTGTCTCTTTACTTATTTTTAGTATTAAGTTTTATCTTTCAAAGGGTGGGGAAACCATTGACAGGAAATGCTATCCTTGGTCAGATTCTTATAAAAAGTAGATAAATGTTTGCTTGGTGGAAAGAATGCATCAGTAAAAGAATGTGTCATTTCAAGTTAATGAAAAAGGAAGGGGAATCTAGATAAGTCTGGCATATATTTTCTATTTAAAAAAAAAAACATTTTAAACATTTTCTACAAAGAATAGTTATGGTTTTGGGGACTAAAATTCTATGTGTGAAGTCAGCTAATGAAAAGTGGAAAACTAATGAATAAAAATCTTTAGAAATGAAGGGAGCCAAGTGTAATGAGAATGTAAATTGTGAGTTTTCTGAAGAAACCAGTGTGGATGATCTTATAAAATCCCCTACTACATCAGCCTTTTCATTACAGAAGTTCACCCCCACTTCCTTATTATCCAGTCTTTTATGTGGTCAGTTTCTCTTAGAAAGACCCTGGCTAACTATGTCCAATAGATTTCTCTATCGGCTCTGCTACTTCTGTCCCAAACTTCTTTTTGCATCAATCTCTGTGAGTTTTCAAATCTTGGCAGAATCTTCAACTCTTGTTACCCATTCTTCTGAATTGCCAGTTCTTTTTTTTTTAATTTTTTAAAAAATTTTATAATTATAACATTTTCTTTAACAGTACATATGCATAGGTAATTTTTATTTATTTATTTATTTTTTATAACATTATCCCTTGTACTCCCTTCTGTTCCAAAATTTTCCCCTCCTTCCCTCCACTCCCTCCCCTAGATGGAAGGCATTCCCATACATATTAAATATTTTATAGTATATCCTAGGTACAATATATATGTGCAGAACCGAATTTTGTTGTTGTTGTTGCAAAGGAAGAATTATATTTGGAAGCTAAAAATAATCTGGAAAGAAAAACAAAATACAACAAAACAAAACAGTGCTCACAGTTTATACTCATTTCCAGTGTTCCTTTTCTGGATGTAGCTGATTCTGGCCATCATTAATCAATTGGAATTGGATTAGCTCTTCTCTATGTTGAAGATATCCACTTCCATCAGAATGCATCTCATACAGTATCATTGTTGATCTTCTGGTTCTGTTCGTTTCACTCAGCATCAGTTGATGTAAGTCGCTCCAGGCCTCTCTGTATTCCTCCTGCTGGTCATTTCTTACAGAACATTAATATTCCATAACCTTCATATACCATAGTTTACCCAACCATTCTCCAATTGATGGACATCCATTCATCTTCCAGTTTCTGGCCACTATGAAAAGAGCTGCCACAAACATTTTGGCACATACAGGTCCCTTTCCCTTCTTTAGTATTTCCTTGGGATATAAGCCCAGTAGTAGCACTGCTGGGTCAAAGGGTATGCACAGTTTGATAACTTTTTGGATTGCCAGTTCTTTTAAGAAACATTATTTCTGTTTTTTCCCCAATAGTATTTCATTTTTCCCCCAAATGGATGCAAAGATAGTTTTTTCAACATTCATTTCTGCAAAATCTTGTGGTTCAATTTTGTCTTTCTCCCTGTCCTCTTCCCCCTCCTCAGAAAACATACAATCCAATATAGGTTAAACATCTGTAATTCTAATTATATTTCCATATCCATCATGCTGCAGAAGAGCAATCATACAAAAAAGAAAAACAAAGAAATAAGAAAAGAAAAAGTAACAACAACAACAAAAAAAATAGATGAAGAAATGAAAATACTATGATTTGATCTACATTTAGTCTCCATAATTCTCTCTCTGGATGCAGGTAGCTCTCTCTATCCCTAATCTATTGGAATTGCCTTGAATCACCTCATTGTCGAAAATAGCCAAATCCATCACAGTTGATCATTAAATAATCTTCTTTGAACTGTGTACACTGTTCTCTTAGTTCTGTGCACTTCACTCAGGATCAGTTCATGTAAGTATTGCCAGGTTTTTCTGAAATCAGCTTGCTCATCATTTCTTATAGAATAACAATATTCCATTAAATTCATATATCTTAATTTCGACTGATGGACATCCATTCAGTTTCCAGTTACTTGCCACTGAAGAGTGCTACTTTGCACATACAGGTCCTTTTCCAATTTTTGATGTTGTTGGGATACAGGCCCAGTAGAGATATTGCTGGATCAAGAAGTTTGCACAGTTTATAACCCTTTGACATAGATCCTAATTACTCTCCAGAGTGTGTCGATCAGTTCATAACTCTACCAAAATGTATTAATATCCAGTTTTCCCACATCCCCTGAATTTGAAAACATCTGAAACATCATTTCAATGAAAGATTCAGGCTAGACTTGTTCACTCTCCTTCATTTACCTTGGGGTTCCACATGATTCTATACACTATTTTAAGTGTACCATGTTCAAAGAGATAATTTTTTCCCATCCCCTTACTTTTTAAAACATAATTATATTACCGTCTTCTCCATATAGTCTTTGAGAACAGAACTTTTTCTGTCTTTGTCTCCATCTCTCTATGTGACTATGTGTGTGTACCTTTATCTGCTCCTCTCCATCTCTGTCTCTGCCTGTCTCTCTCTGACTCTGTCCTGTATCTATTTCTATGTTTTTCTGTCTCTGTGTGCCTCTCTCTGCCTTTGAAATTCTGTCTCTCTCTCTCACACTTTCTGTGTGTGTGTGTGTGTGTGTGTGTGTGTGTGTGTGTGTGTGTGTGTGTGTGCTCACTTGCCTCTCTCTGGCTCTCTTTGTCTCTTAATCCATACATTTATATCTGTCTCTTGTCTGTATATCTCTGTCTTTCTCTGTGTCTCTCTGCCTCTCTCTGTCTTTGTCATTATCTAGCTCTCTCTCTCTCTCTCTCTCTCAACTCTCTAAGTGTGTGTGTGTGTGTGTGTGTGTGTGTGTGTATGTGTGTGTATGTGTGTATGTGTGTGTGTGTGTGTTTAACAGGGGCTCTCTGAATGTCTTTCTCTTTCTCATATTTCCAATGCTTCACACCATTCTTATTCATAGGAAACACTTAGCATGTGTCTATGCACTTGATTTAAATGTGCAGAAAACACCCTCTTAGGAAAAAAATGATGGCGGGAAAAAGATTCATATGGAGGACACATGCAATAAACTGTGATTTAGCAGTAGTATTCCCAAGCAGGTATTAGATAACATTGCAAAAACTACTCAGAATAGATTGATCCAAGATAAAACTTTAATACCAGATGGCTTCTATGAAGTCTTTTCTGGGCTGCTTATCTATCTTTACTCTCTACTTGGCACCCACCTTTTGCCTATGGCTCCAAGAAATCACTATCTACACAACAACCATGTCCCAGTAAACCAACTCAGAAGATGGGCTAAAATAAGTTGTGGGGAACTGGTGGGCTGCAAATCCATCACTGAGTCAAGGGATATCTACCCTAAAGATTTGTTTCAATGTCCTTGATATGGGCTGAAACAGGTTCTGTGGAGCACTAAGAGCTTGCTGGGGTATGGAAAATGCCAAGATCACCTACTGCAATCTGGGCCATCTCCTGTCATTCTAAATTTTTTCTCGTCACCCTGATGTGGTGCAGCTCCTAGAGAGATTGTAGTAATGACCCTAAGGTCATCTGGCAGTAGTGATATCTTGGTAGTAATGATATATCTCAGATAGAAATGATATCTTTCTTCCCCTAAGCTATCCTGCTCCAGTATACTCTCTATGACCAGGATGCTAAGGCCACAGATATTGCTAGCTGTCAGATAACATTCTGTAAGTCCATGATAATGATCTCTGAAACTAATGAACATCAATAATGAGGTACTTAAAGTAAAAGAACACAATTGGATGTCCAATACTTGACCAAGTGATGTTTCAGGCCTAAAAGCACACTTCCTGAAGGTTCCCCTTCTCTCCCCACAATGAGCGCTTCCCAGAGAATTAGGATTATTGCACCTACCTACAAAGTTAGAATCATATCACTTCCCAACTTCATCTTTAAGCTATAAAATTAATATATCAATTACAGGAAGCAACTGATTTTGGTGGGGGTTGAGGTCCCTTTAAGCTAGGATCTTTTGATTTACAAATCCTGGTCATTGGGCCTGTCCCAGCCCCCACTGGATCTGAGCCAACTTGGGGCACCACCCACAAACCCCTTTAGATATAAAAGAGCCAAACTTGAGCTCTCTCTTTGCAGGAGCCCTTTCCCTTAAACATGGTATCCTTCCGGCCATTTAAGAGTTCCTGCCCACCCAGGGACCACCTTTGGCCCTGGCATCTTTCTACCTTTAACTTTACTTCCAAATCCCTACAATAAACCTTTTATCAATCTAGGTTTTCAGGCCTGTAAATTCCTTTTACAGGGGACTCTGCATTATTACAAGACTATCTTTGCATCTACCCAAGAGGGGGTTCCCCTTCCTTAACTCTCATCAATTTCTCTAACTTTTTCCCCCATAAATTTACCTTCTTGTCCCCAGTTCTTTGTTAACTTCTTTTGGAAATTAGCCCACTGTTAGTAGTGCAATAGTTTTTTGTCCCTTAACTTGGAGGCAAATTAAATTTGTGAATTATTTTCCCATACTTTCCACACCAACCTGGGGACTCTAATATTGCTGGAATGTCCTCCACCTCAACAATTGGACATCTATTACCCTGGAAGAGAGAGCAAGGGTGACCATATTGTACAACTTTCTCTCACTTAAATCCAATTCTCACATAAATCAAAATATCAACCCATGATGTCACTGGCCTGCTTTGAAAAGAGCAAACAACAATATCTCAATAGCTGATAATAAATGGAAAACTTCTGCAAAATACTTTCTAAATATTGTTATTTCTAAATTATTTTATCTTGAAATGAATTCTATACACTATTTTTAAGTATTATCAGTAACGACACTGAGGCAGAAAAATCTAAGAATTTAAATTGTTGTTCAATTTCAAATAATTTTGTTGCCCAGAGTTAGAGTGCTAAAACATGCCTAAAACTAAATTTGAACTCCGGGCTTCCTGACTTCAGATGCAACATTGTACTACCTACTGGATTGTCAAAGTCATTTTCTATATTAAGGATTCATATAAAACTATTAAAATAATTGAAAAAAAAATAAGAATAGTGAAAGCCTTCACTATTGGAGTGTATACCTATGCAGAGTAGAGGGATCCCTTGAAGTTGGGTTTTATATGTATATACGTATATATGTATATATACATATATATACATATATATATATATATACATATGTATATATACACATATATACATATATGTATACATATATATATACATATATACATAGGTATATATACATATATATGTGTATATATACGTATGTATAGATATATACATATATCTATATAGAGATATATATGTATGTATAGATATATATATATACATATATATCTATGTATAGATAGACAGACAGACAGACAGACACAGACAGACAGACAGATGTATATACTAATTCAATATATTTTAAGCTTACTGAGAGCCAAGATTCTTAATTCCTAAGAAAGATCAAGCACTAAACTAGGCATTAATACAAAACTACAATTCCATTTTTTCAGTCTTTTCTCTTATAAGAATGTAGGATAAAGTCTGCTACTACTAAAGTTTTTAATGACATTAGAAATGGATTCTCAACCAAGATGTAAAGTATTAGGGGAAAACTGGTTCTGACCAGTTGTAAAATATTAGGGGAAAAAAAAAAAAAGCAGGATGGTTCTGATCATTTAACATGATGAGGGTCTTTTCTTTAAAGAAATCTTTTTTTTTTTTTCAAAATAAATCAGGATTAGTTCTCATTTAGATATTTCATTTTAGTTTATGAATGTACAACAATAAATATACTTCCCCAAATTTTATATTTGAAGGTTAAACTGTGAACCAGCTAATGGTTGTCTAATAATTATAAGTTTATTGGACTCTCCCTGTTTTTTACTAGTAGTAGTAATAGTAGTAGCAGCAGCAGCAAAAGCTAAAATTTATAAAGCCCTTTAAGATTTGCAAATTGCTTTATGTATATATTTTTTTCATTTAACTATTTCAACAATTCTGTGAAGTAGGTGCTACTGTTTTCCCCAATTTTACAGATAAGTAAGTCCAAGAAATATTAAATATATTGCTTAGTATTCCATTACCTAGTAAGTTAAAAAGGCAATATCTGAATTCAGGTTTTCCTCATTACAAGTCTAGGGCCTCAGCTGCTGTGTTTATAAAATTTTGTCTCACTTTCTTTCTCCATGTAGAGGTGTGGGCTGAAAAATCTGATAGGGGCAAACTAAACTCAGGATGGGTAATTATCGCTGCCACCAGTTTAACCAGATTCTTGCTCTCTTTCTAATACAAATAAAGCCAATCCAAGGTAGAGATTTTATTTGTCTCACTCTAGGTCCTTCATCTGCAAAGTATATTTGCATATCTCCAATTTCCAAACCTCCTAACTCTGTAAACAGGGGAAGCTCTTTGGATTATCAAATTGCTTTGGGATGTGCATTCATTACTTTTAAAGTCAGTAAATTTGAATTGGAAACTCACTTTTCAGTTCTTGATTGTAACAAAGAGGGTTCTCAAGTATTCCAATTTCTGGCCTGCCATTGAATAAACAGAGGGGGGCAAATTTCATGATGTCAAAAGCAGCTGGGAAAAAGTAAAAAAAAAAAAAAACAAAAACAAAAAAACAAACAAACAAAAAAAAAAAACTGTCTACATTTGGAATAGGCTCCACAGTGCTCAGCATTTACCTTGTGAACAATGTTTATCATTTCAGACCTAGTCAGTAATGTCTTGCATTCTGGAAATCTTTCGATCCCTTGATCATAGCTCTGCAGTTGAAGGGACTATAGATGTCAATCAGTCCAACCCCCTCATTTTATAATTGAAAAAAGATGATTTTCTATTAAGAGGATAATTTTCTGAGTATACAGGTTATTAGGGTGGAGAAAATGCATGGTTTGTATTAGCAGTATATGACTTAACAACACATTATCAAGAGCACTCAAACATACACAAAAGGGATTGAATAGATAATAAATGGATGTATGGATGGAGGACTGGTTGGATGGATAGGAGGATGGACAAAGGGACAGGAATAGAGGGATGGACAGATAGATAGATAAGGCTTTAAACATGAGTCTGAGTAATTGAGCTAGCAATATTGGAATGTTTCTTATTTTTAGAAACCCAGTTTTTAGTGTATGGGATACAACCCTTACCCAAATTAAAATCAGAGACTCTCAAGGTAAAAAACAAAAAGGATTTATTATGATTTCCAAGAAAGGACAACTTCCAACATATGAGGTGTTGTCAGTAGAGCAGTACAAAGTGCAAACTGCAAAACACAGGACTATATAGACCCTAATGAGGATGCCCTTCCCTTCATGACCCTTTTTTCCCATTGGCTGAGAGTAGGATTTACATTTTAATCCACCCAGAGAAAAAGAATACTAGCCAATGAAATACTCTTTATTATATTAGAAACTTAATGCAAATGAAAAAATGCTCAGGGAATTAGCAAAAGGGAAATGATTATCTAAGATAATCAAACACCTGTGACTTTAGGCTATAGCTAGTCCCAAGATATAATTAGGGAATTGGTGCAAACTACACTCTCATGAGACTCTTCATTCATTTCAACTCATTCATCTAGGAAAACTCCTTTGAACAAACTAGGTACATACTTAAATGCATATTGGTGCACTGAATTTAATTGTATTAAATAGATGTGAGCCCATTAGTCCACATTTGTTTCTTTTAGTAGGTATATGACAAGACTATATATACAACAAATAATAGCAGCTTTAAGCAGAAACTAGTTATATCAATAATTATGAACGCTATAAAGAAAATTAATAAGCTATCACATAAAGATTATACAAAATATTGGAGATTCCTTCCAAGTCTTAGATCCTATGATGAAGATCTCAGGATATGGGTTCTGGGGTTGAGAGAGGAAGGAAAAGTAAGGACTGAAATAAAGTGGAGGAAAAGAAAAGTTCTTCTCAAAATAACATCAGTCTGGATAGAAATTGGAAAGTATATATATATATATATATAAACATATATATATATATATATATGTATATACACACACATATATATACATGTATATGTATATATACATATATATACATATATACTACATATATTATATATACACATATATAACATATATATACACATATATACACATGCATATATACACATACACATATATAGACACACACACATATATATACATACACACATTATATATATATATATATATATTATTTCTGCATGTTGAAAATACTCAGTCTCTATGCAAATATGTGGTATGCTTTCCAAGTTAAATTGCATTTGTTAGAAACAAACTGACTCCAAAAGTCAGTTAACAAAGGAATTTTATTATTATTATTATTTTTTTTCACACTGAAATAAGATGACTTTATTGATGGTACACAATATAGGACACTCTAGGCTTCTCCCACTTACTACAGGGGTGGCTGTAGGACAATGATGTGAATGGGGCATGAAATCCCCAGTATAGGAACATAGGTTAGGGATGTGGGCTCTCCAGTGGTGGAACAACTTTTTTTGGCTGGGGATGAAGATCCATGGCTTCCCACTTTACTCCTTGGAGGCCATGTAGACCATGAGGTCCACTACACGGTTGCTATAACCATACTCATTGTCGTACCAGGAAATGAGCTTGACAAAATGGTCATTGAGGGCAATGCCAGCCCCAGCATCAAAGGTGGAAGAGTGGGTGTTGCTGTTGAAGTCACAGGATACAACCTGGTCCTCTGTGTAGCCCAAGATGCCCTTCAAGGGTCCTTCTGATGCTTGCTTCACCACTTTCTTGATGTCATCATATTTGGCAGGTTTCTCCAGGCGGCAGGTCAGATCCACAATGGATACGTTGGGAGTAGGAACTCGGAAAGCCATGCCTGTGAGCTTTCCGTTCAGCTCAGGGATGACCTTGCCTACAGCCTTAGCAGCACCAGTGGAAGCAGGGATGATGTTCTGAGCAGCACCACGCCCATCACGCCACAGCTTGCCGGAGGGGCCATCAACTGTCTTCTGAGTAGCAGTGATGGCATGAACTGTGGTCATGAGTCCTTCCACAATGCCAAAGTTGTCATGAATGACTTTGGGCAAGGGGGCCAAGCAGTTGGTAGTGCAGGAGGCATTGCTGACAATCTTAAGGGAATTATCGTATTTCTCATGGTTCACTCCCATCACAAACATGGGGGCATCAGCAGAAGGTGCAGAAATGATGACACGCTTAGCTCCACCCTTCAAGTGAGCCCCGGCCTTCTCCATGGTGGTAAACACTCCAGTGGACTCCACAATGTATTTGGCTCCAGCATCTCCCCATTTAATGTTGGTGGGATCCCGCTCCTGGAAGATGGTAATGGCCTTTCCATTGATCACCAGCTTTCCATTCTCAGCCTTGACAGTGCCATTGAACTTGCCATGGGTGGAATCATATTGGAACATATAAACCATGTAATTAAGGTCAATGAAGGGGTCATTAATGGCCACAATGTCTACTCCGCTTGAGCAGAAGGCAGCACGGGTCACCAGGCATCTGATACAGCCAAATCCATTGACTCCGACCTTCACCATCTTGTCTCAGGGATGTTCGCAAAGCAGCGGATCCTAGCAGCAAGCTTGGGAGAGAAGCTGAGAGCCCGAATTTTATTGAGAGAGAAAATTCAGAGGAATTGAATATTTCAGGCCAGAAGCCAGGTCCACCCACCCCTTTGATGGGAAGGGGGAGCACTAAATACAGAAGTAAATGAATGAGATGAGGTGAGATCTTTCAAGACAGTTGTGAAAATCGAGTAAGGCTTCATCTACTTCAGAGTTTGAGTAGGCCTGAAGGACATTGAGCATTGATTGAAGGGCATAATGGAGTCCCCTTCCTGCTATCCTCCCATGACACAATCTCCTCCCTATTTCAGTCAAATATGGGCAACTATGTACTTATTGGTCAAGTTCAATTTCTTGGGTAGATTTCTCATTTAGAATGTAAGACTCTCAGCCAATGAGGATGAGGGTCAGTGGCGGGAGGCGGTGTTTGTGTTAGGGTATAAAGGGGCTGTCCTGCCCACAGGAGCTGCTTCCTCTCTTTGATTGTCTGCTGGAAGGGTGGGAATATAAAATAAACTTTGCTTTACTCTAGAGATCTCCCCAGCTTTTTTTATTAAATGGTGACCCCTCACCATTTCCTTACCACACATAAATAACCTTAATGCTGTTATTTCTTCACAGTTCCTCCCCCAAAGAATGAATTGGTACATTCCCCTTAGGGTTGCACCATCTCTTATATGCTACTACTTACACATGTTCCCCTTCCCTATTCATATATCCATGTTTTGTTAATGAGTTTCTAATTTTATTCAGGGTGTGTCAGCTTATATGCATTAGGCTTATTAAGCAAGTTCAATAAATAAAAATTCTTGAATCTCTTTAAAGGAGATCGATCAGTTTCTGGCCTAGACATCTTTATCAAAAGTTTGGTCAAGTGAGTTTCTTCTCCTGAAAGTTCATTGGTTAGAAATACTTATTATCTTACATCACCTTGAGGCTTACAACATTTTGTAGAAACTTAGCTTTTCAGGGTTTCTCATAATCTGCTTATGCCTTCAGAGAAATTCAATTCTAACTGTTCTGTGGGAACTTAACTCTAGTTTGTTTTTCACATTGACAAAGGTTTCTTTCTTTCTTTGTTTTAAGCAGCATCACCCAAATTATGAATGCATAGTAGAGATTATAGCATCACAGATTTGGAGACTTGAGAAGTTCTGTAAGTTACTTCTTTATTTTACAAGCAAAAAGAAAGATTGTAAGGGAAATCATGGAAATAGAATCTTCCTCAAGGCTCATTCCTTTAGTTCACTTCCCTAATGTTATAAATAAGGAAACAGAGGTCCAGATAAGTAAAATGACTTGGGCTACTAAAGTACCTTTGTGATGTAGGCCAAGTGGAATTCATACTAAGCTTCTCAGACAGCAAAATCTTAGATCAAGTCACTGGAATGGAAGTCATTATCCATCATTATATTTCCATATGAGAAGTACTAGATAGAGAAGCTTTATTTTGTGACAATCTAGAAGTCTACATAAATTTGTATTCTTGTTATATCCTTTGTAAAATTATTTATTCAGTTACAATCTGGCTACGAGAATCTACATTCATTGATTCCATTTCTGCCATACACAACCACAATGAATAAGTCTAATATTTCTTAAAAGACAATCCTTTTAACAATAAGATATTTAATCTCATTCCTAAATTTCTTTTTTTTTTCTTTTTCTTTTTTTTTTTTTTTTGCAACCCATCAAACCATGTACAAACATATATTAAAGATTTTCTCATTCTTTCTACCATTCTTCATGGGTCCTAATTTCCATTTAATTTTTCCATTTAATTTCTTGTAGTGTGATGGTTGCTTTGCTTGAGATGCCCTTTTAGCATCCAGAGACTTATTGGGTCTGTTCAAATACATTTCCAGAACTGAACATAGTTTTCCACAAAGAAATTTGAAACTCCTTGAGAAGAGAAATAGATCCATTCTTTATATTTATATCCCCAGATGACTTGTGTCTTTCCTATAGTAGGCATTTAAGAAATATTTATTACATGACAAATTTGTGAACTCTAATTCAATGGGGAATAGTGTTAAAAGCTCCTTCTCCTCCTCCTTCTCCTTCTCCTCCTTCTCCTCCTTCTCCTCCTTCTCCTCCTTCTCCTCCTTCTCCTCCTTCTCCTCCTTCTCCTCCTTCTCCTCCTTCTCCTCCTTCTCCCCATGGAAAATATATATTACTTAAGAGTATGCAAGATTGAATTGGCATCTAGATCACAGTGCTAACTCAAGATGAACTTTATGGGCATAGGCTATTGAAGGTGTTGAGTGTGAGAACTGAGGATTGAGAGATCCCCTGACAGCAATGGGATCCCCCGGCCTGTCAGCAGGCTTTGCTAAAGAATTCACAAAGTTTAACAGATACAGGCAAGAGGTTTGTGGCAAGAATGGATTTATTCTGCTAAGACGACAACTTTCTTAGTAGACAAACTCCTGGTAGGACTTTTGCTAAAATGGATTTACACTGAGAAGCAACTCAGTGGGTATTCCTGATTAGGAATTAGCAGAGATGGACTGATAGGCCTTTGGTTTTATGGGGTTTGCCCTGGCCCAGAGCTGGAGAGCAGTTTGAGGGACTGATCTTCAACTCAACAGAGGAGCTGACCATTCCCCAGGTCAAGGTTTCCAATGGAATGAGATTAATTATCTGAGAGTTTCCCCTATTAGAGGGTGGAATGCCTTCCAGAGATGAAAAGTGTTTAAGACCCAGAACTACCCTTCCCCCAAAGATTCCTTTCCAACCCTTCTGCCCACCAAAGATTAAAGGGCATACAATTTATATCAAAGAGATAAAGTAGCATCACTATGCTGAAAGCCAAGATACTGATCTTTTTCATTTCTCCATGAAACAGACATAATATGTGCTCTCATAACCTTATCAATTAATCTCTCTGGGCTTCCATTCTTACATTTATAAAATTGCAATGTGAGTTTAGATAACTTCTAAGATCAACATCTAGTTAAGTCTCTCAATTAAAATTCCAGGGTCTTTTTGGTAGAGACATTACCACTCAGGCAGATCTTCTCTATTCTATACTTCTATCAATTATCACACATTTATTATTGATCTACCATGGGTCACTCTAAGAGTCAGTAGTGCACTGGACCTAGCATCAAGAAAATGAGTACAAATTCAGCTTCAATCACTTCATGGGTGATACTGGATAAGTCACTTAACTCTGTTTGCTTCAGTTTCCTCAATGAAAATAAAAACAGCACTTACCTTGTGGGATGTTTATGTGGATCTCATGAAATAATGTTTTAAGATCGAAAGCCCTTAGCAGAGGTTTTGGGGTTGGTAACTGGTGCCATGGATAGAGTTCTGGACCAGAAGACAGGAGGATCTGACTTCATATCCAATCTCATGTTCTTAGTGGCTGTAAGTCACTTTACCCTATTTACCTCAGTTCCTCATCTGAAAATTGAGCTGCAGAAAAAAATGGCAAACTCCTCAAATATCCTGGTCAAGAAAATCCAAACTAGATCACAGACAGACATGACTGAAAAGATTGAACAACTAGTAGACTTCCTGGTACATAGTAGGCCCGGCACTATTTAAATGATTATTCCCTTCATCTATTTCCCCAGACCGTTCTTGTCTTCAAGAATTTTATATACTACAGAAAAAGGATAGATTGATAGATTTATACCTCAATACCTAGCTCTATCAATAATACATAACTTCATAAAAATTAGATTCATGTACATATCATCTATATACACATGTTACATATGCACATATGTACATATATATGTTCATATACATGAAATTATTGGGGGGGTTAGAAAGACTTTTAGGAGTTAGACAAATCAGCAACGCCTTATTTAGAGAGTGTGCTTTATCTAATTTTTAAAGGAAACTAGATAGAAAATTAAAGACATGGGGATAGTCAATGCAAAGGTATGGTATTTGGGAAGTGCATCACTGTGTGCAAGCAACAGCAAAAAGACAGAAGAACAATATGTACAAATAATAGAATACATATAAAAGAGCAATATGTGGAAAAAATCTGGTGTGGGGGAAAAAGTCAGAATCCTAGAAGAGTTTTTTGTTTTTTAATTGGCAGAGAATTTTAAATTTAGTCTTTGACTTGATTTTTTATTTATTTTACACTCTCTCTCTCTCTCTCTCTCTCTCTCTCTCTCTCTCTCTCTCTCACACACACACACACACACATATATATATATATATTCCTATTAATCTATTGAAATAATTTTAAAGTCAACAAAACTTGCTATCCTATACCACTTTAAAATAAATATGCTGGATTTTATTGTAACTTTATCTATATTCATTCCTGTTTCCATGGCCATATAATTTATCATAAAGTGGCCTTGATAAGCCTCTCTGTACTTTGGTGCACTGATCCTTGAAAATCAGGCCCAATCTATTAAAATAACTCTACTCAAAACATATTTTGATATAAACTATGTATACGTAAAACACGGTTGGCTTAAAGAACCAGCACAACACCATGAGGAATTGTTGTATGGCTTTGTGAAAGGGACAAAATCATGGAGAATGGGCTGCATATTTCATGGATAAACCAACAATTTCAAGAGAACGAAAAGAAGTTCTCAGAATATTTAATAGAAACCTTTGCCAGATTTATAGTATATTATGGAAGAGATGATTCACAAAGATTATTCAACCTTCCAGGACTTGCAGTCTCCATCATTTGCATAAATAAACATATCAATTAGATGTCACAGAACCATTGGGATATGACAGTGTTAGAATATCTTCATTATAACAAACATTTAAATTGATGAGCAGGATAAAGAGTATTTAGTCTGATGAACAGAGTAAAAATGTTTAGCTATTTTATTGAAAATCAAAATATCATATAATCATGTCCTAGCTCTTGGTCCCTTTCCATTTTTCAAGATTAGAGCATCAATAGATGCATCACTATTAACCAAATATTGTTTCAGTAGTCACAGTGGAATTCTATGGCGACTAGAAATTTCAGGTCTTTTGATCTTTTGAAGTAGCTAGATACCATTTGCTATTTGAAATTCACAGGATCTCAGAGCTGTGAAGGACATTAGAAGCCAACTAGATACAATCTGACCAGAGCAGAAGACAATAAGATAATAACCTCCTTCATCTCAGACATCATACTTGTCTTAAGCCTAAAAACAGCATTATTTTACTGGTCTGTTATATCATACCATTATGTAATATTGAGTTTGCATTCTTCTAAAACCCTAGGATTTTTCTTTACCCCCACTGACAAACTGCTATATTAATCTTGACCTTGGGAAATTTTCGCCCATATGGAAAAACCTATATTTGACCTTATTTTAATTTATCTCATTGAGATAATTGTATCATATATATATATATATATATATATATATATATATATATATATATATATAAAGAAATGTCCTTCAAATAAGGAAGACCTAAATTCAAATGTGATTTCAGACACTTAATAGATTGTGAAACTCCAGTACTAAACCTCTCCTAGAAATTGGCACATAATGGGATTAATGAGAAGATCAAATGCCTTAACTTATATAAGGTACTTTATGAACTTCAGACCGATAGAAATGTTTCCTATTATTATTAATATTCAATTTAAACTGATGTTTTAGCCTATGGAATTTGTTTTTGAATCCTCATTCTATTTTCTGATGTCTCCTACTTTTAAAATTATTTTTTTGAAATTTTAATTAATATGTAATCTAATCATTTACCCAAATCAATTATAAATGAAATAAAGGAAGGAAAGAATATTGGTCAAAATTCACCAACAAGCCATTTTCTTTCCCCTTAAATTCAAAACAGTAATGTTATTCCTTTGGGTAGACAAATATTCACATTGATTGAACTCCATCATATCATATTCTTCTCTATCTCACATCTTTCCACTTTATCCAAAAGAATAGCTAGATATATTTTGTCAAATTCTTTGAAAAATATATGTCTATATATAAACTATCAGTTTCCCCTAACATATCAGTTGAATTGCTTTGTCTCTAAAATATATAAATATTCCTTCCACACAACCTCTTCCTGACAAAATTTCGACTGCTCTCTGATCTCATACATTCCTTTTCTAGGAATTCCCTTATGATCCCTTTATTAATATAATAAAAAAAAGTTCCCCCAGAAAACAAAGCAAAGCTATCTGGTCACTAGATTTTAATCTGTCACTTCTTCCCACTCTCCCCATGGGGAAAACCAAATTATTTTCTTTCTTGTGTCCTATATTGAGTCTGTTATTCTCTACAACATTGCAAAGATCATAAACAGGTACTTAGCTGTGCCATCTGCTATTTTTTTTTTTCTGTGTGGTCTCACTTAGTTCAGCTTGACTTAATAGAAATAAAATCAAAGTAGGAGTCAAGCTGTTTTGTTTGTTTCCATCATTAGTTAGCATTTGTAACATATCTTTATCCCTTTTATTAAACTTTATTTTCCTAGTAAGTTCCTTATTTTTTTTTTTAAATAACCTTATTTGGTGACACAGAATCATAGAATATGAATTGAAAAGTCCCTTGGCTCTCCATATCCTCATTCATTCATTGTGAGTAAGATTTCTTAACATTTTCACAGGATAATGTAAAACTTTTTTATCTTTGGCCCTGTTTTTGCATTCCTCTTCTGTTCAGGTCTTTAGAGAATCTAAATTGTTTGACAGAGTCAAACAATCTATTCTCCACATCTATATAAGCATCTTATCTCTTTTTAAAAAAAAATATAATAAATTATCTTGGCTATCTTGGCAAGTCTATGATCCCTAACAATAATTATTATTATTTTGCTACTACTATTGCTAGCATTTTCCAAACCATTTCATATATCTGTAACCTAGGTCTTTGAACCTATTGTAATAGTTCTCTAATTCTTGATGGAGATCAATTCCTCATGCCTGTATAAGGGGAGATGGAGTAAGAGTTGAACAGAATGAGAGCATGATGGAGAAGAGAGCTTAAATTTTCATTGACTCACTGAGTCTCTGCAGATTCCAAGACTTCTTTCAGTTATGAAATAGAAGAAGGAAGATTAACCAAGCTTCAGATTCCAAAAAGGGAAGTTTCTGAGAAAAAATCCAAAATGAAAGTAAATGGCATTCTCCATTATACTTTAACTCTAGTTTGCAATTATAAAGACTTTGGGGAACATCTATCATGTGAATTCTAAGATTTTTTTGACTGAGTAGAATCAGCTTGGTCTCGTGGAAAAAAAAGAACTTTCACTGTGATAGAGAGGCAGATACACTTTCTCTGATTTCTATTTGCGATTATTTTCAATCAATTGTTTTCTTGAATACCTACTATGTGTTTTCATTGTAGATCTCTCATCAGTTGGGAAAGAGAGCAATGCTTGAATATGAAACTTCAGGTTATGTTTCCCTCAGTTAATGCAAAAATGATCAGAATTTAGAGAAATAATCATAATCCCTAGACCAGAGGTTCTTAAACTTTTTTTTTTTTTTTTTTTTTTTTTTTTTTTTTTTTTTGGATTTTTTTTTTTTTTTCCATTTATGTGTAATTTAAAATATAATTTTGATATCACTTCCTTCATAATCTCATAATGTTCCATTATTCTGGTATATATTCTTTTTTTTTTTTATATATATATATATTTTATAATATTATCCCTTGTATTCATTTTTCCAATTTACCCCCCCTCCCTCTATTCCCTCCCCCCGACGACAGGCAATACCATACATTTTACATGTGTTACAATATAGTCTAGGTACAATACATGTGTGCGAATATCATTTTCTTGTTGCACAATAAAAATTAGAATCCGAAGGTACATGCAACCTGGGCAGACAGATATTAGTGCTAACAATTTTCATTCCCCTCCCAGTGTTTCTTCTCTGGGTGCAGCTACCTCTGTCCATCATTGATCAACTGGAAGTGAGTTGGATCTTCTTTATGTTGAAGATTTCCACTTCCATCAGAATACATCCTCATACAGTATTGTTGTTGAAGTGTACAGTGATCTTCTGGTTCTGCTCATTTCACTCAGCATCAGTTGATTTAAGTCTCTCCAGGCCTCTCTGTATTCCTCCTGCTGGTCATTTCTTACCGAGCAATAATATTCCATAACCTTCATATACCACAATTTACCCAACCATTCTCCAACTGATGGACATCCATTCATCCTCCAGTTTCTAGCTACAACAAAAAGAGCTGCCACAAACATTTTGGCACATATATGTCTCTTTCTGCTCTTTAGTATTTCTTTGGGATATAATCCCAGTAGTAACGCTGCTGGGTCAAAGGGTATGCACAGTTTGATAACTTTTTGGGCATAATTCCAGATTGCTCTCCAGAATGGCTGGATTCTTTCACAACTCCACCAGCAATGTATTAGTGTCCCAGTTTCCCCACATCCCCTCCAACATTTGTCATTATTTGTTCCTGTCATCTTAGCCAATCTGACAGGTGTGTAGTGGTATCTCAGAGTGGTCTTAATTTGCATTTCTCTGATCAGTAGTGATTTGGAACACTCTTTCATGTGAGTGGATATAGTTTCAATTTCTTCCTCTGAGAATTGTCTGTTCATATCCTTTGACCATTTATCAATTGGAGAATGGTTCGGTTTCTTATAAATTTGGGTCAGTTCTCTATATATTTTGGAAATGAGACCTTTGTCAGAACCTTTGTTTTTAAAAATATTTTCCCAATTTGTTACTTCCCTTCTAATCTTGTTTGCATTAGTATTATTTGTACAGAAACTTTTTAGTTTGATGTAATCAAAATCTTCTATTTTGTGATCAATAATGATCTCTAGTTCTCCTCTGGTCATAAATTCCTTCCTCCTCCACAAGTCTGAGAGGTAGATTATCCTCTGTTCCTCTAATCTATTTATTATCTCCCTCTTTATGCCTAAATCATGGACCCATTTTGATCTTATCTTGGTATATGGTGTTAAGTGTGGATCCATATCTAATTTCTGCCATACTAATTTCCAGTTTTCCCAACAGTTTTTTCCGAATAATGAATTTTTATCCCTAATGTTGGAATCTTTGGGTTTGTCAAAGATTAGATTGCTATAGATGTACCCTTTTTTGTCCTTTGTATCTAATCTGTTCCACTGATCTACCGGTCTATTTTGTAGCCAATACCAAATGGTTTTGGTGACTGCTGCTATATAATATAGCTTTAGATCAGGTACACTTAGACCACCTTCCTCTGAGTTTTTTTTCATTAGTTCCCTTGCAATTCTTGACCTTTTATTCTTCCATATGAATTTTGTTGTTATTTTTTCTAGGTCATTAAAATATTTTCTTGGGAGTCTGATTGGTATAGCACTAAATAAATAGATTAGTTTGGGGAGTATTGTCATCTTTATTATATTCGCTCGGCCTATCCAAGAGCACTGAATGTCTTTCCAATTATTTAAATCTGATTTTATTTTTGTGGCAAGTGTTTTGTAATTTTTCTCATATAATTCCTGACTTTTCTTTGGTAGATGGATTCCCAAATATTTTATACTCTCAACATTTGTTTGGAATGGAATTTCTCTTTGTATCTCTTGCTGTTGCATTTTGTTAGTGATATATAAAAATGCCGAGGATTTATGTGGATTTATTTTGTATCCTGCCACTTTGCTGAAATTTTGAATTATTTCTAGTAGCTTTTTAGCAGAGTCTTTGGGGTTCTCTAAGTATACCATCATGTCATCTGCAAAAAGTGATAGTTTGATTTCCTCATTTCCTACTCTAATTCCTTGAATCTCTTTCTCGGCTCTTATTGCCGAGGCTAGCGTTTCTAGTACTATATTGAATAGTAATGGTGATAGTGGGCAACCTTGTTTCACTCCTGATCTTACTGGGAAAGGTTGCAGTTTATTTCTATTGCATATTATGCTTACTGACGGTCTTAATATATACTCCTGATTATTCTAAGGAATAATCCATTTATTCCTATACTCTCAAGAGTTTTTAGTAGGAATGGATGTTGGATTTTGTCAAATGCTTTTTCTGCATCTATTGAGATGATCATATGGTTCTTATTAATTTGATTATTAATATGGTCAATTATATTAATAGTTTTCCTAATATTAAACCAGCCCTGCATTCCTGGAATAAATCCTACTTGATCATAGTGTATTATCTTGGAGATGATTTTCTGAAGTCTTTTTGCTAATATCTTATTTAAGATTTTAGCATCAATATTCATTAAGGAGATTGGTCTATAATTTTCTTTCTCAGTTTTTGATCTACCAGGTTTAGGTACCAGTACCATGTCTGTGTCATAAAAGGAGTTTGGTAGGACTCCTTCATCCCCTATTTTTTCAAATAATTTATATAACATTGGGGCTAATTGTTCTTTAAATGTTTGGTAGAATTCACATGTGAATCCATCTGGCCCTGGGGATTTTTTCCTGGGGAGTTGATTAATAGCTTGTTCTATTTCTTTTTCTGAAATGGGACTATTTAAGCAATTTATCTCCTCCTCTGTTAATCTAGGGAGCCTATATTTTTGCAGAAAGTCATCCATTTCACTTAAGTTATCAAATTTATTGGCATAAAGTTGGGCAAAGTAACTCCTTATTATTTCTCTAATTTCCTCTTCATTGGTGGAAAGATCCCCCTTTTCATTTGTAAGACTATCAATTTGATTTTCCTCTTTCTTTTTTTTGATCAAATTTACCAAAGGTTTATCTATTTTATTGGCTTTTTCATAAAACCAACTCTTGGTTTTATTTATTAATTCAATAGTTTTTTTACTTTCAATTTTATTGATTTCTCCTTTTAATTTTTGTATTTCGAGTTTAATTTTTGGTTGGGGGTTTATAATTTGGTCTTTTTCTAGCCTTTTAAGTTGTAAGCCCAATTCGTTAATCTTCTCTTTCTCAATTTTCTTCAAATAAGCCTCTAAAGATATAAAATTTCCCCTTATTACTGCTTTAGCTGCATCCCAAAGATTTTGATATGATGTCTCATCATTATCATTATCTTGGGTGAAATTGTTAATTGTTTCTATAATTTGCTCTTTCACCCAGTCATTCTTTAAGATGAGATTATTCAGTTTCCAATTACTTTTTGGTCTATTTACCCCTAACTTTTTACTGAATGTAGCTTTTATTGCATTGTGATCTGAGAAGAAGGCATTTATTATTTCTGCCTTCCTACATTTAATTTTGAGATCTTTATGTCCTAATATATGGTCAATTTTTGTATAGGATCCATGAACTGCTGAGAAGAAAGTATATTCCTTCCTATTGCCATTCAGTTTTCTCCAAAGGTCTATCATACCTAGTTTTTCTAATGTTCTATTTACTTTTTTAATTTCTTTCTTGTTTGTTTTGTGGTTTGATTTGTCTAAATCTGAGAGTGCAAGGTTGAGATCTCCCACTATTATAGTTTTACTGTCTATTTCTTCTTGCAGTTCTCTTAACTTTTCCTTTAGAAAGTTAGATGCTATACCACTTGGTGCATATATGTTTAGTATTGATATGGCTTCATTATTTATGCTACCTTTCAGCAGGATATAGTTTCCTTCCTTATCTTTTTTAACGAGATCTACTTCTGCTTTTGCTTGATCTGAGATAAGGATAGCTACCCCTGCTTTTTTGGCTTTACCTGAAGCATAATAAGCTCTGTTCCAACCTTTTACCTTTACTCTGTATGTATCTCCCTGCTTTAAGTGTGTTTCCTGTAGACAACATATTGTAGGGTTCTGCTTTTTGATCCAATCTGCTATCCGTCTCCGTTTGATGGGATCGTTCATCCCATTTACATTTACAGTTAAAATTACTAATTCTGTATTTCCTGCCATCGTATTATCCCCAGATTATACTTTTTTCCCTTGACCCCCCTGATCCCCCTCCCCGATATTTGATTTACAGACCCCCCTTGTGATGCGCAACCCTCCCTCTTTTTTTTTTTTTTTTTTTTTTTTTTTTTTTTTTTTTTTTTTTTTAGGATCCCTCCCGGTTCTTAAACTTTTTATACTTATGATCCCTTTTTGCCCAAGAAATTTTTTTATGCAACCCTAGATATATGGATATGTAAAATAGATATAAGGAGAGATCATTTAAAATTTCTTGGACTATATGAATATTATGATTTTAAAAAATAAACCTAGACATCATCTTTTAAGAAATTATAAAAAAAAAAAAAAAAAAGGAAAAAAAAAACTTGCACTGATATCCTAAAACTAAAGGATAGGATAGATGTTGACAAAATCCATTGACCTCCTGAAATCCTGAAAACTTTTTAAAATATTATAACCAAAAGGAATTGGAAATTCATGGTGTTGAGAATACAATATGTAACTTTGCTTTACCTCTGGTAGATGTTTTCTTCTCATCTTGTGAGAGGATGAGGGTGATTCAAGGAGACTGAGAGGCAATTATTGTTCTCTGACCTCTCTACTGAGAGGTAGTTGTATTGTAAGAACTCCCTCCTCTTCCCTCTGTCTCCAATTTATTTTCACCATCCACAAGCAACACCTGTGTCAGTAAAGACTGCTTTGTAACTCCTTCAGATGTTCACAGCTGTGGAGGTTCTCAGAGAATTGACCTGCCCCTTAAGGTGCACTTGGGCATGGTCCTTAACATCAGGGGATGCCCATCAATTGAAAAATGGCTAAATATGTTATATGATATGAATGAGAAATCACGAGTAGGCTGATTTTAGCTTTACATGAACTGATGCTAAATGAAGTTAAGAAAATTAGGAAAACATTATACATAGTAATAAAAAGATTTTGTGATGATCAACTATGATAGACTTAACTCTTCCCAGCCACTCAGTAACCCAAGACAATTGCAATAAAATTGGGATAGAAAATCCCAACCAGATAAAGACACTAACTGTGACTTGTAGCATACTATTCTCAAGTTATTTTTATTTCCTTATATATTTTTTTCCTTTTATTCTGATTTTTCTTTCACAACATGACTAATATGGAAATGTGTTTTAAATGATAGCACATGAATAACCTCTATCAGATTGCTTGCTGTCTTTGGGAAAGGGAAGGAGAAGAAATTAGAACTCAAATTTTTATAAAAAAAAAATTCTATATGTAATTGAAAAAATACTATTGAATTTTAAAAAGAGAATAAAATTATTTTAAAAAGCAATATTATAGACAAATTATAGTACTCTCAAGTAAAAAAAAAATATTGCAAACAATTTAAATATTCTGGAGCCACAATCAGAATAACACAATATTTAAAAGGATTACTTTACAATTTGGAATGTGATATTCTGTAAAGGAAACAAAGTAGGATTATAACCAAGACTCACTTACCCAATAAAGCAGAATATAATCTTTCAGGGACAAATTGGATATTTAACAAAATAGAAGATTTTAAAGCATTCCTGATTAAAAGAAAAACGGAACGGGATATAAATTTTGACTTTCTGATACCAAACTCAAGAGAAGGATAAATATGTAAACTGGAAAGAGAAATAATGAGGAGTCAAATAACATTAAAATATCCATATCCTTACATGGGAGATGTGACATATAACCTCTAAAAATTGTATCATCACTAGAAGTATAGAAGGAATATACACTGATAGAGGACACAAATAAAAGGAGTCTTTGAAAGCATAATATCTAAAAAAGAAAAAAAAAGAAAAAAATGAAAGTGAGATGCATTGTGTGAAGAGGGAAGTGAGAGATAGAAGAGAAGAAATCATCATATGTAAAGGAAGCACAAAATACCTTTTCTATTGGAGAGAAAAATGGTAATGGATGGCACACAATTCTTGAAACTTCCACTCATTGGAATGGGCTCAGAGAAGGAATAACAGATACACTCAGAGGGGCTAGAAATCTATTTTACTCTACAGGAAAGTAAGAATGGAAGAGGATAAGAAAAGTTTATAGAAAGAAAAAGAGATTGGGGGTCATGGAGACAGAAGCAAAAAAAAAAAAATATATATATATATATACATATATATATATATATATATATACAGAGAGAGAGAGAGAGAGAGAGAGAGAGAGAGAGAGAGAGAGAGAGAGAGAGAGAAAATGAAAGGAGAAAAAGAAAAAAGATAAATGGGGATTAGAAATTGAGGGAAATATATTACTAATCATAATTGTGAAAAAATTGCAATGTTTCTCTGAAAAAGACCTCATTTCTCAAGCATAGAGAGAACGTATTCAAATTTATAAGAATATGAGTCATTTCCTAATTGATAAATGGCAAAATGTACTAACAGGTAGTTTTCACATGAAGATATCAAAACTATCTATAATTATGAAAAAAAATTCTAAATGACTGTGATTAGAGAAATTAACATTAAAACAGCTCCGTGACACTATTTCATGCCCATCAGAAAGGCTAATATTCCAAAAAAGCATAACTTTTAGAGAGAATAGAGAAAAATTAGTATGCTAAAACATTTTTAGTAGAATTGTGAAATGACCATTCAGGAGAACCATTTGGAACTATGCCCAAAGGGCTATAAAAGGGTGCAAAGCCTTTGGCCCAGCAATAATACAATTAGGGATATATGCCAAAAAGAAGAAAAATACCAATTTGTATAAAAATATTTTAGTTATGTTTTGTCATGGTGAAAAATTAAAAGCTGACTAGATGTCATTCAATTAGAGAATGGCTGAATAAGTTACGGTATATGATTGTGATGGAATTCTTTTGTGCTTTAAGAAATTGACAGAAGGCTTTTAGAAAAACCATGAATTAATTCAAAAAATGAAATAAGCTTTCAGAAAAACCATGAATTAATTCAACAGTGAAATAAGCAGAGAACATCAAACACAATATCAATATTGTGTGATGATCAACTGTAAATGACTTAGCTATTATCAGCAATATAATGATCCGAGACAGTTCTGAAGAACATGTGATGAAAATTGTTATCCATCTCAAGAGAAAGACCTGGAGACTGACTACATATTGAAGCTTATTTATTTATTTATTTATTTATTTATTTATTTATTTTTGGTAGATAAAAGGTTTATTGAGGAAATTTGGAAGTAAAGCTCAGTTAGAAAGATGCCAGGGCCAGAGGTGGCCGCTGGGCGGGCAGGAACCCTTACATGGCTGGAAGGATACCATGTGTTGGCAGGGAGGGCTCCTGGAAAGAGGGAGCTCCCAGTCGGGTCTTTTATACCTAGAAGAAGATGGGCAGTACCTCCAAGTTCTTGGAGGGCTTTTCAGTTAGCTCAGATCAGATGAGGTCTAGGGGAAGCTGAGCTGATAGTGGTTGCTGGGCCTGGATATTCAAAAGGTGCTTTTGACCAGGATTTGTGAATCAAGGTCAGCCATGGGGGCTGGGCAGTCAGAGAGGAATCTTAAAGGGACCTCAACCCCCATCATTTCCCCCCTTAAACAGTTGAGACTTAAATTCATTTAAGAAAAAATATGGGGCAGTGTCCTTGAAGCTTATTTTTTTTAATGATAACAACACTATTTTTCTCATTTCTTTCTGATTTCTGATTTATTTCAGAGCATGATTAATATGAATATATATTTTCCATAATTGCAATGTATTTCCTAAGTAAAATTATTTGCCTTCTCAATGAAACAAGGTGAAAAAAGGAGAGAAGAAGACTATTTGGAACTAAATTTCTAAGTGGACATTAAAAATTATTTTTATATGTAATTGGCAATATAAGATATTTATGAATTAAAAACATTTAGAGTTTTTTTCTCTAAAATATCATCACTCCTACTTCCCCAATCTTTATTGAACCAAATTCTTTTCCCCAAAACATCACTCTGTGTGGAAATCATACCTATTTGTCAATATTTCTGCTACATTTCATGACACTATCTTATTATCCAGAGTAAAATTTTAAAATAGTCTCCTACATTTTATATTACTTCCAATCCATGAAAGTTGTCACCTTGTTCAATAAACGGAATTCAAAATAATCATTTTTATTGTTTGTTTTATATTTTTTTTTTCTAACTTATGAGCAAGACAATTTCTAATAATTATCTAGGTAGATCTCCCTACACTGACATTTTCATAACCAATGGCTTTCTTAGAATTTTTTTTTTACATTCACACATTAGAACCTAGATTCAGATTCTCATTTTCAAGATCCAAAAATTGAGTCCGAGAAAGTTAATTGAGTTGACCAAAGTCGTGAGAGCAGAGAAGCAAAACGAAGATTCCATTCTGGCAACTCTGAGTTCAAATGTAATCTTCTTTTTCCAACTGTGCTCAACCATATCATCTGTCTGCCTTGGTGGTATGTAGTATAATTCATCAGCAATATTATTTATATTATCTTTTAAATGCACCTTTTTTTGACCCATGATAAGCTTTTGAAATAGATGGAGAACTAACTCTATATGGACTAGAGATGTAAGCTTTATGCTTGCCAGTAGAGTGCAGCAGAGATTAATGTCAGGAGTTGAGATGAATCAATTATCACCTGGAATGATGGAGTGAGAAAAGTGACAGAGCAAAAAGTAGGAAAGGCTGGGAAATAAATCTTCAGAGGTATGGGAATGGGAAGGAAAATGAAGAAATATCCACTTCCGAAACGATTTGTCCTAACAATAATATGTTTCTCAATGTCATTGGCTCAAAAAAAGGGTGACATTAATATCCTTCTACCCTCAGGACATGTTAGGGGAAAACAATAATAATATGAAGTAAAACAAGTTCTCATATTTTACAGGAAAGGTAATATTGGATAACTATGATGGATATAACAGTGAAATTGGAGTAATAAAGACCACAAGTTAAGGCTTGCCTAAGATTGCCTCTCAGTTTCAGTTTCCTCATCTGTAAAATGGAGATAACAATAAATAATATGTACTTCAAAATGTTGTTGTGATAATGAAATGAAATAGCATATGAAGAATCAATGCAAATTTTAAAATGCTAAAAAAGGGATGACTATCTCAAATAAGATGTTTCCACTCTTTAAATCATAGTTTCTTCATATATAATAGTAATATAATATATATTACGCATATAATAGTAATTATAATAATAAATATATAATAGTAAAATATATTATGAATATAATAGTAATTCCCCTTGTCCTGTTCAGTCATTGTAAAGGTCCGGAATTGCAAAGGTCCGATCATGTCTTTGGGGATTGCCATCTCAACTTACTCTCCCAGCCAGACTATTCTTTCTCCAGAGTGCCATCCCAACTCTGTCCCAGAGTAGACTAACTTCTATGGGCCCAGTGTGTCTTCTTTTATCCTCAAAGAGATTGTAGTGAGAACTCAACGAGGCTTGTAAGAAACACTTCAACCAATGAACTTGCTCCTTTTAAAGGTTGTGTAACTCCTTTTCAGAACTTCTTTTAAAGGTGTAATCTACTTTATGTAAACTCCTCCTCAGAAATTCAAAGGTGTACATTTCCCTTAAAGGCCTGATTCAAAGGTGTGAACTAGAGAATTATTTAGTACAGACTTAGACTTAGCACTTAGTAAGAACCTAATAAGTCATGTCTGTCTATCCCCCATTTTGAGGTTTTCTTGGCAAAGATACTGAAGTGGTTTGCCATTTCTTTCTACAGCTCATATTACAGATGAGGAACTGAAGCATATAGGGAAGTATCTTTCGAAGAGTCTTAGTTGTAAAGTGTCAGAGGATAGATTTGAACTCAGGAAGATGAATCTTCTTGAATCTAAGCCCAGTGCAGCTGTACCCCCTAGCTTCACCACAGGAAGAAAAGCAATGATCTAATGGGATTGTAGTTTAAATTAAATTGGTTAATCTATTAGAAACAATCTGAAACTTAGTTATATGAATGTTATCTTTTATTATTCCATAAAGGACTAAAATATAAACATACATTCTTCCTCTTTAATTTATTCCAAAGTCAATATGATTAATTTGAGGATACATTTTATTGATCTTCAAAATTCTCTTCCACTCACAAAATGTTTTCAGGCCTATTGAACTACTCTAGTATTTTTTTTTCTCTAAATCTACTACTTTGAGGTCATCTGACCTCAGATACCCTGATAAAAACTTAGAATATTACATTTTTTTTCCATTTCTACACAGTATCTATCAAGTTGTCAGGAAGCAAATGATCCAGAATTATGAGGGAGCTGTGTAAAAAAAACAAACAAACACATGACGGGATTCTTCATAATTGAAATCCTTTAGTGAGGAATCAAGTTTGGATCCAAAAGTAAATTCAGAGTAGGAAAAAAATATATAGAAAGTAGAAAAGATGCAAAGTCTCTTATCATGCATTACTTACAATGTTTATAATTAAAGGGGAAAATAGATGGATTATCATAAAGTTTATTCTTATTTGGTTTATCATTTTATAAGTTGTGGTTGGATAGCTCCATTTCAAAGACTTCAACTTGGCCACTTAAAAATAAAGAATAGTTCAGGATCATGTAATATTTTCCCATTTTCTTTCTTTTTTTTTTTCATTAAAGCTTTTTATTTTTCAAAACATATGTTCCAATTTTCCCCACACACACACCCTCCCCTAGATGGCAAGTAGTCCAATAGATAGAAATATATGAAACATATATTCTTTGATACAGTGACACTGGTCTCTTCTATGTTCTACAGTCAAGATCCTCCAACTCTTGTCTCTGGGCATTTTCTTCCCCCCATGCTGGGAACGATTTCCCTCCTCATTTTCACCTACTGACTTCCCCAGCTTCCTTTAAGTCCCAGTTAAAATCCTACCTTCTACAGTAACCTTTGCCCAACCCCTCTTAATTCTAGTGTCTTCCCTCTGACTCATTACCTCCAATTTTTCTTTTCTTCTTTCTTTCTTTCTTTCTTTCTTTCTTTCTTTCTTTCTTTCTTTCTTTCTTTCTTTCTTTCTTTCTTTCTTTCTTTCTTTCTTTCTTTCTTTCTTTCTTTCTTTCTTTCTTTCTTTCTTTCTTTCTTTCTCTTTCTTTCTCTTTCTTTCTCTTTCTTTCTTTCTTTCTTTCTCTTTCTTTCTTTCTTTCTCTTTCTTTCTTTCTCTTTCTCTGTTTCTTTCTTTCTTTCTTTCTTTCTTTCTTTCTTTCTTTCTTTCTTTCTTTCTTTCTTTCTTTCTTTCTTTCTTTCTTTCTTTCTTTCTTTCTTTTTTTCAATAATAGCTTTTATTTATCAGATATACGCATGGGTAATTTTACAACATTGACAATTGCCAAACCTTTTGTTTATTTTCCCATTTTCTCAGGACATTTCCATGAAATAGATTTTATAGAAATCCACATAATTAATTATATTAAAAGAAGAATGGAAACTTAGAGATTTTATATGGTCTTGACTAATGTCACACTACAATTAGTATTACAAGTATTCTGTCCAGGCCATAACCAACTACACCATTTTAGCTGCTGATGGTTATGTAACCTCTGAACAATGACCACAAACATAAAGATTAGACTAATGCATCCTTTCATTAGATTAATGAACCTTAATGAATCCATGTAACAGCAAAAAAAGGTCAAATGAATCTTCCTTCATGTCAACACTCATAGCAACTCCAGTGACTCCTTATCACATCTTGAATGAAATGGAAATTTCATTATTGGTCATTCAAAATCCTATGTTGATTCCCTCTTATGTTTCTAGTCTTCTTATGCCTTACTTTAATTCTCAAACCTCCATAATCCAGTGAAAGTGGATTCTGAAGAAAATACTCCAACTGATTTCAGTGATGTTCAATGCCTGCCCTTTATACTTAACATTTTCCCACCTTATTCCCATTTCCTCTATTCCTTGTCTTCCTTTAAAATTTCATAAAATTCTACTTTCTACTCAAAAAAAACCTAAACTGATTCCCACTTTAATATTAGTGCTTTCCATGGGTATTTTATCTCCAAATCACACTATTTAAAGCTTCCATGTACATAATTGTTTATGTGTTTTTTTCCCGCATTGAACTGTGACCTCCTTGAGAGCAGGAACTTTTTTAACTTCATTTTTTTATTTGTTTTTTCATATCCCCAGAATGTAGCATAGTTCACTGCACAAAATATGCACTTAGTAAATGCTTTTTGACTAGCTGCACGACATTGTAGAAAGTTGTGGTTGAGATACCAAAAGCCTCATTAGACTCTTACATTAATGTCATTGATTCATTTGGAGAATTTTTTTTCTCATTATCCTTGGAGTTCAGTCAAACATGGAATGACTTCAGTTTCAATCCATCCCTCATAAAGCTTCCAAATTAGTATTCTTAATGAAATGTCTGACCATGTCAGGCAAATTCTCCCTTCTTAAAAATATACAATGATTCCCTTTTGCTTCTAAAATCAAATACAGAATCCTCAGCCTTGAATATAAAGTCCTCCATAGTGTATAAAGTCCTCCATAGTGTGGCTCACATTATATTCTGTCTAGGTCCTGTTTCATCTGATTGCCCATTTATATAATCTCTTCCTATCAAACCAAGAGCTAATCTTTGAAAATTCTGCCCTATCTCTCATCTTTGTGCCTTTACAAAAGTGGTTCCATATTTCTGAAATACACTCTTTTTTCATAGGATGCTTAGTTTCCTTTAGATCATAGATCAGATTCCACCTCCCACATTGGGTCTCCTAATGAAACCATATTTTCTCTCCTTCAAAAAAAATTTCATCGAATAAGAGTTGGTTTTATTTAACTACAACATCTTACATGTCAGCCCTAGGAAAAGATAAAGTCTTGAAGGGTGCAAGATTTATTTGTGTTTTGCATCCACAGAATTTAACACAAAATTCCCGACACACATAAATAAAGATTGGAGATAAGAAAATTAGTGACTTCAATAAAATAAAATGTACCTAATAAGGAAAGTTTGTGTGTTTTTAGATGGGCAGAGGGAAGAGAAACACACTTTTGTATCTCTCTCCCTCTCCCTCTTCTTCTCCCTATCCCTATCCCCCCCCTCTCTCTCTCTGTCTCTCTGTCTCTCTCTGTCTCTGTCTCTCTCTGTCTCTGTCTTTCTCTGTCTCTCTCTGTCTCTCTGTCTGTCTCTGTCTCTGTCTGTCTCTGTCTCTGTCTCTGTCTCTGTCTGTCTGTCTCTCTCTCTGTCTCTCTCTGTCTCTGTCTCTCTGTCTCTCTCTCTGTCTCTGTCTCTCTCTCTCTGTCTCTCTCTCTCTCTCTCTGTCTCTCTCTGTCTCTGTCTCTCTCTCTCTCTCTCTCTCTCTCTGTCTCTCTCTCTCTCTCTCTCTCTCACACACACACACACACACACACACACACACACATTTTCTATCTATGTATATAAATTGTATATACACCATTGTATATACAATATACAACTATATACAAAAGACACATTTTTTTCCACATGGCTTATGTTTTAGTCAGATATAAGAGTAGTTTGTTGATTGAGCACTGGGGCTGGAGTCAGGAATATTTAAGTGCAAATCAGGCCTCAGAAAAATCATTAAGTAACCCTGGGCAACTCAATTAACCCTGTTTGTCTCAGTTGGAGAAAGAAATGACAACCTTCAGTATTTTTGCCAAGAAAATTCCCCCAAAAGGGCAGTCATGGAGACTTACTTAGACAAGACTGAAAACGATTCAACAAAATCTTGATAAAATTGTGGTATCCTTTGAGTTACAATTAAATCTAATCTCTGAATTAGAATAAAGTTCCTTGGGTTTCTGTACACCAGTTGATTAATTTGCATATTTACCTAGATGCTTGGAAAATGGCTTTGTTCTACTTATTAGTTCCCCAAGAACTAGGTTTCTTGGATAGTGTTTCTGCAGTGTAATTGATTAATATAGGTGATAGTTGGACTTCAGTGGAAACAAATTTATAATTCTAAATCTAAGTTGGGGGGGGAAGTTGTATTGAACTGTGTTGGGTGAAGTAGATAAATACCAAATAGACTTTAAGGACCATAGATTATGAAGACCAAAGAGAAAGACTCAGAAAAAAAGGAAGGAAAAAGTAGCTCAGTTGTAGTTTCTTGAATCTGTCCTATGGGAGAGTCAGGCTTTTATTTGTCCATTCCTTCAGGCTGCATGCTATTTCTGCTATTGCCCAGATCTTCCCCCACTCAGCAACAAACTGAACAAAAGGCTCTTGTGTCAGATTTGGCTAAGCTGCCCTTCTTTGGCATATATTCCAAGGGTTTTAAAGGAGCAGGAGCCCTTTGGAGAGATTTTGAAAAAAAAAAAAAAAAACAAAAGAACAAAAACAAAAAATAACTAGCTAACTAATACCCTTAAAGAACCTTTGTCCTTTCTGGAACATTTGAGTATTATTTGACAGTGTAGACTTTTATTTTTTTTAAAGTCATATTGGTAACTGTTTTCTGTATGTCCTAATTGTATTCTGATATACCCTAGTCCCTCATTAAATGTTTTCTTGTTTGAAGACAGGGTTAAACAAAACCAAACTATAGTTATAAAGTCTTAGAAGATATATAATTGTATTGATCAGAATAGTCAGGTATTTCCCAGGTGTTTCTCATTACAATTTTGTTGTTACTATGTACTATGCTATCCTGGTTCTACTGATGTGATCTTGCATCAGTTCATCTAAGTCTTATCTTTTTTTCTGAAATCATTCCTACTGTCATTTCTTATGGAACAATCATAGACTATTATAATCATGTACCACAACTTGTTTATTCATTTTCCATTTGATGAATATATGTCCAATTTCAAATTCTTTGTCACAGACATATGTGTATTATATATGCATGAATGTATATGTATACACACATAGGATCTATACATATATCTGTACAATACATATATATAGTCTGTCTGTCTCTCTCTCTATATATATATATTCATCCATTTTATACACACACATGCAAGTGTATGTATATATATATATATATATGTGTGTGTGTGTGTATATATATGTGTGTGTGTGTGTATATATATATAGAGAGAATAAATATATATAGAGAGAGAGAGAAAGAAAGGGAGAGAATATATAGAGAGAGAGGAGAGAGAGAAAGAAAGAGAAAGAAAGAGAGAGAGAAGAGAAGAGAAGAGAAGAGAGAGAAAGAAAGAAGAGAGGAGAGAGAGAGAGAGAGAGAGAGAGAGAGAGAGAGAGAGAGAGAGAGAAGAGAGAGAAGAGAAAGAATAGAGAGAGAAGAGAGGAGAGAAGAGAGAGAGAAGAAAGGAGAAGAGAGATAAAGAAGAGAGGAGAGAGAGAGAAGAGAAAGAAGAGAGAGAGAAGAGAAGAGAAGAGAAGAGAGGAGAAGAGAGTCGGAGAGAGAGAGAGAGAGAGAGAGAGAGAGAGAGAGAGAGAGAGAGAGAGAGAGAGAGGAGATTCAGCATTTTGTTTGGCTTTTGTTGTTGTTCATTTGAAGCTCTTTACAACTACCAGGTATGTGTATATGAGGAGTAGATAACTAAAAATCTACTTTATTAAGTTCATAGTTCTTTTCCTTAGTCTTTTTGCTTTCTACCAACAAAGATTCTAACTCTCTTTTGACATTTCTACATAGTAAAGTTTTATTCCTCCTACACAGACATGACGAAATAATTTTTTTTCCTTTGCTATTCACTATTGCTATTTTGCAATGTTTTTTTTTTTTTTTTCTGAATCTCTACTTGTGCTTTGAATGAGTTGTCTTGTGTTTTAAGGTCTTGTATACAATATTTTGGATTATATAATCTTTTTTATATAATTTAAACTTATGTAAATGGAAAGAATATTAATAATAGAGCCTCAAGTTGGAAAAGTCCTTAGAAAACATTTAAAATCTTTATAGGCAGGAACATTGAACCCAATGTAATGAGGGAAGCTTTAACAGGTTAAAGGATAAAGTTTACATTTGGATGGGAGAGATAATGTTTGATGTAATCTATTTGAAAGAGAAGTAAAGATTTTATTGGGATTCTTCACACTAAACAGGAAGCAAAAATCTGTTCAAGAGTAAAGAAAGCCAGTTCAAATTTAGATTTAAATAAAGAGGCTTAGAGTTCATAATAAGGAATATATGTGGCCTCTACTCAGCTCATTTGTCAAGTAGTATATTCAGATCCAAATTATTTTGAGGAAAGATTACATGAAGTCACAGAACATGGGAAACAGGGCAAGCAGAACAGCAAAGGCTATGTAATAATGCTACATAAGGATCTATTGAAAGAACCAATGAAAATTTAGTCTGGAGAAGAGAAGGGTTAGGTAGTAGCCATTTATAATAGTTAAGATGTGGTGTAGGATTGTAGAAAGAAGATTCAATTCTCCATCAGAAGATACATATTCAAGTCTTACCTTTTTTTAGTTACTATCTGCTTAACTATAAACAAATCACTTAATATCTCTGGGTCTCACTTTCCTCATGTGATAGAATTGTAATGAGACATCTAAGGTACTGTACAGCTTTAGCTGATCAAACGATGCTACATTTGTTCAGCTTTGCTTAGAAGACAAAATTAGGTGCAATATGTAGCAGTTATATAAAGCAATTTTGCTTTATATAAGAAAATAAAAATCCCCCCAAAAAAGAATAAAAACAAATTCTAGACAAAAGGCAGCAGACATATTTGAGAGGTTGTGTATTTCTTTACTATGAATCTTCAAAGAAAGGCAATATTACTATATAATAGTATGTTAAGTCAATAACTCTTTTTCAGTTATGATTTTGATTAGATGACTGTCTGAGATTCTGGGATTTTGTTCTGTTTAACAACATTCTATTCAATTGGCAAAGGGATTTCTTCTTGGCAAATTTTTCTTATATGTAGAATGATTGAAAACAATTAAGTTTCTTTTGCAATAAAAAGCCTCTGTGTAAAGAAAACTTGAGGGAAATATTGTTAGGATGACTAGGTGCTAACTTGGTTGTCTAATTTAGCATGGTACTTAACAATTCTCTAGCTCATACATTTAGTTCAAACCTTTAAAGGAGACACCTTTAAAAGGAGCTTGCTCATTGGTCTGTAAAACATTCCCACAAACCCCTGGGAGTACCCACAAGCCCATTCTCTGGGAGGATAAAAGGAGGCAACATTGAGTCTGGAAGAAGTTAAGAGTCAGAAGGGTCAGTCTGGAGTGAGTCAAGGGAAGTTCTTTCCAAGAGAACTTCAGGGAACCTCCAGGAGATTCAGAGCCAGGATTCAGGAAGAAAAGGATTTGAGATTCTACCTTCTTGTTGACTGGAGGCTTTAGATTCAGAGGGAGCTAGAGACTGAAACTAGTTGGAGAGAACTGATAGGAAAAGATTCAAGACTTTGAAAGCACAATACAGAACTAAAGCTAAGGCTGCCTCCCCAGAAGCTCCCTAAGAGATATCTTCCCAAGGAACGATCAGCAAATCTAGAGATAATAGAACATTACAAAGTACTATGGCCATTTGGAAATGTATTGTTCTACCTAAAATATTCCTAAGATCATCCAGTTTCTCCTTCAATATTTCCATTGATCAGAAACTAAATATTGATCAAAATTTAATATTTATATAAGCTCAAAACAAGTTCATGATTTAGACATAGTCATACTTTAAGCAAACTAGAAGAACAAAGGATAAGCTACCTTTCAGATGTGTTTAAAAGGAAGGAATTTGTAGTCAAAGAAGTACAAGAGTACTCCGAAATATAAAATGAATAATTTGATTGTATTAAATTTAAAAAGTTTTGTACAAATGAAACCAATGCAGACAAGATTAGAAGGAAAGCAGTAAACTGGGAAAAATATTTACATCCAAGGCTTCTTATTCTTGGACTTCTGTTCATATCTTTTGATCATTTATTGAGGAATGATCTTTTTTTTTTTTTTTTTTTTTTTTTATAAATCTGAAGGAATTGTAAAGCAGCCTTTACTGACACAGATGTTGATTGTGGATTGGGAATGAAATAAATTGGAGGCAGTAGGAAGAGGAGAGAGGTCAGATTACACAACTGCCTCTCACCCAGGAGGTCAGAGAACAGCAACTGTCTCTCAGTCTCCTTATATTATCAGCATCCTCTCACAGGAAGAGATCCAGGCCTGAGTTAGACTTCCTGCAGCCACTGGCAGGTGGCTCCCATACATAGCACCAAAAATATCCTGGATAGATGTCCTAAAATCAGATATAATAGAAATTGAAAGAATCCATCAATCATCTCCTAAGAAATATCTCAAAATGAAAACTCTTAGGAATATCATAATCAAATTTCAGAGCTCTCACGTCAAAGAGAAAATACTGCAAGCAGATAGAAAGATACAAGTCAAATTCTATGTACCCACAGTCAGGGTCACACAAGATTTAGCATTTTTGACATTAAAAAATCATAGGGCTTGAAATGTGATATTCTGTAAAAGGACCTATAATTACAAATTAAAAAAAAATAATTTATCTAGCAAAACTGAGTATAATTATTCAAGGGAAAATATATATGTAATGTAATTGAGGACTTTTAAATATTCCAGATGCAAATACAAAAGCTGCATCTAAATTTTTTTTTCAAAAACTAAATTCGAGAAAATCATAAAAATGTAAACAAGAAAGAAACAGTGAGGGACTCAATAAGGATAAAATGTTGACATTCCTATATGCAAATATGAACATTCTAACTCCTAAAATTTTATCAGCATTAGGGCAATTAAACCAAGATAGATAGAGAAAGGAAATGGAAGTGAGTCAAATATGATGGGAGAATATAAACATGAATAATTGAAAAAGAGGCATTCCTTGGGAGAAAGTAGAAAGGAGAGGGAAAATGGGAGAAATCTACTCACATAAAAGCATTCAAAGAAGAACATTTAGTAAAGAAAGAAAAATGGGGGAAGGGAGAAAGGAATGCTACAAGGTCTCTCACATTTTAATTGGACATAAATTCATTTTATTTTTATTCTTTAGTTTACAACTTTATTATTATACTAATTATCTAACTTTTTTTCTTGTTTATATATTGTTATATATGTCTAGCTCTGAAATAAGTACATTAAGACTTTCAACTTTGTAAATTCAATTGCGATTTCTCCCTATATTTATATGCATATGTATACATTTGTGTATCTAGATTTACATGTAGATATACATATTCATGTATACAAATAATTATATGCAAATTACACACATGTGATAAAAGTTAAATATTATGTATTCAAGGTAAAAACATTTAGCTCCAGATTCTCTTCCTTCTTCCTTCCCTAGCCCCTTCCTCCTTGAGAACGTAAGCAATTTGATATGTTATACATATCAATATAAAACATTTCCATAATAGTCATGTTGTGAAAGAAAACATGGAGAAAAAAAAATTAAAGAAAAATAAAATATGCTTCAGTCTGTATTCAGATGCAATCAATTATTTCTCTGGAGATGAATAGCATTTTTCACCATAATTCTTTCAGTGTTGTCTTGGATTATTGTATTACTAAGAATAATTACATTATTCACAGCTTATCATCTTACCATATTGCTGTTATTACATTTCACTTTACAGAATCTCTTCAGGTTTTTCTGAGAGCATCATGCTCTTCGTTCCCACGATACTATTCCATCATCATCACACCCTATAGTTTATTCACCCATTCCCCAATTAATAAATATCCCCAAGATTTCTACTTTTGGGCTCCCAGAAAAAAAAAAGTTGCTATATATATTTTTTGTACATGTAAGTCTTTGTTTTTAATCTCTTGGGATACAGACCTAATGGTGGTATTGTTAGACTAAAGAGTGTATATGGTTTTATAATCTTTTGAGCATAGTTCACATTTTTTTCATAAAATGTTGAATCAATTCACAACTCACCAACAATATATTGTCTTATTTTATCCACATTCCCTCTAATATTTGTTAAATTCCTTTTCTTTCCTGTTAGTCAGTCTAAAAGTTATGAAAGAGTACCTTTGAATTGTTTTGATTTGTATTTCTCCAATCAATTTGTTAGAACATACTTTATATACATATGTATAGCTTTGAGTATTTTATCTGAACTGTTCTTATCTTTTGATCATTTATTGAGGAATGATCCTTTTTTTTTTTGTAAATTTGATTCAGTTCTCTATATCTTTATCAGATAAATTTGCTTCATTTTTTTCTCACAATTACTACTTCCAACTGTATCCTTCATTTATTCAATTCTCTTTTACTCTGTCATTTCTCAACAGTGTTTTGCTTCTGATTATCCTTTTTCCCCAATCTCTTCTATCTTCTAGTATCCCTTCCCCTTCTCTTATCCCTTTATGCTTTTATTTTACTATAAAGTAAGATCATTTTCTGAATGCATATTTAGCATTTATGTTATTCCCTCTTGGAACCAATATGAAGAGAGTAAGGTTCAGTCACTTTTTACCCTCCCCCACCTCTTCTCAACTGTAGAAGCTTTTTTCACCTCTTTTATATGAGATAATTTGCCCCTTTTTACCTCTTGCCTTTCTTTTATTTTAATTATTTTCCTCTCTCATGCCTTATTTTTCTTTTTCAGATATCATCCTTTTTTTTCAATTCACACCTGTGTCTTTTGTCCTGATAAGGAGAAAAATCCTAAATAGTTACAAGTATTATCTTTCTGTGTAGGAAGGTAAACAATTCACACTTAGCAAGGACCTTATAATTTCCCTTTCCTACTTATGTTTTCCTACTTTTATGTTTCTCTTGAATCTTGTATTAGTAAGCAAAATTTTCTGTTCAGTTCTGGGGCTTTCAGTAAGAATGCTTGAAAGTCTATTTCAATGAATATTCATTTTCCACTCAGAATGATTATGTTATTTTGCCAGATTATAATCCTACTTCAATTTCCCTCCACAATATTCTATTCCAAGATTTCTGATCCTTTAATATAAAGTTGCTAAATCTTGTGTCATCCTAACTGTGGCTTTATAAAACTTTAATTCTTTCTTTCTGATGACTATTTGAAATATTTCTCCTTATTTTAAGAGCTCTAGAATTTGTCTCTCATATTCCTGGGAATTTTTGTTTGTTTGTTTTGTTTTGTTTTGTTTTGTTTTTTGACATCTCTTTTCATAGGTGATTGGTAGATTCTTTCAATTTCTGTTTTAACCTCTCATTCTAGAATATCAGAACAGATGTTTCTGATAATTTTATGAAATATGATATATAGGATCTTTTTGTTAATCATGACTTTCAGGATGGTCCAATATTTTAAACCATCTTTTTTCTGGGTCTATATTTACAGGTCAGTTCATTGTATTTTGTTTTGTTTTTTTTTCCCTAATGATATATTTCATATCTTCTTTTGTTTTTTTTTTCATTTGTTTGGTTTGATCTACTGATTGTTTTTAATTTCTCCTAAAGTCATTAGCTTCCATATGCTCAATTCTAATTTTTGAGGAATTATTTCCTTCAATGAGATTGTGCAGATTCTTTGGCCAAAGCTACTATTTGAGTTTTTTTTTTTTTTTTTTTTGTTTTGTTTTGTTTTTTTGTTTTTTTTTTTTCCTTCATGGAATTTTTGTACTTTTCTTACCATTTGCCCAATTCTGCTTTTTGAAACATTCTTTTCCTCATTGACTTTTTGTACTTCCCTAGCTATTTGGCCTAGTCTGTTTTTTAAGGTGTCATTTTTCTTCAGTTTTGTTTTTATATCTCCTTTATCAAGCTGATCAATCATTTTTCATGATTTTCTTGCATCACTCACATTTCTCTTCCCAATTTTTCCTCTATCTTGATTTTCAAAATCCCTTTTGAGCTCTTCAATGGCAGGAAAAAAGGAGTCTTTTTACATAAGAAGTTTGCCTTTGTTATCTTTTTCTAGAGCTCTGTTTTAATCCTCCTTGTCACCATAATAATTTTCTATGATTAGAATTTTTTTTCTGATGTTTGCTCATTTTCCCCAGACTATTACTTGAGTTTTAACTTTGTGTTAAAGTAGGGTTCTGCTTCCAGAATAGTATGCCCTAAGTTTTAGGAGTTTTGTGCTACCATTTTCAGAAATATTTCTAGGAACTTGGCAATTCTCAGTTCTTCCACAATGGCCTGATCTAAGGAGGGATATTTGCTATTCTCCTGGTCTGTGGCTCTGGTTTCTGAGTAAACACAGTCTTTTTCTGTTCTGAAACAATGAGGAGTGACCTTGCTCTCCAAACTCTGCTGTGATACTTCTCCCCTTGCCCTGGAACTGCCATCCAAGATTAGGATCTAGATCCAAATATGGACAAAGCACTTATGCTTTGAGTCCCACCTCAGTGTCAGTAAAGAAATGGATATAATCTTCTGGCCAATTATTTGCTTACTGCCCCCCCTTACTATCTATCAACTGAGAACTCTGGAACTTATTGCTGCTGCTGCTACTGCTGCTACTGCTGCTACTGCTGCTACTGCTGCTACTGCTGCTACTGCTGCTACTGCTGCTACTGCTGCTACTGCTGCCGATTCAGTGGCTCTTGGGCCTGCAGCTGATTTGCTATGATGGGGTCTGCACTGGTCTTGCTTGCATGATAATTCAAACTCATCCTAGTGCAAAAACACTGCCAACCTTTCAAATTGCCTTGAGTTAGAAATTTGCTTTACTCTATTTTTTTGTGGGTTGTATTTCTATAGACTGTTTAGAATTATTATTTAAAGATAGTTAGAAGGGTTTAAGCAGAGCTCTGGTGAGTGTCTGTCTTTACTCTGCCATCTTGGATCTGCTTCCTCAAGAACAGAATGTAGCATATTATTTTATTGTGATCTTGTGTGAAATAATTATTTATTTCTAAAAAAAAAAAAAAGTTCATTTGAAGCAGAATTAAATTTTTCTTCAGTATTTTAATCAGATTTTATGTCATTTTGGTTACTTGTTTCAAATATGTTGTAGTTCAGTCATTTCATGTCCCACAGTTAATATCCATAGTGGAATTTGAACTCAGATCTTCATGACTCCAGATCCAGTAAAATATTCACTGTGCCAACCAGTTGCCTCTAGAGAAAAAAATGGAAATTCCAACAGATGTAAATGAAAGCTCTGGGCCAAGGAAAGTTCAAATGAAGGCAGAAGTGAACATGACTGAAAAGATTGATACCATAATTTAAACTTAGATCTTCCTGTCATCAGACCTGGCACTGCCTCCAGTGTCCCCTAGTTGCTTAGCTAAGCAAACAAATATTTTGTTGGATTCTTCTTTCTTTTTTATTTATTTTCTTTTTTTTCTGGGGTTAAGTGCCTGATGTCAATTTTGAACTCAGGTCCTCCTACTTTAGGACTGGTGCTCTATACACTGCAACATCTAGCTGCCTCAGTTTCTTTCTTCTGATCCATTCTTTTATCCTTTTCACATTCACTGTCCTGATCCATTTTGTTGTGTATTTCCTTCCCCTCCCATCACTTTTACTTGTCTTTGTGTTTGCTCTCCATAATCCTGTTTACCAAGAAGAAGGTGTTAAGAGAGAAGGAGCAAACTTAAAGTTAATGATCAATACTTGATGTAGTCTCTATCCACTTCAAGGCCCTTTTTCTCTTTAACTTGCCTGGTCTCCAAACACAGGTTTGTAACAGTCATTATTTTCTTTAACCTACCCAGTCCTGTGTTACATACAATGCACCTCCTCTAAGAGTTTCTTTTGCTTATCAATAATTCCATCTAAAATACCTCAATCTCATCTCCACAATCTCAGTGCTTCATTATTCACTTACCATATAAAATAAATTTAACTTAACTTGTGCATGTGTGTGTGTGTGTTCAGTTTATATCTAACTTGACTACTGTTCTTCCATGGTTGTTCACAAATTTTTTTGGTTACTTAAATATATAAAGTAGTAAGGTCCTTCTTCTTCCCCTTTGCCCCTTCCATTTCATTCTTTTTTCCTTGTCTAATTTTTTTTCTCTTAAGACTGTCACAACACATTAAATGTAAATAGTTCTAGATTCTTATTTAACTACTTCTATGACCCAAATGATTTTAGAATTTCAAGGGGCACTTTTATCTCATCATAATTATCTCATTATAATGTAATCATTTTATCTTTGCACATTCCCTTCATATTCCCTGTCTAAATCCAAAAATGTTTACTTATTTGTATTTTTCTCCTAACTGATGACATTTTATAGATTCTGTTCAATTCCAGTCTTTGCATCCAACAATACTTGAAAATACTCTATTTTTAGTCCTCTATTTATTTATTCATTTTTCCTCTGTAGATTGATTTTCAGTTTTGCATAGATAGTGTTTGCTTAGAAGTTTTTATTATTTGATTTTAGGAATATTACATCCCAAAATCTCCTCTCCTGTAAGGTGATATCGTCTGATATTTGTTACTCTGACCGTGGTTTCTAGGTACATTAAATATTTATTTTGGAATTCTCAGTGGGAAAAAGCAACTATAAGAAGGAATATATGTAATATGTATACATATATATATATATATAATTTCTATATATATTATATGAGTACATATGTTGTTGGGCATGCATATATAGATTTATCTATAAACATGCAACTATATGTGTCTTTGTACATGTATGGATAACTACCTGTTTGTGTATTTATATTTTTAGCCATCTATGTATGTTTTTGAATTTATTATTTCTAAGGATTGTAATTTTAAGCTATTTTTTTAAGAATTTGATGAGAAGGTCCTTTGTCTTTTCACCTGAACTCTGAATAATCATTTTGAACAAATAGCATTGATTATTTGTTGAATATGGTATCCTTTGCTTTTTTGTCCTAGTTTTTATAAAGTTTAATGTTTCTTTTACTTTTTCCTTGACCTATTTTTATGTCACTTTTTAAAATAGCAGATAGCTTACGTGGTCTCAGATTTTTCGTCTTTTGATTTTGGTCCAGTATTTGTTATATTTTTGTTCAATTCTAATTTCTAGGAAATATTTCCTTGGGATAAGGTTTTACCTTCTCTGTTTACTCTGTGATATCTTCCTCTAAATCTATGATTTCCTTTTTATTTCTTTATTTGAGAGTCCACATTTTACTTTTTTGTGTTTTTTCCTTTTTATCTTTTTAGTTTCTTCCTGGGATTTTATGTGATTTTCTGTCTAATCTATGACTTTTCTTTTTTACCTTTTGCTTTTAATTGTGATAATACTTCCCCATCTGTCTAAGCCTTAAAATTCCCTGGATACAGTCTGTCCTTTTATTCTGTTTACTCATTACTTCATTCTTAGATACTGATTTGGGAGTTTGTAATGTCTGGACTAGGATCTAAACACATTGCAAGATAAATAGGAACACTGTTTTGTCCTCATCTATGCCAAGTTCTTTTCATTATTTCTGATTTGAACCCTAGATTCTCCAAGTATATCTTGTAGTGAGGCAGGGCATTAAGCTTCAATCTTCCCATGCCACAAAGTCCTGCCACCAGATCCTGTTCTGATCTTTGCAGGTCTGAATCATAGTGACACATCTGAAAGCTTGCCTTGCCCTTGCTACTCAGTAGTAGATCATTCCACCATATTGCTCTGCTTCACCCAGAGAGAATTCCTATTCAGATATAAATTAGAACAGATGAAAATTGAACATTGAATTAAAAACTAGAGGGCATTGATATTATTTTGCTCAACACTGACATTTCTTTCAGCTGTTGGATATCATGATTTTGTGAAATAATAATAAACTTTTACCATAGATACAATACTATACAAACAACATGGTGGAAAAGGACAAAAACTGGCCTTGAAGAGAGAGCGAGGGCTTATATTCAAAGTAAATTCTGTCACTTAGTTACTATATGATCTTATAAAGCCACTTCCCCTCAATATGCCTCAATGCCCCATTGTAAAAAGTGAAAGTTTTATTAAATGATATTCATGTCTTTTCTAAATCTTTGGTTTTATGATCCTATCATGCTCCCCTTGAGAATCCAAACTTTAGGCTTCAATTATGTCAAGTATCCTCCAAAATAAATTCAAAGGGCATCAAACCCCCTCAATTCCTTGAATTAAACAATAGACAATTATTCTACAATTCTCACCAGTCCAGCAATTCAAGAGATTGGAGTGCCTAGCTATCTACTTTGTCATTGGAAAGACCGTGTCTGAGGCTGCCAATGGTTAAAATAAAGTGGATTGGGAGTAGTGAATATTCTCTGCAAAGCTAATTGAAAATTGTAGACATGAATCAGCAGTCGCCTTTGTCTTTCTATCCCAGCAAATTATGAAATGCTGAACTACATTTGTTGGAAGAGGGGGGAAAAGCCAAAGTGCACCTAGGAAAGTAGAATGTAAGATGAGCTTTCAAATGTTAGGTCAAATCACGGATGGGGCACCAAGCTGTCTGAAGCAAGAATGCAAAACATTTCAGTACAGTGTGTAGATGATAGTAAGAAAGGCACACATGCACATTATACATATACATATACGTATACATATATACATACATACATATATATGTATGTGTATGTATATGTATATATGTATGCAACAATGTGTACATGTATATATGTATGTACATATTCATATATGTGTATATGTATATATACACAAATATGTGCATATATTTCTATTTTTGTATGTACATTTTTTTCAAGTCAGTTAAGTGCTAGAGTGGATAAGGTACTAGGTTTGGAGTGAGGAAGATTCATCTATTTCTGTTCAGATCAGGTGTCAGACACTTATTATATGTGGTACATTGGACAAGTCATTTAACAATATTTACCTCAGTTTCTGTATCTCTAAATAAAAATCACAAACCACAAAAACTACAAATACAAAACACATCAGGCGCTTTGTCCAGAAAACACCAGATGGAGTCAAGAAAATATGGATACGATTGAAGATTGACTGACTCAACAAGAAGACATATTTATTCATCCATATGTATGTAGACAGATGTGTAAATAAGTAAATATATGTGTATTCTTTAAACATGAAAAACATTCACATTTATATATTCATTTATATGGATATATATGTATTTATATATCACTTATCACTCATATAATATAAAGGGCAACTTATCACTGATTTAGGAGACAGTTATACATGTCCATACATGTGTATATATATTTACAAATTTATGTAGATAGAAAAAAACACACACACACACACACACATATATATATGTGTGTGTGTGTGTGTTTGAATATATGTGTGTGTATATATATATATATATATATATATATATATATATATATATACATATATATATGTATATATATATGTATATACACATATACACATATATTCAAACACACAAGTATCTATGCATATATACACACATATGGTCCATAATTTGCATGTAGACATATAATCTATATGCATATACATATATGTACGTATATACATAAGTATCTATGTATATTTGTATTTATATACATATATGTGTATATGCATATATTATAGATATATGATGTTGTTCTGAGTTATTCAGTCATGTCTGACTTTACATGACCCCACTAACTTTTTCCATGGGGTTTTCTTGGCAAAGATACAGATTAGTTTACTATCTTCTTCCCTTCTCATTTTACAGATGAGGAATTGAAGCAAATAGAAGCTAACATACCAAGGACATGTAGCTAATATGAATCCGAGACTGGATTTGAATTTAGATCTTCCTGTCTCTAGTGTTACACTCCCTAAACACCCTTCCCCAAATATACCATTTCATATGGATATATCACACACACACACACACACACACACACACACACACACACACACATATGTTGGTGTTGTTTATATGTCTTCACATAAGACTTATTTTCACATCACATTTCATTCAAGAGAAGGCCATCTTCAATAAGTCTTTTATCTCTATTTTCATATTTATAGAAATAGAGAATCTCTGAAATGAATGGGAATTCAGAGACCACCTATCTCTGTTGATATAGGTACCCAAACCATGGACCTCGCTAGACTATACAAGATATCTGGTCTTAACCTTAACCTTACATGAACAAGAAATTACTATCATTCACTTATCAACATATATGCCAATAACTGTTAAGAGCTATGAAACAAATATTTTTTTTTTCTAAAAAAGGAAGCAAAATAAAAATCAATGAACTATTTATATTTAATGTACTTCCTCTTAATGAAGACCATACCAATTTTACACTTGTAAATATTTCCTATTATTAAGAAGTTTGCATTTTCCCCCTTTTGTCAGGCTTAAATATACCTCTTCAAAATATCTTCCCATTGTTCTTCATCTTTTTCTCCTAGGATAAGCAGAAATAGCTGCTACTTCATTATCTATGTGAAGGACAACCTTCAAGAAACCTCATATTAGTATTGTCTATTAGTCTCTAGACCTTTCCTCATAGGGATCTCATGAACTTAGGGCCTCTATTCTGGTTTCTTATACAGTTCAATATCAGGGCCTATTCTCTCCAGAGATCAAGTTTCAAATAACAATATGTTTTTTGGACATTTACAAAAGCATGGCTCTTGCACATTTCTTCTCACACTCCATGTCATGTGGGAAAATGCTCTACATCATTATTTATCAGAAAAATACAAAGAAAAATAACTTTGAGGTATCAATATATACCTATCCAAGTGGTTAAAATGATAGAAGGGGAAAGTGACAAATATTGTAAGACATGTGGAAAAATCAGGACACATTCATTGTTGATGAAATGTGAACTTATCCAATCATTGTGTAGAGTTATCTGGAATTATGCTCAAAGAGTTATTAAGCTACCTATACCCTTTGACCCAGCAATGCCATTACTTGGTCTATTTCCCAAGTTGACTAGGGAAAAAGAGAATGAATGTGCTCTAAATGTTTTATAGTCACTCTCTTGGTGATGGCAAGGAACTGAAAATTGCAGGAATACTTATCAAATGGGGGATGTTTGAATAAGTTGTGGTATGTGATTGGGATGGCATACTATTGTGCTGTAGTAGCATACTATGATGAGCTCAATGATTTTTTAGAAAAAAAATGGAAAGACTTGCATGAAATAATGAACAAAATGAGAACCTATATATGTGTATATATATATGTGTGTGTGTGTGTGTGTGTGTGTGTGCGTGTGTGTGTGTGCACGTGTGTGTGTATATATATATATATATATATATATTCCATAATAGTAATAAAGTTTTAAAAACAACTTAGTATGAATAAGTTATTTTGATTATTATAAATACCCAAATTAACCATAAAGGACATATGAAGAAATACACTCACTATCTGCCCACAGAGAAAGAACTTGTAAATAAGAGAATGCAAAGAATAATATTTGTGTTTAATGGTAGACATGTCTACAGAATGAAAGAAGAGGAAATTTACATGATAATTTGATAGTATATTTGAAAATAAACAAGTTGTGCATAGTAGATATACAGTTTCACATATAATCATCTTTTTTAAAAAATACAGTCATAGAAATGCTTTTTTTATTCCATGAATTAAAAATATAATTTAATAATTTTTAAAAAAGAAAAAAAATGACTACCAAAAAAAAAAAAAAGGCACAGAACAGAGATATCCTCATCTTTCTTAGAAATACCTTTTTGACCTATCTGCGCAAAATTTTCTCTAGCACAGCCCCTTAATAGGTCCCTTGTCCTTCCATAACTTTGCCCTCCTGGTTCACCTTTCCTTAATGTGTTGTTTTCTCTAGGATTCTTCAGGGAAATAGGTATATTTTTTGAAGCAACTGGATTTAAGTCACCACCACAGCTAGTAAGTGTTAATTGTCTGAGGCTGAATTTGAATGCAGGTGCCCCTGACTTCAGTGCTGGTGCTCTAGTCACTGAGCCATCTAGATTCCCCAATTAGGTTTCTCTCCACTTGCATTTATATAACCAACACTTAGCTCAGTTTCCAGAATTGAAAATACACTTGATAAATGCCAGTTAAGTGACTACTGAGTTTTATTTATCTCACCTACACAATAAAGATATTTAATCAGGTAGACAAGGAGGTTACTTTTGGCATCTAGCCCATGATCTTCGAAAGTCCCATCAATATACAGCACTGAAATCAGGAACCTTTCAAAAGCATTTTAATTAAACATTGAGTTTAGATGACCAATCCAGGTAAAAGAAAGCTGATTTTCAGTTATTGTATAGGGCATTAAGCAGTTTGGATTCTACAGAAACATAAAAACAAAGAAGGTTCAATGAAAAAGCTCAGATAAATGCATCAACCAATTATGACATAGTAAACTGAAGGTGAAGGCAACCTCCAAAATATCAGCACCAAAGGGGTCAACACACATTTGTGATGAGGAATATAACTTTTAGACGTGAACAGACTTGGAAACTATTTTGCTTAGCCATAGTTCATTGCAACAAGGAAGGATTCTCCAAATATTGGTAGTAACATCAAATCATTGGGAGTAGAATTGACACAAAAAACAAACATCAGTGAAAAACTCCCAAAAAGGTGAATTCTTCTTTCAACTTCATCTCAGTTTATGTTTATCACTTTGTAGTTTTTCAGGACCATGGAGACTTCTGATGTGTTTGCCATTAGACGACTTGGCTTTCTATGTTCTGCAAATCCTCAGAGCCCAGCTTGCTCTGGAATAATTTCTTACATATAAAGAACATTCTTATTTCTTTTGAAACTGCGCTTCCCTCTTCCACTCTTTCAATGTTCAGCTGAGGCTCTTATAATTAATCCTATTAACTAAAGGAGAATTAGCACATGAAAAACCAACCAAGAGGATTTTAATGAGGGCTTTTGGACAAGATGAATTGTGCTCCAAACAAAGAGCTCTTGTGTCTAACATTTCTTAGTTTAAATCTTGAAGTCTTTGCTGTTTTTGATCACTCACTTCAAGAGTGACCTGTCATTAGGATAGAAAATACCCTTGGGTTTGGTTTCAAGGGACCTGAGTTTAAATCCTGGATTTGATCATTATGTACAATTGTGACTTCAGTGTGTTCAGTGAATGTATGTTTTCCCTCCTCTGGGCCTGATTCCTCTTACATAACATGAAGAGATTTGATGAGATTGTCAATAATGACCTGATCACCTCAAAATGGTTTATAAGATGACTAAAGTGTGTATCAGAAACCAGTAAGTGGTCATAAATTGCCTATAGACCAAATTCTAACAACTAAACTTGTGAAGTTTATAGGGATATATTCTACTGGAAAAAAAATGAAATTGTCCCCTGTCCTATTTTGTTATGTTTGTTTGCTTTTTTTGAATGACACTGAAAAACATAAGACTATGTGTCTACAGGGATTAAAATACAATCTGTCCTCAATCAATTGGTTGTCTTTTCTCTGGATCGATGGAGTGTGTTGGCATTAATGCAGACAGCTGTATATCTAACATGTTCTTACTTTGCATTGGGAAGTATCTTTCACATTTTAAATTGTCCTTGAAAATAAAAAAGGAAAAAGTTATCTACAAATATCAGAAAGTTATGTGAAATCCAAAGCCCATTGAATGCTCTTAAAGGTTTGTAAGCTCTACATCAGCTATACAGCTACAAGATTATATCACTATCACAAGAGATGTAAGAACTGCAAGTAGCCCAATTTTTAGTCTGGAAGTGATATTCTACCATGGCCTGATTGTTAGAAGAAAATTTAAGGATTCTTTTTTTGCTTTTTTCTCTTCCTTTTCATTTCATTTTTTCTTTCTTTATCTCTTTTTCCCTCCCTCTTCTTTCTCTTTTTTCTCTTTCCTTCAATTCTTTCTCCTCATCCTTCTCTCCTACCCTTCCTTTCTTCCTTCCTTTCCTCCTTCTATCTTTACTTATTTCCTACCTGTGTGGATTCTATCCTTCATTCCTTCTTTTTCCTTCCTTTTTGTTTTCTTTTCTCCTTCCTTCCTCCCTCCCTTCCCTCCTTCCTTTTTTCTTTTTCCTTTCTTCTATCTTTCCTTGATTCCCGGTTTTTTTAATCTTTTCAAGATGTATTTAGAAAACATACACACCACACACACACACACAAATATATATATATATATATATATATATATATATATATATATATATATATATATATATATATATATATATATATATATATATATATATATACATACATACACACACACACACACACATATATATATATATATATATATATATATATATATATATATATATATATATATATGTAATTTCTAAGGAGTAATAAAGAAGCTAAGCATAGTGACACACATCAGCTGTCTACAATTTTGAGTCTGGAAATCTTGAGTTCTACACTTCTGAATTGTAATGGGATGTATCTTTTGCATCCATGGCGTTACTGATGACTCTAATTCCAACATAATTGGAATTATGTTCCAAAAGGTTGGAACAAAGGAGGAAACTGAACAGCTCAAAGTCTATGTACCAATAAGTAGTGTGATAACTTCTATGGTACAGTTCTTATACTTTCAACATATGTGAAGAGATACCCAATTTAAAAAAAAAAAGTGGCAGAACAAAAAGAATGATACAAGCAATGATTTTTGTAAACATCAAGGCTGAAAGGAAGCCAAACTAATGAATCCTAGTGATTATTCATAACAGACTCCAAAAATATATAAGATAATCCAATTTCTTTCTCACAGTAGAGTGGTTGGGACTAGATCTTTAATATAGTATGGATTGTCCAATTTGGTAACTGTACCAGTTGATTTTACTTATTTTCCAACATTACAATAAAAAAAAAAAAAAACACTGGGGAATGTTGTAATGTTCTCTTTTCTCTAAATTGTCAATTGTTTTCTTGGGGGAAAATTTCTTGGGGGGCTTCTGAAGGCAGCCTTAGCTTTAGTTACATCAAGCTTCAGCTTCTAGCTCCCTCTGAATCCAAAGCCCCCAACTAGGATGAAGGTAGATGTGGGAATGAATCAGACTTCACCTCCAAGAGTGTGAGATTGTGGGCGTCTGTATGCTTGGCCCTGAGAGTTTCTTGCACACTGAGTATATAGCAATCATTTAATCACTAGGAACCATTATTGGTTGTAGGCTTAAGTCAATGCTAAATTAGATTTAATCATTGTCTCCTCAATTCCACTCACTACCTTGTTTCAAGTTCTGGCCCATAACATCTCCTTATAGGATCAGATCAGTTGTCTCTATTCATTCCAGTGACTTAGCACCTTGTAAAAATCCTAACAGTAGGTATTAGGGAAATAACTATAATTTATAAAATAAATAATAAAACTTTAAAAAAAAAAGTAAAAAGGAATAAACTTGTCATTTGTCGTAACCCTAGAGAAGTAAATGGTTTTCTAAATCTTCAGTGATCTAAGTAAATCCCATCTCATTAGATACAATGGATTCCATAACTCAAAATCAAGGGCAAGGGGAAATCCAGAAACAAAAATTCATAAAGGAACCAATCTAAGTCCATCATGCAAAGATAGGAGCAGGTTATGGTTCTGTGATTGCAGAAGGTAGGGAGGACCTTTCAAAGTACTAAGCCAGTCCAAGCTCAATAAACAGTTCAGGCCAATGGAAAGAGGAGAGAATATTTCAGAGATCTTTTTTTTTTCTTCTTGTTTTGCTGGTTGGTACCCAAACTGGTCAGGATTAAAATTGTATCTTTTTGAGGTCCTTATTGAGAGATCAAAGTATAAGAGCCTTTTGATCTCAGAAGTGAGACGAATGAGACAGGAGACTCATAGAGTGTGAAAAGAGCTTATTGTGCTGTACAGCCTTGTTGATATACATTTTTGCAAGTGTGATCAGCATGTGAACAGTGGGTAATCCCCAATCACTATTCAGAGAAGCAGCTTGTGGGCTTTGTATATACATGATACTTGTCAATGGGAAGAGAGCCAATCCAACCACATCAGCAACCTGCTCACAGGTGAGAGGCCTTGTGAATGCATCCCTGCTTATGAGCAACTGTTCTGTGACCCTCAGATCCTTCCCTTTTCCATGTTGCACATCAATGATAATTGTTCAACAAGGACATTTCTATAACGTGGTAGAAAACTTATTGTGCATCTAAAGTCATAGTGGCCTCTGTACTCCTTTTCCATAGGGTTCCATACCCTAGCAATAACTCTCCTTTTTTTCCCTGACATTATGAAAAATGGGAACAGACATTGCCTGAATTATTTGTTTTGGTATAAGGTCTATTTTTATATGTGCAAATTAAAAAAAAAATCTCACTCAAGATAAGGTTATATGTTAATCTTCCCTTTATAGTGTTGCTATTAGTAACAACAGCAATGATAACAACAATAAAGAAATTCCATGTTCCTAACTCAATGGCTAATCCTAAGCACAATTATGACTGAGTAGAAAGGAGAATCTTGGAATCAAGCTCAAATCCTAACAGTAACACATTCTTACTGTATAACTGTAGTTTATTTTTATTTTATTTTTTTCCCCCTGAGGCTGGGGTTAAGTGACTTGCCCAGGGTCACACAGCTAGGAGGGTTAAGTGTTTGAGACCAGATTTGAACTCAGGTCCTCCTGAATTCAAGGCTAGTGCTCTATCCAATAACTGTAGTTTAGTCACTTAACTTCTCTCCCAGGAACAGGTCCTAGTTTACACTGGCAAAAAAAAAAAAAAAAAAAAGTTTTCTTATATTGAGTTCTTTCTTCCAATTAAATGACAGATCAAGACCAAAACAAACAAAAATAAATAGATATATTGCTAAACAAATAGATGAATACATAAATAAGCAAGTAAATATATATATATATGTGTGTGTGTGTGTGTGTGTCTGTGTGTGTGTGTATTGTGTGTGTGTGTATAAATGATTGAGTGATTAATGAATGAGTAAATATCTTGTTCAACTAGTGCATATTCTCTACTCTGTAATGGATGGTAGAATTTAAGGGGACAGCTAAGTGACACAATGGATCAAGACCTATGCTTAGAATTGGGAGGTCTCTTCTTTATGAGATCATGGCTGACCTTAGATGTTTGCTAGCTATGTGACCCTGGGCAAGACACTTAACCCTGTTTACCTCAGTTCCTCAAATGAAAAATGGACAAGAGAAGGAAATAGCAAACCACATCAGCATCTTCACATCCCGACCAAAAAGGGGAAGAGGAAGAGTCAGACATGACTGAACAGTAACAAAAGTTTTAAGATCTTGAAGAATTCTCTTAGAGAATCTTATTTAAATAATTTCCTTTTAAGACTATGAACCTGAGGTCTGATAGAATGCTATTATTTAATAGCAGGTAAATTCAGGACCTCTAGCTACTATACAATACCAGTTCCATTTACCTTCCTATTTCTCAGGTAAATTTTATTCATTTACTATTCTCCCAATTAACCTCAGATATTAGGACAACCAAAAAGAAAAAAAAAAGTAGCCTAATTGAATCCTGAAAACATAAGAAGTTGCTTTTTAGTTTTGAATCAGGGACAATCTTTAGGATTTGTAAGATCAAGATATCCAGGTGACTCCCAATGGTACCCTTAACATAACCTTGTGACAAACTACACACATTCTCCAGAGATTTGATTAAAGGAGCTTGCAGTAAAAAGGGAGATTTAAACAAAATCATCACAAATTAGAGCATCAGGACCATAAAGAAAAAGATTCATGATGAAACCAAGCTCAGTGTGTTTGTTAAGTATGGATATGGAACCTAATTTTAGCAGAGTAAGTCCCTAAGTGGAAGTTCAAAATTCCAATTCCAATTTGGAACTTATGTTTGAGGACTTACTCTGCTAAAATTAGGTTCCATATTCCTACTTAGCAAACACACTGAATGGTGTTTGACTTTTATTTTCAAACACTTATTATAGCTCCTCAAGTTCAAGTAGAAGAAAATACGTTTTGTTTGACAATTTCTCACTTGCTCCTAAAATTGATTATAATGTCATGCTGGACAAAGTACAGATCTAAAGTTCAAATTCTACTTTTGCCACTTAGTAATTTTGTGTCCGATTCTTAGGGCTCTTTTGGGCCCCCCATTTCCTATATAAAATGGTTAGATAGTCTTGAAGATCCTATCTAAGTCTGAATGCATTTTTCTGATCACCCTAACTGCACAATATCTCTTACATTTATTAATTTTTCAAAGATTACTGTCTTAACAAGTTTATGTCTTTACTCCCTTACATGGGAAATATCTAATAATAATGACAATGGCATGTATGTGTGTGTACGTATGTGCATATGTACAGTTTGAAAAACACTGTAATTGTTAAGTCATTTGAACATCATAAATACCCAGTGAAGAAGATGTAGTTAATTATTTCCATCAAACATGAAAATATGCTCAGTAACTTTTCAATATACTCTTGACAGCTAGTAGTAGAAAAAAAAAAAAAAAGAAAGAAAGAAAGTATGGCTATCATATCAAATCATTCCGTGAAGCAGCAACACAACAGTGTAAAGATTTTATTCATATAACCTATAAGCAAACAAATAGAGGTTAGTTATTTACTGTTTATCAAAAAACTGTTGAGGAAAAGTCAAAAACAATTTAAAAGAAAGATATGGGAAAATAAACAGCCACTCATATAGTATATCAAGAAAAGCTATGAAGTGGTACATGATTTAGAAATCCAGGACAATATTATAAAGAAATTTGAAGATCAAGAAAGAAATCACTTTTTTAAATCTATAAACAGAAGAATTCTTAAGAAATGATGAATAGAGGGGACCATAAATGATAAGATGGACAATTTTACTATATAAAGTCAAGAAATTTCTGCACAGAAAAAAAATTATAGATAAAATTGGAAATGAGAAAAATATCTTTATATGATTTTGATAAAAAAAATTCAGGATATATAATTAACTTGAATGCATATGCTTATCAGTCCCTAACTGCTTAATGGTTAAATAAAATAAACAGACAGTTTTCAAACAAAGAAAGCCAAACTAAAAAAATATGAGTTTTTCTAAATTATTAATAATTGATTTATTCAAATTAAAGCAACTCTAAACTTTGGTTTCAGATTCATTTGATTGGGACACCTGGTAAAACAGAAAAATGAAAGTTGTTACATAGATCATAGAAAGCAGGTATATTGATGTGCTTTTGGTAAAGCTTGGAATTGGCCTGACCATTCAGAAAAAGCAATTTGAAATTATACTCCAAAAGTCGTTAAAGGACCTAGTAGCATGTGTGTGCATATGTGTGTGCATGTGTGTAGTTTGAGAAACAATGCAATTCTTATGACATTTGAACATCATGAATGAACAGAGAAGAAGATACAGTTAACTATCCCCTGCCCAGATGAAGATTTTAATACTCTCACAGTTTGTTTGTTTGTTTGTTTGTTTGTTTGTTTGTTTTTTCAATATACTCTTGATTAGTAGGGCATGAGAGGGAAGTAGGGCTATCATATCAAACTATTCTATAAAGCAACAATGATCCAATCAACACCATGGATATATATAGTCCCAAAGAGATCAACAAAAGAGGACAAAAAAACCTATGTTATATGTATTTATAAATATACATAAAATCTCTTTTTGAAAGGTGGTTCTTGTCATTTGGAATATGGCCCCCAAAGTTATGTTCTATAATGAGATATTATGGTGCCATGAGAAATTTTTAAGGACAATTTCAATGGAAGATGGAATGCCATATATGAATTAATAAAAGTAAAGTGAACAAAATAAAAAAATGATTTATGAAATAATATTATAAAAAGAATGAAAGATTTTAGATCTCTAAACAATGTAGTCCAACTATTATTCCAAAGTACCCTTGAATAAACATACTACTTGTTAGGTTCTTACTAAGTGCTAATGAGATAATCAGGTGATAAGTTCTTACTAAGTGCTAAGTCAATACTTGACAATTCTCTAGTTCCTGCCTTTACTGGGAGTTTAACCCCTTTGAACTCCTGGGGAGGAGCTTGCATGCTTAGGAGGAGCAAGTTCATTGGTCAAAGTATTTCTTTCCAGAAACCCTTGCTTTATCCCATGCCCATTCTCTGGGAGGATAAAAGAGGGCAACACTCAAGAGAGAGGAAGAGTCTCTGGTCTAGGTCAGAGTTGAGGGGACTCTGTGGAGGAAGAAATCTCTCCTCTAGACCAGAAAGCGATCCGCAGTCTCTGGAGACAACAGCACATTACAATTATGGAGGAAATCTCACCTTTGGTGAGAATGTATCTTTCTCTTTTATGCCTTCCCTGAAAATAGCTCCTCCCCAGGAGTTTGAAGGGGTTAAACTCCCAGTCATGGCCAGAACTAGAGAATTGTCAAGTACCAACTTAGCACTTAGTAAGAACCTAATATCTCATTATCTCATTAGCACTTAGTAAGAACCTAACATCTCCCCCTTTCTTTTGATTTAAAACAGGGTGGTCATAACCTTGAAACATAAATCCATCAACTACTTTTACCCTCACAGAAATATCAAAATGGAGAATGAGATAAATATTTCTTAGACATAAAAAAGGCAGAGATTTATGTAGTTTGTCTGTGAATATTGCTTACATTTTATTTGTCTCTTTCATTTGCTTTTCAATGGCCAATTAGGAGGGAGAAAAATAAATTATGTGAATAATAAAAATGTTTCTTTAAAGAAAATGATCATGTTTTTACAGGCACTATCCATGATATATATTCTTGAGAGCAGAAATTCTGTGACTTTTTAATTTTTTTTTTAAATCTCTAGTACCTAGCAGTTAACTTTCACACTATTATCACTTTTTAAATGTCTGTCTTTTGATTATTCAATATGTCTCCATAGACCACATCATTACCCAATAGACAATTTCAGGTAAATTTCAAGATATAAGACTGTATTGTTTGAGGAATCATATTTTTAAGTGTAAAAGGACATTTAATTTGATACCGAAAATGATACCTTAAGATATTTCTTTCAAAAAGATTCTTCCTTTCCATACCAGAATCACACAGATAACTTTTGTTTCTTAGTCATTTCAAAATTATGTCTAACTCTCTGTGACTCCATTTTGGATTTTTTTGGGCAAAGAAATATAAATGAGGAAACTGAGGCAAAAAGAGTTAAGTATCTTTTCCAGTGTCACACAGCTCTTGAGTACGTGAGGCCATATTTGAACTCAGAAAGATGAGTCTGATTCTCATCATGGTGCTCTATCAACTGGACCATTTAGCTGCCCTTAAAGGTAATTAGAAACACAATACAAAGATTATTCTTTGATTATTATTATCAATTTGCATTTTATTTCAACATGCCATCAATTGGATGCACTCCATAACAGTGGCAAACACCACTATTATAAATCAGAGTGATTGATCATGGTTAAAGTTGTTTCTCACTTTTATGGAGTGGACACAATGCAACAAAGAAATAAAATAGAGTTTCCCTGGCAGAATATGGAGCCTTTCTTTGCTCTATTTAGTGTGCACTGTGGTATAGTCTGTGTCAAACTCTGCGAAACTACCAAATCAATTGAATGAGAACCATTACTCCAAAGAGTTTAACCTAAATATCCACATAATGGCAAAGTGGATAATGAATGATTATTATGTAGAATAACTTCTACAAATGGACATAAAACTCATAGGGCTCAGTCAACATTTCATGACTCCAAACAGGAGACAGAAATTGAGTTGAAAACAGTTGAACATGAGGAAGACAGTAAGCTAGATTTCGTGGATAAATTATCTAGTGCTCCTACTAAACTTGAGCTTCCCTCTAAAACAAGACCAAATATTTTAGTAACAAATATCTTCTGAAATAACCAAAAGAATGAAGATAAAAGTCTTCTCATATATACTTTGAAAGAAGAGGATATTACAGAAATTTTCAGTCACTTAAAATATTTTGGTCTGACAATCCCTACAGAAATAACCAATTAGATGAAAAATATTACCCAAATTGAAGATGATTTTAGGTGACCACTCTACTGAGATTATCAGGATTTGTTTTCAGTTGAAGAATTGAAAGAGATCAGGAGAAATTGCTTTTAGATATTTGCAAACCCTAATTTAAAGCAACTCACTAATTGTTTTTTCAATTTTCACTCTTTTTGCCAATTTTATTTTGTGTTAATGAGTGTGGAATACAATCTGATGTAAAAAAAAATAAAGCTGATCAATTTTGAACTATGATTAAATGGTTATAAAATCATGTATACCTTTGATCCAATAGTGTCTCTACTGGAACTGAATACCAAAGAGACCATAAAAGAAGCAAAAGGACCCACATGTGCAAAAATGTTTTCAGCAATCCTTTTTGTAGTGGCAAGGAACTGGAAATTGATTGGATGCCCATCAGTTGGGGAATAAGTTATGGTATATGAATGTGATGGAATATTATTTTTCTATAAGAAATGATCAGCATAATGATTTCAGAAAGGCCTAGAAAGGCTTATATGAACTGATGCTAAATAAAGTGATCAGAATATTTTTCACCTTTTTGTTGTTATTTGCTTGTTTTATTTTCCTTTCTCTTATTATTTTTTTCTTTTCATCTGACTTTTTTTGCTCTTCATGACATAGATGAAAATATCTTTGTGTGTATATGTGTGTGTGTCTGTGTGTGTGTGTGTGTGAGAGAGAGAGAGAGAGAGAGAGAGAGAGAGAGAGAGAGAGAAAGAGAGAGAGAGAGAGAGAGAGAGAGAGAGAGAGAGAGAGAGAGAGAGAGAGAGAGAGAGAGAGAATAAATTGAGATTAAGTGACTTGCCCAGGATCATATGCTAATAAGTGTTACGTGTCTGAGGCTGAATTTGAACACGGGACCTTCTGAATTCAGGGCCAGTGCTCCATCCACAGTACCATTTAGCTACCCAATGAAAATGCCATAAGAATTGTACACATTAACTTATATCAGATTATTTGCTATCTTGTGGAGGGAGGAGAGGAGGAGGAGAAAATATGAAACGAGATTTTATGAATGTAGATTTTGAAAACTTTTTTGCATTTATTTGGGAAAATAAAATACCATTAAAAAACCCTACTCAGAGGAAGGTGGTCTAAGTGTACCTGATCTAAAGCTATATTATATAGCAGCAGTCACCAAAACCATTTGGTATTGGCTAAGAAATAGACCGGTAGATCAGTGGAACAGATTAGATACAAAGGACAAAAAAGGGTACATCTATAGCAATCTAATCTTTGACAAACCCAAAGATTCCAACATTAGGGATAAAAATTCATTATTCGGAAAAAACTTTTGGGAAAACTGGAAATTAGTATGGCAGAAATTAGATATGGATCCACACTTAACACCATATACCAAGATAAGATCAAAATGGATCCATGATTTAGGCATAAAGAGGGAGATAATAAATAGATTAGAGGAACAGAGGATAATCTACCTCTCAGACTTGTGGAGGACGAAGGAATTTATGACCAGAGGAGAACTAGAGATCATTATTGATCACAAAATAGAAGATTTTGATTACATCAAACTAAAAAGTTTCTGTACAAATAATACTAATGCAAACAAGATTAGAAGGGAAGTAACAAATTGGGAAAATATTTTTAAAAACAAAGGTTCTGACAAAGGTCTCATTTCCAAAATATATAGAGAACTGACCATAATTTATAAGAAACCGAACCATTCTCCAATTGATAAATGGTCAAAGGATATGAACAGACAATTCTCAGAGGAAGAAATTGAAACTATATCCACTCACATGAAAGAGTGTTCCAAATCACTACTGATCAGAGAAATGCAAATTAAGACCACTCTGAGATACCACTACACACCTGTCAGATTGGCTAAGATGACAGGAACAAATAATGATGAATGTTGGAGGGGATGTGGGGAAATTGGGACACTGATACATTGCTGGTGGAGTTGCGAAAGAATCCAGCCATTCTGGAGAGCAATCTGGAATTATGCCCAAAAAGTTATCAAACTGTGCATACCCTTTGACCCAGCAGCGCTACTACTGGGATTATATCCCAAAGAAATACTAAAGAGCGGAAAGAGACATATATGTGCCAAAATGTTTGTGGCAGCTCTTTTTGTTGTAGCTAGAAACTGGAAGATGAATGGATGTCCATCAGTTGGAGAATGGTTGGGTAAATTATGGTATATGAAGTTTATGGAATATTATTGCTCTGTAAGAAATGACCAGCAGGAGGAATACAGAGAGGCCTGGAGAGACTTAAATCAACTGATGCTGAGTGAAATGAGCAGAACCAGAAGATCACTGTACACTTCAACAACAATACTGTATGAGGATGTATTCTGATGGAAGTGGAAATCTTCAACATAAAGAAGATCCAACTCACTTCCAGTTGATCAATGATGGACAGAGGTAGCTACACCCAGAGAAGAAACACTGGGAAGTGAATGTAAATTGTTAGCACTAATATCTGTCTGCCCAGGTTGCATGTACCTTCGGATTCTAATGTTTATTGTGCAACAAGAAAATGATATTCGCACACATGTATTGTACCTACACTATATTGTAACACATGTAAAATGTATGGGATTGCCTGTCATCGGGGGGAGGGAATAGAGGGAGGGGGGGTAATTTGGAAAAATGAATACAAGGGATAATATTATAATATATATATATATATATATATATAAAATAAAAAAATTAAAAAAAAAACCCTAAGGCACATAATCACTGATAGTAAATGGAGTATGCATAATAGATGAGAGGGGGATAGTGTAAATAACAAATGAGGAACTCTAAAGAAAAATAAAAGTTAGCAACATTATCCAAGAATTGTGTGAGGAGAAGAGGTAGACTAGTCATTTGTCCATAAAAAAAGGTGACAGATGGACTGTCAGAGTACTTCACTATTAATTTCAAAATGCCTAGAGAAAAGCAAAAAGGCTCCAATACATCATGTGGATGCTTAGGGGTGAACTTTTAGGAAAAATATGTAGAAGAACCATGTAGGATAGGTAGATAAAGATGTGTTGCACTTTATATAATTTAAGTGAACTCTTGTATCAGTAAGACAACAGATCCATTTAATATTCCTTGGAAGATCAAGTCTCACAATATTTTTATAAAAACAAGATGCCAATTTCAACATTTTTAATGTGCCTACAAATGATATAGGAAGTATGAAAGAATAGAATTTAGAATCGTCAGGGAAGAGAAGATAATGAAACTCAGAGAAGTTGATAAAATCACCAAAGGAAGCATAAAGAAACAAAACAAGTAAAGGAATCCCAGAACAGAGCCCTAAGGACTTTCCCATTTAGCTGCCTTGTTCTCTATGAAGATCTAGCAAAAGAAACTGAGAAGGAATTATGAGAGGTAAGAAGAGAACTAGGAAAGAATGGCATCCCCCAAAAAAATGAGAAAAGAGATTTTTGAGAAAATATTAAGAGATAAAAGATATTAAAGATTAAGAGAAAACACCATTAGGCTTGAAGGAGTGGAGGATAGATGGAATGATAAGAATTTATGTTCCAAAAGGAAATAGAAGATTTTTTTTTCAAATTAGAAAATGTAACAAATGTGTGTAATGGTGAACTTCGAAGTACAACTTTTTTTGTGTAAAAATAATATATAGTGTATATAAAGTGTTTTATTTAAAAATTGGAAGATCAATGAGTTGAAAAGAATAATAATGTGGACATTAATATAAATTCCAGAACTGGGGAGAAGTTTAGGCAGGTGCTAACTCCTTGAAAAAGGAGGAGAAATGCCATTAACCATCATGGTTTGAGTAAGGTGGGAAAATATGCTACTGAGAAAAACATAAAAAATGATAACAAAAGGAAACTCTGGAATTAGGAGTGTTCCATTTCCTTCTTGAGATCCAATATTGCAAAGAGTCTTGAATGAAAGTGCAATCTCTGCTAAAAAGATGGTTAGGGATATAGGATCATCTTGGGGAAGTCATAATTCAAGGAAGGGATATAAGAAAAGTAGGTTAAAGACAAAGGTAAATTTCTTCAATAAAAAAGAGGAATTTCAATAGGCATAAAGAAAAGATTGAGGGTCACTACAGTAGGACACAAATACAGTAGCATTCAGTAGGATGGGCATGAGAGAAACTGAGTTGGATATTGATCTTAGTTTAATATACATTTTGTGGCCAAAACATGTGAAATAGATATAGAGAAAAAGAAGGCAAGGAAGTATAGTCATATCGATAGGGAAAGGTAATAGATAAAAAACATAATACAAGTCATCAAGGTTCTTGCTGTGCAGAGGACAGAAGCTGGCATCTGATTTAATGTGCCTGATTATTCTCATGGGATGGTTCGTGAAGTATGAAAGGGTTGGTGGTAGATGGTAGGAAGTGCAACCTAACTTCTCCTGGTGGAGAACCTAGACATTGGTTATGCTCACCAGGCGTTTGGAGGAGGGTCTATCCTGTTATGAGAGCCACCTGCTAGTGGCTGCTGAGGATCTAATTCTGACCAGCAGAATAGACCCCTACATATGAAACAATGATAATGATACAAAGAGAATGAGAGGCAGTTGCATTCTCTGACCTCTCTCCTCTTCCCTCTTGCCTTCAATTTATTTCATTTCAAATTCACAAGCAACATCTGTGTCGGTAAAGTCTGATTTGCAGTTCCTGAAAATGTTATGATTCATAGCTTTGGGGGCTTTTGGAGAACTGACCTTCCCTTTCCCCTTCACACTTAGGTGTGATCCTTAACAAGTCCCCATTTTGTTGGAGGGAATGTAGGAAAATTGGGACACCGATGCACTGTTGGTGGAGTTATGAGTGAAACCAACCATTCTGGAGAGCAGTCTGGAATTATGCCCCAAAAGTTATCAAACTGTACATACCCTTTGATCCAGCAGTGCTACTACTGGGCTTATATCCCAAAGAAATACTAAAGAAGGGAAAGGGACCTGTATGTGCCAAAATGTTTGTGGCAGCCCTTTTCATAGTGGCTAGAAACTGGAAAATGAATGGATGCCCATCAATTGGAGAATGGCTGAATAAATTGTGGTATATGAATATTATGGAATATTATTGTTCTGTAAGAAATGACCAACAGGAGAAATACAGAGAGGCTTGGAGAGACTTACATCAACTGATGCTGAGTGAAATGAGCAGAACCAGAAGATCATTATACACTTCAACAATGATACTGTATGAGGATGTATTCTGATGGAAGTGGATATCTTCGACAAAAGGAAGATCTAATTCAGTTCCAACTGATCAATGATGGACAGAATCAGCTATGACCAGAGAAGGAACACTGGGAAATGAGTCTAAACTGTTTACATTTTTTTTCTTCCCACGTTATTTTTACCTTCCGAATCCAATTCTTCCTGTGCAACAAGAAATTCAGTTCTGTATACATATATTGTATCTAGGCTATACTATAACATATTTAACATGTATGGGACTGTCTGCCATCTAGGGGAGGGGGTAGAAGAAGGGAAGGGAAAAATTGGAACAGAAATAAGTGCAATGGATAATGTTGTAAAAAATTACCCATGCATATGTACTGTCAAAGAAAAGTTATAATTATAAAATAAAAATTAAAAAACCCAAAAAAAAACAATTCCCCATTTTTTTTGTTTTATAAGAACATGATTATTTTCCCGCAAAGGCATAGTCAGTAAGTTTGTGCATTGGCTATTATCTGACTCTGCATGCTACGGAATGGCAAACAGCACTATCAAAGTCTTTTCTGTCCTATCCCTCTAGATGGTTACAGGGTGAGATGCTCTAGCAGCTGTTGAATCTTGTGAGAAGTAATTTGCCCTAACATCATAATAGTCCATCATGGAGACAAACTTTCTGACAAACAGAGAAGTAGGATCGTAGTCAGAATAGGCATTTTTCATAAGTCTCCTGGCTTGGCCCTTTGATATGTTGCCCCATTTTAATTACCCTGACTAAAAAAATTCTTACCATGTTACTTCTCCTTCTCCTCAGAGGCTCCTACTCATGAACAGCTCTCAAGTGCTGCTGCTTCTTTATTTCTTGTGTTTTGTGTGTCCTATGTGTCACTTGCTAGTGGCTGCTGGGGATCTAATTCTGACCAGTAGAGATCCCTTCATGTGAGAGGATGATAACAATACAAGGAGACTGAGAGGCAGTTGCATTCTCTGACTTCTCTCCTCTTCCCTCTTGCCTCCAATTTATTTCATTTCCAATTCACAAGGAAAGTCTGCCTCCGTAAAGGCTGATTTGCAATTCCTTCAATTGTGTTAGGATTCACAGCTGTTTGGGCTTTTCGAGAAATGACCTGCACCTTCACACTTAGTAGTTTTTAATACTATCCCATGATTATTCTTTTAGGTTTCATGTTTGGGGAGTTTATTGCATGGGTATGTACAATTATTGATTTCATTATTAATTGTAAAAACATTGGAATTCAAAGTTCATTTTTATTAAATTATCAACAAAATCTATCATTTCATAGCCTTTTCAGTCATAGTAAGAAGTGGCTTTTGATAATGTGTGAAATTTTGAAAAGAGCTTTCCTTCTATTATGAAAGTCCATGACAAGCAAGTTAGATCCTAGCTATAATTATCACCACTATTTTATAAATAAGAATTAACCCAGAGACATCAAATGATCATTTGGCCATGGTAACAAAATCTCGAATTTTGTGACACAGATGAAAACCCTGTGTCAGAGTATAACTTCTGCTCTTCTCCCCCCATTGTTGAACCGACTGAATGATAGCAATTCTTTATATTAGATAGTAATTCCTCCAAGTACACAGCCCTCTCTTATCAGAGACTCTTCATGGGGCGAAGTAAATCTAATTCCTTTAGTTTTCTTCATATGGATTTTGCTTTCAAATCATAATCACTGCTATTCTCCTCGAGGTTATGCTCAGTGTCTGCATATCTCCCTTATCCAGTTTGAATTCCCATCCTTCTTTCTTTATTTTGTCTGGTCTTTTATCGAGATTCGTTATAGCTTACTGTGAAAATGCTTCACTAGGGGTAAATAATGATTGCTTCCTGTAGATGGGTGAAAAATGTGTCTTGAAACCAAATAGCCAAACATAGATAAAGGAAGTTAAAATAGGTCAAATCACTGCTTTGGGTTTTTCTATTTTTAGATGAGATAATGGTTACAGAATTTAAACTAATATAATCTCTCATTACCTTACAAAAGGCAATTTCTTCTGGAGCAAAGAAAAGAAAAAGAGTCCTTCTGTTCGGGCTAGCTCTCTAGAGGACCTTGGGATCAGGCAAAATCCTTGGTTTTTGGATGGAGAAGTAAAGGAGACAGGAAACTCTTCATGTGGCTGGTCCAAGATGGAGTCTGGAGACTGGAGCCTGAAATTTTCTGTAGCTGAGAGCTGTTGTTAAGAGCTTTGGGTAAGAGATCCTTCTGTCTCTGGGACTCCCTTAAATACTCCAGCATGACTACATCCCCACACCACATTGGGAATATGCAGCTGTAGAACATCACATCACATTACCCTAAGTATAAGCCAATTAGATTGACTGCATCATTACCTTACATTACATAAAGTATGTGCTTAGCGAACCACCAAGTAGGTACTTAACCAAAGAGTCCTACTGTTTTAAATTCAAGTACACCCTTTCAGAGTTCTGGACTCTACAAAAGATGTATGTATGCCTTAAATTTTGTAGTTCAAAACTCCAAACACACAATCATGTTAAAGTCACAATACTGAAAAATTTAACTTTCTCCCTATCCAATAAACTTTAAATCAAATGGAAACTTGATTGTTAGGTTCTTATGAGGTGGTAAATTGGTACTTGACAATTTTCTAGCTCAGAATTCACATCTTTAAAAGCAGCATGTTCATTGGTTGTAAGTAATTCCCACAAGCCCCTAGGAGTACCCACAAGCCCATTCTTCTGGGAGGATAAAAAGAGGAACATTGAGTCTGAGAGGTCAGTCTGGATTGGGGAAGGACAAGACTTCTGGAGAGAACTTCAGGGAAGCTGGAGGAGATTCAGAGCCAGGATTCAGGAAGAAGAGGATTTGAGATTCTACCTTCATTCTGGCTGGAGGCTCCAGAAGCCTCCCAAGAAACCTGCTCACAGAAAAAAGGATTAATAGAAAAGAAACCTCCTCCCAGGGAAGGATTACAATTGAGAGACCACAGAATTTTATACTTGATAAATCTTTCTTTATACTAGAGAATTGTGAGTGATGGTGTAGTTTCCTGAGACCTAGGTATCACTTCTGCCAGAAGGGAGGGCTTTGTGTTAAAGGCCTCCATGTTCCTATTACGTCTCTATAGGAAGATCTACATATGATAGTCTCCTTCTCATTGTATGTAAATATTATATAAAGGTATGTATAATGAAGGGTTGAGAATCAGCACCTCATGATTGGACTATAGGCATTATGAATAATTGTGACAATGAAGGGTTGGAATCACTTTGCACCAATTAGCTAGCTTCTTTTTTTTTTTTTTTTTTTTAAATAAATGTATTGATCTTTTGTTTTTATATCTGTCCTTCACAGAAGGTCATCCCATATAACTATATAGATATATATATATAACTATATAACTATATAACTATATATATATATATAACTATATATATATAACTATATATATATAACTATATATATATAACTATATATATATAACTATATAACTATATAACTATATAACTATATAACTATATATATATATATATATATATACATATATATATATATATATATATATATATATATAATTTTTTTTTTCAATTAGCTAGCTTCTTAAGGGAGATTGTGAGCAGATCTGGTTAAGCAATAATGAGACAGATAGGGATGGTGGTGGTAATGGGGGGAGCCTAGGTTAGGAGATAAGATAAAAAGAAGCCTGTGAATTTCCACAATTTGTACTCCCTGGCCACTACCCCTTGAGGAACAAATGGCTGTGACTTTTCTCATGAGAAAGAATAAGTAAAAGAGCTAATTAAAGAGTTAACCAAAAGTGGTTTTCCATTGTGTGGCTCAAAGTCTGGATTTTCTGTTCTGGTAGAATTGTGTTTCACACGGGGCTATCATTCTTTAGAGAGGAAAAGTGACCTTCAATGATATAGGTTCCAGAGACATTTTAAATATAATTTTATATTATATGTATTATTCATATTATATAAAAATTTATATTAATACATAGTAATTTTATATAATTGGAAATACTCTTTGGGAAGTAAGAAAGATAAAATTGTTCTGAGGGGAGAAGGAATTCTGTTATGGCTATTTCCAGGGAAGAAGAGATTTCTTATCCCACATTTTAGGAGAATTTGGCAAGTTGGAGAAATAAGAAAAAAAAATAAAAATTATTATGAAGGAGTAAGGTGAACATCTTTAGTAACAATCAATATAGCTACAGTAGATGAGAGTACCACTGTATTCTGTATTGCTCTAATCATATTTCGAGGCAGATGTTCAGTGAGGAGTAATGTATTCTAAGAAATAAATTATAAACTGGAAAGTGTCCAGTGTAGGACAAGAAAGATAGTAAAAATTATTAAGTTTATACCTTATAAACACAAAAAAAGGACTGAGGGAGATTAATTTGGAAAAGAAAAAGCTAGGGGAAGAGGTAGGGCATGAGTTTTGTTTTAGATTCTTTGAAGAGTTTTTGGGTAGCAGAGGTCTTTGATTTATCATTGAGTCATATCTACAGCAATGGATGGCTTAAGTTAGGCTCTATGAAAGGGGGAGAAAAAAAAACATTTTAGTTTTTAATAGGATCCATAGAGAAGTCAAAGGAGCTCCTTCAGTAGGGAACAGTTTCCATATTCCTGGAAATCATCCAGAAAAAAAAATAAATTAAATAAAAGTTGATCTGGAAGTCTTCTGAGGAAGAAGTCTTCCCATTCTAAGATTTTGTTCCTCCTGGAACTCATACATTTTGTAGAATTGAATAATGTAAAAAACAATAAGTTCACAAAGGCACTAAAGTACAGAAAAAAGACAAGTTAACATATAGGCTTCTGTGGAGCATGGTGGTAAAAACCAGTAGTAGAGCCGTGATAAGAATACAAAATGACTGGAAAGGGTCCTTTCTTAAAATGACAGAAATGTACCAATAGGAAAATGGGATACTTGGTAAAGGGATATTCCAGAATGAGAAAGCCACAAGGGATGCTGGAATATTCCAGATGAAAAAAAAAACAATAAAACATAATGGGAAAGTATGAAGATGTAGAATTCGAGGAAGGGGAGGAATTAATAGATCCTTTTCAGGATGAGAAATCTAATTTGAAATGTACAAAAAGATAGCTGATAAGATAAAACTGGAACTCAGGATACATATTAGAGCTAAATGTATATTGATTAATGATCATCATCATAGAGCTCTATATGAATTCATGTTATGTTCTGAGGTACATTCAATTTATTTAAGTACGCAAGATCCTTTACTGGGTAGCTAGATTTCACATTGGGGAGAGTGCCACATCTGGAATCAAGAAGTCTTTCTGAATTTAATTTTGGGCTCAGATATGTATTAGTTGTGTCACTTAATCCTGTTTGCCTCAGTTTCACCATCTATAAAATGACCCAAAGGAGAAAATAGCAAATCACTCCAAGTATCTTTGCCAAGAAACTCCAAATGGGGTCATAAAGACATGATTGAAAAATGACTAACAACAAATAAACAAAGATCTCTTGAGTCTTGACAGCCAAAAGAATCTTAATAGAAACATAAGATAAACCAAGGAGGCAAAGAAATTGCCTTTGATCCCCCTAATATGTGTTTCTTACTTAATTGAGTCTTTGTAGTCAACAGTACATTTGCCAGGATTTGAGCCCTCTCCATTTAACTAACTAAACTTATAAAAAAATTCAACATCAATTTCAAAACTTTTCCAAAGAACTTTCAGTCTGGGAAGAAAGAGAAATATGAGTAAGCTCAGCCTCTGACTGTGTAGGGGTTACAAGTTGGAGATGGTATGTGTGTGTGGGGGGGGACAGGAAGGAAGAACTGGACAAAAAGAAATAAATTAGAAAGAGATCAAAGTAAGCACACAAAAGACTTGGTAAATAAAATGTCACATAATGTACACTCCGGGGATACTTATTTTTACTTGATGAATTAAAATGGTTTCAGAGAAGATGTCGTATATGAATCAGGTTTTAAAAGATGAGCAGGAATTTAATATTCAGAGATGGAGGAAGGGAAGATTTAACACACATAGAATAGATGGAGGAAAATGTTTAAACCAAATGGATTGTTCCTAACCCTGAATCTATCTCAGTGCCTATTTCCAGGGTTCTCTTTCATGGAAATAAATACCAGTGTCTTTCTTTAATGTATTTTAAAAACAAAGAAAACTCCAAACAAAACTGATCTTCTGCTCCTGACTCATGTTTGGATGGCCTAATTAAGGGATATGATATGCAGCGATGTCCCACCACATTATCACACCAATATGTCATACAAAGACCATGCCCTGTGCATTTTAAACCAACATAATGAGAGTGATATTAATTCTGCTACAGCTGCCCAGGATGGCTAAATGGAGCTGGGAAGTCTTCTTGTCCAATCAGATGGTCCTGTTCTCTGTCATGATTCACTGCTCTGAAAGATATCCACCCACGAGAAGAATGGCAATCAATCAGGGGAAGGAAAGGAACATTGTAGGCCAGCCATTCAGCCGACTAAAGGAAGTTTCAGGGCAGAAATAGGAAGGTATGCTTGTTGTTAAGACTTTTATACAGAAGATCATAGATATTCCTTTGGAAGAGGCCCATCATAGACAACTTAAATAAAGCTGCTACGATGTATACAAAAGAAATCGGTACATATAAGTTCAGGTGCTTTACTAAAGAGACGTGGCTTTTCAGAAGGAAGGAAACAAATATTTATTAAGCACCTTTTTTATGACAAACACCATATTAGAAACTTCAAAAATATGACACAATTTGATACAACAGCCTTGGGAAGTAAGTTTTATGGTTGTCCCCATTTTACAGATAAGGAGATTGAAGCAAATAGAGGTTAAGTGGCTTGCTTAACATTACTAAGCTAGTAAGTATCTGAATTTTCTTTTAATACAGGTTTTCCTAACTCCAGACATTCTATTTGGGGCTATTCAGTCACTCATTCATTCATTAACTTATTAATTTAATTGTTTATTTATTTAAGTTAAGATCTTAACCAGTTCTCAATTAGTCTAAGTCCACATCCATTCAATGATTTAAGGCTAAGTAAAGGAGAATGGGGGGATGATGACTTTTCAAAGCCCTACTTGTCTTAAATCCAATTTATTTATAAGTCTAGACATCACTCATCTCATTGTACTCTTTAAGAATGAAGGAAGAACAGATTTTGAGGGAGTATAATAAAGTGGTAGCCAACTCAGATAGAAACAAGACCACCAAACTTATATAAGGATCTCTGTAGATCACATATTGACATAGGAAACCACACATTAATATTATCTATGTGTAAAGGGCTAGAACTGAGCAGATGTACTAAAGGTAAGATAACTTAGCACTTAAGGCTAATTACCAATTGGACAATTCTCTATTAACATGTTTGGAGCATGACCCTACTCAACTCAAAGCTGGCTCAATCTGTGGGTGGTGAGAGAAGGGAGGAGAGATCAGTGGGTGGAGTAGGAGAAGGAGGATCATTCTTTGGAGGTGGAGAGAGAGGAAGGAGGTGTGGAGATTCCTATATCTGATCCCCTGACAGGGAGCCCAAAAAACCAAGAATAAAGAATTTTGCTTATTCTGATGATTCTGGCTGATTCTAAGATATCCAGGGTCTCAACATCTATGTATTATTATTATTATTATTATTATTATTATTATTATTATTATTATTATTATTATTATTATTTTATTTTTTTTTAATTTTTTTTAATGTTTCCCAATTACATTTTAATTTGATTCTCACAGAACTTAGAACATTTGGAGTCACAAGCTGATCTCGACTTCTGGAAGATATGTATTTAAATCCTATTGTTAGATAGGAGGAGAAGAGAGCAAAAAAGGGAAATGAAAAAAACAAACAAACAAACAAAAAAAAAAAACAGACAGACCAATACTTATAGACAGACAAGAATAGCTAGAGACAGGTACCCAGAGATAGAGACAAAGAGAAAAAAAAAAAAAAAAGACTTCAATAAGCAAAGGGAGATAGCAAGATGGATAGACAGACAGAAACAGAGTTATAGTGACATAGAAATAGAGAAAGAAATAAAGAGACATATAGAATTAATGATAGACAAAAAGAAACAGACAGAAATAAAACATACCTCAAGTTGTAAGGAAGTAATCTTGACTTCCTCTTCATCTAGAGCATAATATTAAAAAGATGATATGTAATAGAAAAGACTAGTAATAATCACTAAAAGCCAAAATGGGATAGTGGCCTATGGCCATTCACTAGCAATATCATAAAGTAGGAATACTTTCTAACTCTTTTAAAAGTTAAATCTACAGAATTAATTAAGACAAATTAATGAAAAATGTGGATGATGATTGTATTGGTCGTTATCATAAAGTGAGTTCTTACTTTTTATGCACATTATATTTTTAAAATAAATTTGGTGATTCTGATTAGATAGCAAGTGAATGCATGTTTTAAAAGTACTCAAATTGGAGGTAGGATTATGGGAAGATCCAGTGTAGGTCAGTAAATTTCAAGCTTTCCAAATCCCCACAAATAACAAATTTGTACCTCTGGGCGAACATAGACTTGTGAAAAAACAAGATGACTTCTGGCAAACAGAGGTCCTCCAGATACATCTCAAGAAGATCAGAAGGAATACTGCCAGGGATTGACCAGAGTGAAGTGAAAATACCTCCAGGCTAGCTCCACACAAACACCAAGTGGGGATCCCTGATTATACCTGGATGTGTCTGGTGCCTCAGAAGGAACCCACAATTTTTCAATATTGTTATTCAATCCATAATACACAAACAAAGATGTAGCCAAAGATTTAAGATCCAGTTACAGGAGCATCTCAGAAAGTCCATATACTCCCTGTGGTGTATGAGGAACCACTTAAACTATTGTAGGGCAGGTAAGGGAGAGAAAGTACATTATCAATAATTCACACCAGGTTTTAGAATTGAGCTGGGGAGCCATTTTTTTTCTACTGTAATGCTGGAGAAACTGAGGAAAGATAGAGATTAGAGAGTTTTTAATATTTTATTAATTGGAGAGTATGATTGACTAGACAGGACTCTTGTCTCAAATTATACAGTGGCGAATGTGAGAATCCCAGGTTTTTTATAGGACTTTGAAACAAAGAAAGAAAAGAGCAGGAAGTTTCTGGACCATAAATTTGGGAGCCAGAGTTAGAATATCTGAATAAACAGAAGTAAAGATGTCAATGAGGTATCCTAGATTGTAAAAGGCTGAAACTCTTGAGTTTATTCACCGGGATTGGACAATTGAGCATTTGAGGCTAATTACTGATTGGAAAATATTCTATGAGAATATGCTTGGAAAATGGCCATTCCCACTATCCTTGCTGGCTCAGTTGTTTGGTGTATACAGAGAATTGTGGGAGGGACTAGGGGGGTGCATTGAGACTAGCCAGGGTCATTTCTGTGAGAGAGACAAGGTGATGAGGTTGCAGAGATCCCACCGGTCCACTCTCTTCACTTGTACCACTAAAGAGCAAGAATAAAGACTTTTGCTTATCCTGACTCCGACTGATTCTAAAATACCCAGAGGGCTAACAGGGTCCCTGCATTATATAGTCTTATCTTTTGGAATATTTAGAGGGAGGTAGTGCCTTAAATTCTTGAGGACAGAAGGAGTTAGGAGCCAGGAAGTCTGATCTCCCCCTTATCTTGAGTCTTACATCAACAATTTATAACCTTAGAGCAGTGGCCTTCAGTCTGGAGGGGGGTTTTGAGGCAGTACAGTTAATAAACTGAGGCAGAAAAATTCAGGGAAACTCAATCAGGACAATTAGAGAAACTAATACAGGGAAACTGAGGCAGAACAGTTCAATGAGACTGTGATATAACACTACCAAGGGGCATTTGGCTATTTATAACATCATTCCAGATCATACAACATTATCACCTTGTAGAACACAAGCTTTCAGCTCATAATCACCTGTGGTTGACTATGCAAATGATTTCATGGCCTAATACAATTATGAGTCAGACTCCTCCCACACCTGTTTTAGAAGACAAAAATGATAATAGCTGCTTTTCCTTAAGGACCTCAGTGAGCCCACTCTTGTTTCTCAGTTATATAGTTATATATATATATATGTATATCCCAATCCAACAAATGGAAGATGGTATGATTAAGATTGCATCCAATAATTTAATCTTTTAGGGATATATTCATAAAGCTAAATGGAAAATATTTATTTTCTACACCTAGAATTGGGAAAGATACATTATAGTCCTATTATTTTACAGCTTCCAGTTGTGTAACCTTAAACTATTTAATTTCATCACTTATTCAATTATTATAACAATACTTGAAACCATCTCCCTTATGGAATGGTTTTGAGGAAAGCGATAAAGGAACATCAACTGTAACAATTAATTGTTACAGAATTCGTAACATTCAAATATGTAGCATTTATTAAAAATCTTTCTACAAGCAAATAAAAGCACAGCTGTATGTAGGATTGAAGGAATTTGTGTTAGGTTCTTACTAAGTGCTAATGAGATAATGAGATACTAAGTGCTAAGTCGGTACTTGACAATTTTCTAGTTCTGGCCTTTCCTGGGAGTTTGACTTGTGAATTCCTGGGGAAGAGCTTGCATGCTTGGGAGGAGCAAGTTCATTGGTTGAAGTTGTTCTTCCCAGAAGCCCTTGCATTATCCCATGCCCATTCTCTGGGAGGATAAGGAGGGCAGCACTCCAGAGATAGTGAGTCTCTGCTTTAGAGCAGGCTTGACTCAGCTCTCTGCAGGAAGGGAAGTCACTTCTCTGGACGAGAGTTAATGGCAACTGTCTGGAGACAACAGCACGTTACAAATTTGTAAAATGCTTTAGAAAATATATGTAAGATAAATGCAACATAGATCCATACTCACAACTTAACATGAACAGAAACTGTAACTCAGGAGTTACCTTATCATTGGTAACATAGTAGGTATCAAAGACAAGTTTTCAATATAGTCTTTCTTTCAAACAGATCATAGTCAAGAGGGCTTGATTTGGATTCTGAAGTTGTGAGTTCAAATTTGATCAAATGAATGTCTCTGAGCCTCAAGTACCTCCTGAAGGAACTGGATCAAATGCACTATGGAGTCCCTTTCAGCTATATACCTCTGGTCCTGTTTTCTACATTAAAAAGAGTCTAAAACAAATTTATAGGTTCATAGATTTTGAATTTGAAAGCTATTTTCATGGCCTTGTAAGCCAACCTTTTGTTGTTGTTGTTCACTTAAGGTAATTGAAGATTAGGCAGATGAAGTGATTTATAACAAGGAATGCAGAGCTGCAGTTTGAATATGTATTAGCTGACTCCAAAGCTAGCACTATTTCTGCCACATGATTTTGCAAAATGTATAAATCATGGGGTGTATACATCATAACAACAACAAACAAGCAAACAAACAAAATACATTTTTTTTTTTCCCTTTTGAAAAAGGCTTACCTTAAATGTATTGTTCGATTGTTTTTCAGTAGTGTCTCATTATCATTATCCCAGTTGGGATTTTCTTAGCAGAGATACTGAAGTGCTTTGCTGTTTCTTTCTCCAATCAATTTTTCAGATGAGGAAATTAAGGCAAAGTGAGTTAAGTAACCCCAAAGTAACACAACTAATATGTATCTAATGTTGGATTTGAACCTAGAAAGATGAGTCTCATTGACTCCCAATCCTGCATTCTATCCACCACACCATGGAGGTTCATTTTAAAAATAGGATTTATTAAAAATATCAAATTAAGGCAACCTTTTAAATACCCATCCATTTATGTGAATGGTAAAGAGTAATGCTGGCGCTTTGTATATCTAACAAGATTTCTATTGTCATGTCCTTAGTTCTCTTGTACTACTTCTTGACATGTTCAGACTTTCTGGCATGAAATCATTGCATACATGACGATTCTACAAAAGGTCTCTGAGTTGTCCATGCATTGGGGATTAGACCTATTATTAAAACTAATTTTAAGATAATATAGATGCCTTTGAAACATTAAGAAATAGTAAGTTGAATTTTAATTTCTCATTGACTCATTGATCCAGTCAGATGATGTAGGAATCATGTGGAACAAAAGTCTAGCTTCTGAAAAGTTCCCAGAATTCACCTGGAATAAACAAATGGGCAGTACTCTGAATAAGAACAATAAGGTTCTATAGCTGAGTTCATGAGATATCCTACATCATAGAATCATGGGCTTATTGAGAACCAGATTTAGAAGGGAGCTTACTTTGGACCTAAACAATAAACTCCAAGACAATCTTCCTGAGAAATGGGGAATTTAAACAAGTTTAAGACATAGTGACTATAAGTGTGAAGACACTATAGTAGTACATATTGGGCTAAGGGCTGATGATTATTCTGCTTCCTGTTGGCAGAACTTGTTAGATTCCTGGGGAACGGTAGCATTTGGATAGTACCTGAAGTACTGGAAAGTAAGGAAAGGAGTTTGGCAAAAGGATGGCTCAAGTCTCTTCCAAAGCTCATATTCTTTGATTCTGATTCCAACTTCTCACTTCAGTTGATATTCTGATTGGTTGAAGAACTAAGGCTTGAATCAAGTTATACCTAATGTAGAGCTTTGGATCTTGGGCAAGTTGTTACTTCTGTATGTGCCTGGATTCCCTCATCTATAGAAGAAAAGATGAAATACATGCTAAGATATCATTCAAATTTCAATCTATTATTTATCATTTTGAAACAATTGAAAGTTTGTTTTTTGGGGGCTTTAATTATTTATTTATTTATTTAGAATCAATTTTATAATTATAATATTTTTTGACAGTACATATGCTTTGGTAATTTTTTTTACAACATTATCCCTTGTACTCCCTTCTGTTCCGAATTTTTCCCCTCCTTCCCTCCACCCCTTCCCCTAGATGGCAGGCATTCCCATACGTATTAAATATCTTGTAGTATATCCTAGGTACAATATATTGTGCAGAACCAAATTTTGTTGTTGTTGTTGCAAAGGAAGAATTGTATTGGGAAGCTAAAAATAATTTGGGAAGAAAAACAAAAACAAAACAAAACAAAAAAAAAAAAAAAAAAAAAAAAACAATTCTCACAGTTTACACTCATTTCCCAGAATTCCTTTTCTGGATGTAGCTGATTCTGTCCATCATTGATCAATTGGAATTGGATTAGCTCTTCTCTATGTTGAAGATATCCATTTCCATCAGAATACATCTCCTAGCTCTTCTCTATGTTTTAAATCCCCCATCATCATCCCACCCACCCCAACCCCTCGGGAAAACCTCATCCCCAGGAAACTTATGATGAGAATTGCTTCAGCTTTGGCACTCATATCTCATTAGTACCCTCAGTTGCTATTGTCTTTCTGATTGAAGATTAGGAAAGTGGAAGGGGAAAAATAAAAGTTTTTAAATTTTGTTTTTATTTTTTTAACAATTTATTTTTTACATTCCTTTTAAAAAGCTTTTGAGTTCAAAATTTTCTACCTCCACACTCTCTCCCATCGATTGGAAGGCAAGCTACACATCACTTATCACATATGAAATCATTCACAGCATTCCAGTAACGGCCATGCTACAAATAAACAGACAAAAGCCAAACAACCAAGAAAAACAAAGTGAAAAAAATTACATTTTAATTTTCATTCAGAATTCATCAGATCTATAAATGGAATTGAAAAAGGATTAGTGTCCTTATTTTCCCACATTGCATCCATTATTTTACTTCTCTGTCATGTTAGCTAATCAGATAAGTAAGAAGTAGAAACTTAGACTGTTTTAATTTTCATTATCTAATCATTGGTAATTTGAATATTTTTTCCCATATGACAAAAGATGGTTTAGAAATATGTTTCATATGACCTCACATGTATAATGGTGTAAAGACCATTTTGGCACCCTGGATACCTTAGAATCAGCCAGAGTCAAGATAAGCAAAAGCCCTTGGTCTTTACTCTTGGTCTTTGGGGTTAGCAGTGAATTGGATGGACACAGGATCTCCATGATCTCTCCTCTTCATCTATAGCCCAAAAGTGACTCTGACTAGTCTTACTCCACCTCCTAGTCCCTCCTACAATTCTCTGTATACACACCAAACGATTGAACCAGAACAGAATAGTGTGAAGGGCCATTTTCCAAGTGTATGCTAATAGAGTATTGGCCAATCAGCAATTAGCCTTAAGTGCTTGGCTGTCCAGCCTCAGTGCATCAAGTCAGAGTTTCAGCCCTTTACATAATGGGTATCAATTTTTTTTTTTAACCTTCTCAATATGTGAGAGAGGGGCTGAAGAAAAGAAAAGAGTTTGGTATTCATTGTATTTAAATAACTTTTGAAATGAATATGTATAACAAAAATAATTTTTTTTTAAATTTAAAAGATACTAAAAGATAATAATTTAAAATAATTATCCATGAAAATTATCGTGACTTATTGGGAAAGTATCTGGAACAATAAGATTTAGTCTTATTTTTCTACTTTTCTTCTCTTAAAATATATATGTATGTATCCATATATATATATATATATATATATATCCATATATATATATATTTACTAATATATGTTATATATAATATTTATATATGTGTACATAGAAATATCTATATAGATATAAAAATATGTTCAACAAATTATTGAGTTCCATCTATTTTTTAAATTTGCCTCCATAAATATTTGTATAAAATATATGAATGAATGTGTATATCCATGTTTCTGTGGAATCAATCAATCACTTAATCTTATGTGTTTTTTCAAAGGAAAATATATCGGTGTTTAATGGTTAAATTATCTTGATGTAATATGCTAACGGAGCCTCAATATTTTTCATATGCTTATTTTTATGCATTGGCCATGGTATTTACTACAGATCCTACCTGAATAAAGAAACATGAAACATCAGAATAATGCTCTTCTTAATTATAATAGACACTGCATTTGGTTTTTGGTAGATCTTCCTTAGTGTAGGTGACTTTTGTCTGTGAACCTATATAGATCCTTAAAGGAATGACCATTCAGTGTACTGTAGGAGTCTTGTTGTTGAATAATAATATGTCAATTCCAGTGCAGAATTTCACTTTTACATCCACCAAATCTTCCACCCATCCCATGATCATTGATTCCATATCCCTTATGTGTAATGAGAATGAGGCAGGTTAAAGAGTACAGACTCTGTTGTGGAAGTATTTGGGCTCAAATTTTTCTTCTGATATTTTCTAGATGTTTAACCATGAAAAAATACCAACCCACTCTGGACTTCAGTTTCCTCATCCTCATCTGGAAATGAGACTTTGGATTTGCATTCAATTCAATTCAATAATCATGTATTAAGTGCATACTATATACTAGATATTATGCTAAGTGCTAAGGATTCAAATAATAAAAGCAGAGATCTGCCCTCAAAGAGCTTACAATCTAATGGAAGAAGAAAAAGGAAAGTTCAAAAGAGAAAGAGATAAGTTACAGAGGATACTTGGAATGTGAATAACTTCTTCTATTTAGTCCAAACTAAGCACAGTTAATGGAAAGTGGGGAGTTGGTGGGAAAGTTCAGAACACAACCTTCTATAAAGAAAAAAAAAAACTTTGGAAGGAATTTAGCATTTTATCCTCTGGTCCTCCTATCAGAAGGGAGAGAAGGCTGTGAAAGTAAAGAAGGTGTTAAATATCCAACCCCCACCTTCCCAAAGTTTATGGAAAATGGTATTGGGTTTGGATGAGTGAGGAAAGGAGTAGGTGAAAGTGGAATAAGACAGAAGAAAGAGTGGGGTCTGCAGAATGGTTCCAGGGGGAAAAAAGGAGATATGGGGAGCTTGATGGTGAGATATGAGGTGATCAAATGTTCTTTACTAAGTCATCAGGTGAAATCCAAAGCAGCAATCTGCTAAAAGAAAGTGAAGAGTTAGCAAGAAATGGTAAATGGCCTATGAGGTCCCTTTCAGTTCCCATCCATGATCCTATAACAAACCTTATTGTATATGTATTTGAGCTTCCCAATAGGATATAGAGACTCCTTCTAGCTAGGGGCAAGGTCCGTTATAAAGTTTTATGGAACATGAAATCTGGAAGCAATGACATCTGGTCCAACTAAACAACCAAAAGGACTTCCTTCTAGAACATGTCTGACTGGAAAATATTTGTCTCATCTCTACTTGAAGAATTCCAAGGGGAAAAAAAAAGAGTGAGCCCCTCATGTCTTTGAATCTACCACAAGGCCTTGCACATGATACATCCTCAAACAAAGTTTTTCAATTTAGTTAGAAAATGGGAAGTAGAAGAAAATATAAAGATTAGAAGTCTCACCATTTGTCCACAGGATACAGCAGTGGGGATGTTAAGAGAGGGATTTTGCAGCTGCACTTATTAATATTGTTACATGATCATTTTTATTATTTCCACTTGAAGTTGAGAGACATTTGCATCACTAATATTTTACAAATATGTTTCTTTAAGGGATAATATCTCCTGTTCCTCAAACAGTAACTAGGAGGAAATTTCACTAAGAAGCAGTTAATTGGACTCTTGAGTATAAAAATACCGTCTGTTTTTTAAAGGACATTTGTGAGTTAGGAGCACATTATTTTTCTCTGCAAAAATATTCATGAAGGACGACATAATTGCAGGATGTGTCTCTAGCATACTATTTTAATGCTCAGAGAGGTTGATTCCATATATGCCCTGATACCCAAATCCTATTCATCCAAATTTCTGCAAACCTAACAGTTCCCCATCTCTCCATGGTAATGATAACTGATGTTGATAATGACAGCCCTCAAGCACTAGGAGCTCATGAAATGTCTTCAATAAATCATCAAAGGTGGTTCAATTAAGTTCAGCAAAGTCTTAGTTCTATTTTTTATTGTATTTGAAAACTGATAATCACAGAATCTCACCTACTCACAGAATCTCAAATTTGTGAGGGAGTTCACATGGAGTATAAGCATTATCTGTTTAAGAATTCACTCCACACCAAAAACAAACAAAAAACAAGCAAAAAAAAAAAAAAAAAAAAAAAAAAAAACAACAACAACAACAACAAAACAAAAAAACAAAAACAACAACAACAAAAAAAACAAACATCTGACTCCACAATTCACTACCAATCTGCCATTATGCTTGGAGAGAGATCTATCAAGCCCTAATGCATCCTATCCTGTTTAAAAATGGCATTAAATGTATTTCTTTATACCAAGACATAGCATTTTTATGCAATTAAGTTTAAATGACTTCTCCAGCTTCACACAGCTAGTAATTATTATGTGTCTAAGGCAAGTTTTGAACTCAGATCCTCCTGACTCCAGGTCTGGAGCTCTATCCACTGTGTCAACTAGCTGCCCCTCAAGACAGCTTTGTGCAGTGGGTAGTACAATGGCTTTGAAGATGAAAGGCCTTCATTTGAGTCCTAACTGCACTTTGGTACCTGGGCTATCATGGATAAGCCAATTAATATCTTGTTGCCTCAATTTTCTCATCATAAAATGAAAGAGTAGGCTTAATGATCTCCAAGGTTCCTTTCTACTCTAAATTTATTAATTTAATTCTAAATCTTAGTTTGGCAACATCTACATAGTTCTCTCAATTAGAGCCTTAGGGATGAGGCAAAATAAATCTATTTTTATGCTAATTGTGTCACTCTATTGAATTATATTGAATTACTAAGACAATTAAAGCCCAGATTTATTTATTTATTAAAGAAACTGCTTTCTCTTGTCTCCATGCCACTCTTGTCTTAAAATTGTCAATTTAATTTGTGTGAATGAAATATAATCACACATCTTTATGGAAAGAGAGGGCAATAGGAAAGAGGAAGAAAGGACGACATGGACTGACAGAATCAGAGTAGAGGGAGAGATGGACAGAAGAAACACAGACAGTCAAAGACAGAGAGAGAGAGAGAGAGAGAGAGAGAGAGAGAGAGAGAGAGAGAGAGAGAGAGAGAGAGAGAGAGAGAGAGAGAGAGAGAGAGAGAAAGGTAGAGATAGAAAAACAGTGAGACAATAAGAAGAGTACAGAAATAGAGAAAGATAAAGACAATAGAGAGATAGTGATAAGAATAGAGACAAAGACACAGACACAAAGAAATAAGAGTGGGAAATATAGAGTTAGTAATTTTAATTGTGAATGTGAACAGGATAAATTCTTCCATAAAATGGAACAGATAGCAGGTGAATTAAAAGACATAATGCTATAATATGTTGCTTACAAGAAACATATTTAAAGCACAGTTTTATATAGAGAGCAAAAGTAAAAGGCTAGAGCATAATCTATTATGCTTCAGATTAAGTTAAAAACAAAAACAAATAAACAAAAAAAAATATGGGGCCAGCAATCCTGATCTCACATCAAGGAGAGCAAAAATAGTTCTAATTAGAAAAGATAAGAAAGGAAACGACATTTTTCTAAAGAGTATCATAGATAATGAAGTAATATAAATATTAAACACATATGCACCAAGTGGTGTGACATCCAAATTCCTAAAGGAGAAGTTGAGAGCTACAAGAAGAAATATAAAATGAAACTATACTAATGGGTAATCTCAGTGTTTTTCTATACGACATTTTTCTAAAGAGTATCATAGATAATGAAGTAATATAAATATTAAACACATATGCACCAAGTGGTGTGACATCCAAATTCCTAAAGGAGAAGTTGAGAGCTGCAAGAAGAAATATAAAATGAAACTATACTAATGGGTAATCTCAGTGTTTTTCTATCAGAACTAGGTAAATTTAATCACAAAATAAATAATAAAGAAGTTAAGGAGGTAAATAGAATTTTAGAAAAGTCAGGTATGATAGATCTTTGGAGAAAATTGAATGGGGACAGAAAGGAACATTTTTTTTTCTCAGTGGCACATAGAATCTAAACAAAAATTGAACATGTATTTGTAAAGTTCTGTTGACACTAGATTGTAGATCATTCTCTGTGAGACAGGTTACTTTGGGAGCTTCTGGGGAGGCAGCCTTAGTTTTAGTTCCAGTACCAGTAATCCCCGAAATGCAGCTAGGAGTTAAAATATTTTACTTTCTCTTTCCAAATCTTCTCTCCAGCTCCCTCTGAATCCAAAGCCTCCAACCAGCAGGAAGGTAGATGTGGGAATGAATCAGACTCTGCCTCCTAGAGTGTGGGATTGTGGGTTTCTCAGAATTCAATCCTAGATGTGAATCTCCAGGAAGTCCATGAGCAGGCTTTTCCTTTAGACTTGTGAAACTTATGGGCTTGTGAATCCACTGAATCCTAGCTCTGAATCTCCTTGAGCTTCCCCAAAGTTCTCCCCTTGACTCACTCCAGACTGACTCCTTCCAGACTCAATGTTGGCTCCTTATATCCTCCCAGAGAATGGGATGGTGGGTACTCCATGGGCTTGTGGGAACTCCTTACATAACCAATGAGTGATCTCTTTTAAAGATGTTAACTCCTTTAAAAGTGTAAACTCCTTTTAAAGGTGTGAACTAAGCACATTACCTTGTCTCAAGTTCTGGCCCATAACATCTGCAAGAATCCTAACATATATTAGAGCATAAAACCTCAAAATTGAGTGCAGAAAGGCAGAAATAGTAAATGTATCTTTTTTTTTTTCAGATTCTGATGCAATAAAAATTACATATAATAAAGGTCCAGGAAAAAAATAGATAAAAAATAATTGGAAAATAAATAATCTAATCCTAACAAGTGAGTGGGTGAAACAACAAATCATAGACACAATAGATAATTTCATTTAAGAAAATGACAATAAATGAGATAACATACCAAAATTTATAGGATGTAGCCAAAGTAGTTCATAGAGGAAGTTTATATCTCTAAATGCTTACTTGCACAGAATAGATAAACAGAAGAATGAATCGGGCATTCAGCTAAAAAAAAACTTTGAAAAAAACAAATAAAAATACCAAATTCGAAATTCTGAAAATAAAAAGGGAGATTAATAAAATTGAAAGTAAAAAAAAAAAAAAAAAAACAAAAAAAAAAATACTGAACTACTAAACAAAACTAAGAGTTGGTTTTATGAAAAAAAAGATAAGCTTTCAGTTAATTTTATTATAAAAGGTAAGCAGAAAATCAAATTGTTAGTATCAATAATGAAAAAGAGTGAACTTTCTATCAATTAAGAGGAAATTAGAGTAATGATTAGAAGCTGTACTGTATTGTCCAACTATATGGTCATAAATCTGTTAATCTAAGTGAAATGGATGAATACTTAAAATATATAGATTTCCCAGATTAAACGAGGAAGAAATACGTTACTTAAATTGTCTTATTTTATGAAAAGAAACTGAACAAATTATTAACCAACTCCCTAAAAAAAAATCTCCAGGATCTGTTAAGATTATAAGGTGAGAACTTAGGTTGTCTAAACAATTCTCTAGCTCAGAATTCATACCTTTGGTTTGGGCCTTTAAAGTGAGTTTACACCTTTGGAATTCTGAGGGAGAGTTTACATGTTTAAAGGAATTAGAAAGAGCAAGTTCATTGGTTGAAGTGTTTCTCACAAGCCCCATTGAGGATAAAAGAGGGCAGCATTGGGTCAGGAGAGTAGTCTAGTCTGGGACAGAGTTGGGATGGCAGAGGAAAAGATTTTACAGAAAAGAGATCTCCTCCCAGAGAAGGATTATAACTTAGAGATGACAGGACCTTTACAAGGACCAGATGGATTTACATGTAACATCTAACAAAAATGTAAAGAACAACTAATTCCAATACTATACAAACTATTAGGAAAAACAGGGAAAAAAAGAGTCCAACCAAAATCCTTTTATGACACAGATATCGTGCTGATAGCTAAACCAGGTAGGGTCAAAATAGAGAAAATAATTATAGACCAATTTCCCTAATGAATATTAATGCAAAAATATGAAATAAAATATTACTCGAGAGATAACAGCAAGTTATCACAAGGATAATATACCATGATAAAGTGGAATTTATACCAGAAATGCAGGGCTGGTTCAATATTAAAAAACTAGCATAATTGAATATATAAATAACCAAAGTAACAGAAATCATATGATTATATCAATATATGCAGAAAAAAATTAACAAAATCCAATGTCTATTTGTATAAAAAAAAAAAAAACAGAAAAACAAAACAATACTAGACAGTATAGGAATAAATGGCCTTTAACTTAAAAGGATCAATAGCATCTATTTAAAACCATCAGCAAGCATCATATGTAATGGGGATAAATTGGAACCTTTCCCAATAAGATCAGGGATGAAACAAGGTTACTCACTATTGCCATTGCTATTCAATATTGTCTGAGAAATGTTAGTTTTAGCAATATGAGAAGAAAAACAAATGAAAAGAAAGAGTATTAATGGAGAAACCAAATTATTACTCTTTGAAGGTAGCATGATGGTATACTTAGAGAATCTTACAGAATCAACTAAAAAGCTATCAGAGATAATCCACAACTTTAGCAAATTTTCAGGACACAAAATAAATCTATATAAATGATCAGCATCTTTATATGTTACCAAGGAGATTTATCATTCTTAAAGTCATACATGGAATTAACAGAAGCTCTTCTACCCTGTTTCTTCTCTCCATTGTCTAATCACTTCATTCTCTTTGCATCTTTTTAATATTGAAATTGTGAATCATGAAATGCCTAAACAAGTTGCAATATTGGTACCTGGTGTTTTTCCCATCCCCCAAAACTAAGGGAGAGAATACCACAAGTAGAGACAGAAAAAGCTTGGCAAGAAAGCAACAACTCCCATTTGACAGTGTCTATGGAATATCATGCTTTGGCTGGTTCATTGAAAAATGCAGGAGAATGCCTGAATAAATTATGATATATGAATGTTATGGAATATTACTGTTCTGTAAGAAATGACCAGGAGGATGAATACAGAGAGGCTTGGAGAAACTTACATGAACTGAGGCTAAGTGAGGTGAGCAGAACCAGGAGATCATTGTACACTTCAACAACAATACTACATGAGGATCAATTCTGATGGAAGTAGCTATCTTTGGCAATAAGAGAATTCGATTTAGGTCCAATTGATCAGTGATGAACAGAACCAGCTGCACCCAGCAAAAGAACACTGTGAAATGAATATGGACTGCTCACATTTTTTTCTTTTTCTTCCCAGGTTATTTTTACCTTTCTAAATCTGATTTTTCTTGTGCAACAAGAGAACCATATAAATATGTACACATATATTGTATTTAAGATACACTTTAACATGTTTGACATGTATGAGGCTGTCTGCCATCTAGGGGATAGAGTGGAGGGAAAGAAGGGAAAAGTTGGAAAAGAAGTGAGTGCAAGAGACAATGTTGAAAAATTACCCATGCATATGCTCTGTCAATAAAAAGCTATAATAATAAAATGTGGGCATGCCCAATGTAGGTGTGTAATATAAACTTATTAATTAACATGATGGTAAAAACTGGTTGAATACTGGCCTCCCAAATAATATAGAATTCAATAGAATATATGATACAAATAATAATAATAATAATATGTGTAGTAGTCATATATTAAGATATGCAATTCTGTTTATTTTCTTATACATATTTCTTTTTTTTTTTTTTTTTTTTAGTAATGATGAGTGACTTGTCTTATGCTTGATTTATACTGGCATTGGGTAACTTTTTAACCCTATTATCTCTTTAAGAAAATTCTAAGGTCAAAATCATAAAAGCAGGGACTCAATTGAGTTCTACTAAATTCCCCATCAAACAATGTTTAAAAACACATAAAAATAAATTCTGGAGTGGCAGAACCAACAAAAAGATAGGCTGAAACAAATTTTCTGCTCAGGGCAACTATAAAAGGTTTATTTTATTGGAGTGAGAATGAAGCACAGTCCATCACAGTCCCTATGTGCAAAGGGCATGGCAACTTGGACTCTACTCCAACAAGCCAGAAGCAGGTTTTGAGAATGACCAACATTTATAATGACATCTTCCAGAGTCCTTAGGCAACAGGGAATAAAAAGGTCGGTTAGCTAATGAGGAAATGGCAGGGTAGTCTGCTGGTATCAGACTGTTGTATTGCTTATCCACAGTCTCAGATCACAGTGTCAGGACAAGGAATAACATAAAAAGAAACAGGATTTATAATCACTGTTCTAACAGAAAAGAGTTCTTAAAGATCAGAAGACAGGCCAGAAGAGCAGTGACCACAGCTTTCCTTAAATCATACCACACTGGAAGAACTGAAAACCTAAAGAATTCAACAACTAATTTTAATAATAACAATATAGGCCTGACGCTTGAAATGATACCTCCTCAATCTCCTGAGCAGTGTACAATTTAGACATAAAGCCAAAAGTAAAAAACAAAACAAAACAAAACAAAACAAAACAAAAAAACAAAAAAACAAAAACAAAAACAAAAACAAAACAAAAAACAAAAAAAAAAAAAAAAAACCTGGACAAATGAGCAAAAACCCTGCACAAAAACAAAAACAAACCTGAAAAGAAAAAAGTTACTATGACAACAGGGAAGATGAAAACACAAATTTAGAAGAAGACAACAATGTGAAAATAGCTACATACAAAAATCTCAAAAAAAAAAAAAATGAATTGCTTTAAGGCCAAAAGAAAAAATTCCCAAAAATCTCAAAAACTTTTATTTTTAAAAAAAAATCTAATAAAAGAGGTAGGGGAAAAACATGGGAAAAGAAATGACACTGGTACAAAAAAAAAAAAAAAAAAAAAAAAAAAAGCATGAAAAAAGGAATCAACTGCTTGGCAAATGAGGAATAAAACTTACTGAAGAAAAAAAAAAAAAAAACTTAAAAAAAATACAGGATAATTCAAATCATAAAAGAGCCATAAAAATCCACTAAATATAAAAACTCTTTCATAAGTAGAATGGGACACATGGGAAAAAATGTACAAAAATTCATTGAAGGAAAAAAAAAAAACTTAGAATTAGCTGAATAGAAAAAAATTCACAAAGAAATTTTTTTAGCAATTAGAATTAGTCAAGTGGAAGCTAATAACTTTATGATATATGAAGAAACAATAAAACAAAACCAAAACAGTGAAAATAATAGAAGAACATTTGAAATATCTCATTGGAAAACTAACTAACCTGAAAAAAATATACCAAGAATAGATAATTTAGTTATTATTATTAAAGCAACTGAAAGCCATAATCAAAAAAAGCTTAGACACCATAGTTCAAGAAATTACCAAAAAACTGCCCTGATATACTTGAATCAGTGCATAAAACAAAAGTTGAAAGCATATGCTAATCATCTGCTAAATAAGCTTCCAAAATAAAAACTCCCAGGAATATTATAGCCAAAGTCCATTGCTCCAAGGTTAGGGGGAAAACCATCCAAGCAACCACAGTGAAACAATTCAAATATTGTGGAGTCATAGTCAGGAAAACAGAACACAAGATGTAGTATTTCTTCATTAAAGGATCAAAAGTCTTGGAACCAGTTATTCAGAAAGGCAAAGCCAGGATTATAATCAAGAATCATGAATCCATTAAAACTGAGTATATTTTTTCTGGGGAAAATGGATACTTAATAAATATAAATATAAGACTTACAAGCATTCCTAAGAAAGATAAAGGCTGAATAGAAAATTTGATTTTTAAATAGATACAAGAGAAGTATAAAAAGGTATGATATGAAAAAGAAATCTTAAGATCTTCTATAATGTTAAACAGCTTACATTCTTATTTAAGAAAATATGTGTAACTTCTATGGACTTTATCATTATTAGGACTATTCAAAGGAGTGTTCATAAAGAAAAGTTGCAGAAGTGAGTTGACTCCAATGAGATAATATTTAAAAGAAAAAATTAATGAATACAAAATGAATTAGTTAAAGATAGAAGGGAAAAATAGAACATGGTAAATTATCTCACATAAAAGGAGTATGAAGGAGCTTTTACATTAAGGGGAACATGGGAAGGGAGGCAGAAAATTCTTAAATCTTATTCTCATCAGAAATGACTTTGATATTCTTAGCAATACAATATTCTATAAGACAATTGCAAAGGACCTAGGGTGAAAAATGCTATCCACCTCCAGAGAAAGAACTGATGAAAGTCTGAATGCTGATCAAAGTATAATTTTATTATCTTTCTTTTTTTCTTGAATCTGAGTTTATTTCCACAACATGACTAATATGAAAAATTTTTTAATGACTGCACATATTTAAGCTATAGCAAATGGTGTTCTCAATCAGGGAGCTGAAGAGGAAAAGAGAGTGATAATTTTAAAGTCAAAATTTTAAGAAAAATATTATAAAATTAGTTTTTACATGTAAATGGAGACAAATATTAAGTAAAGAGAGGGGGTGTGGTGGAGGTGGTTAGATAGGCTCAGAGTTACCTGACTGAGGATTTAATGATCTAATGAATATAAAAATGGAAATCTCATTTGTCTATAGAGAAATCAAGTTTTACAGAGATAAATTCAAAGAAACCACAATAACCAGGTAAAGAAGAGATTATGGTACAGTCATCATGCTTTGAGGCCTCATTCAAATGGTGCTTCTAGGTTCTAAGTTAAATCTATCTTTTATAATTGTTAGGATTCTTACAAGGTGCTAAGTCATTGGAATGGATAAGAGACAATAATTAGCTAATTTAGCATGGTTGATCTGATCCTACAAGGAGATGCTATGGGCCAGAAACTGAGACAAGGTAATGTACTTGGTTCACATCTTTAAAGGAGTTCAAACCTTTAAAAGAGTTTATACCTTTAAAGGAGTTCACTCATTGGTCCACACATGAAATTCACACCTTTAAGAGAGCATATTTTTAAGGAGCTCCCACAAGCCCAGGGAATACCCACAAGCCCATTCTCTGGGAGGATATAAGGAACAAGGATTTAGTGGGGAGAAGGAGAGTCAGGATTGAGTCAAGAAGATTTCCTGGGAGAAATTCAGGGGACTTCAGAGGAGAGGACTTTGGGAGATTCACAACTAGGATTGACTTCTGGGAAACCCACAATTCCACACTCTTGGAGGCAGAGTAAGATTTCATTCCAATGGCTACTTTTGTGCTGGCTGGAGACATTGGACAAGAGCTCTGGGGGAATCAAGGAGAGAGGAAAGCCTCCAGAAAGCTAGCTGAGCCCCAAGTGAAGGAGAAAAGACTGGAAGGAGAAAATAAATAATCTGGAGATAAGATTTGGAAAGAGACAGTAAAGGACTTTAACTCCTGGATGCATTTTAGAATTATTCGAACCGAACCAAAACTAAGGCTGACTCCAGAAGCTTCCCAAGAACCCTGCTCCCAGAGAATGATCACAACTTAGAGAAACAGGACATCACATATAATAGAAAAATTATAGCTTAGTGGATAGAGGGCATTTTGGGAATTAGGATAAGTACATTCTAATACTAATTTAGTTATTTACTAGCAATGGAACATTTAGGAATAGAATAGAAATATCTTATTCATAATATTTATAAGGACTATTTGTTCCTAACCTGTGATAGAGCTTTATGAGCTTGAAATAATCTAACAACCAAAGTTGAACATACTATATATTTATTCCTACATAGTATTCTAATTTTGATCTTCAATTATGAGGAACAACAAAAAAATAACTATCTGTGGGCTTGGCAAGTAAATCTGCCTCTGTTGCCCCAAAACATGTCCCTGGGCTTTGTTCACTAAGTCAAAGAATAATGTCCAACATCATTATTGCCTAGATTGATGAAATCTCTATTGATATATAATGCTTCAGTTTCCCTACTTCAGTTTGCCTGAATTGTTGTGCCTCAGTTTCCCTGAACTATTATGTTATGCCATGAATAAAATTATTATTGTCATCCCTTTCATTACCCCATTAAACTCTGGCCACTCTCACATTCCAGTCAGTCATAAAACTCCAGATGGCTTATCACAAATGCCTGCTGGGATTTACCCCTAAGACTCCTGTTTTCTACACCTAACCCTTTTAACCCTCAACCTGTCAGGACTAAAGTCATAATCCTTCCTGAAATTATGACTTACCCAATGGTCTTTCCCCTTGCCTTTGTTTCTCTTATAGCTGGATACTTTGAGACAAGAGTCTCATTCAGAAAATTAGTTTCATCTAGCCCAAATTCTCCACTATTAAAATATTAAAAACTAATCTCTGCCTTGCCTCACTTTCTCTGGCATTATATTATTGGAAGCCCCAAGGAGAAAACATTTGAGAGCAAGATCAGAGATTAGAGAATAGCAGGCCTTTGCAGGGGTCCTTGAGCTGGCTGGTGGTGGACTCTTTTAGGAAAGCCAGCATCTGGTTTCTTCCAGAATTCCATGGAAAGAGCAGTTCTAACTGCAGGCAAGAATTCAATGATGACACCTCTATTTCAGCTAGAGTGGAGAACCTAGTTTGAAACCCTTCCAGGGAAAGTTTTCTGTCTGGTCTGATTGCTAGCAAATCTGAGTCCCCAGAAAATGTAGGGCTGACAAGCCATGCAAATATGGAGAGTGCCAATTGGATGCCATTTGGCACTATCTAGTCTGGGAGTCTTTGGGCACAAATCTGGGTGCCATTAGGCACAATTTGGTTCTGAGTATTTTTTTTTACATCTGGGAACTCTCTGTGAAGGCAGAGAATGCACCAGACAGGAGTTTGGAAACCTATTTAAAAGGCTCAATTTGAGTTTCTGGGAGGAAGAGATTGTCAACCTGTTAAATCCCCTCACAGCACTCTCTTGAGATATCAGGAATTTGCCCCTAGTTTGTAATTGTTAAATGTTGTGTCTGTGTGGTCTGTGTTTGTGACTTGTCTGTCTGTTGTGTTGATTTAAGGAGTTCTGTTAAGTTTTAAGAACTTGATTGAAGAATTTAACAATTGTTCATTTTGAAATGGCAAAGTGTTTAGCATAAAAAATGTTTTGTGAAAAAAAAATAAACTTCTTTTTGGACTTAATTGTAACCTGTTTGCAGTAATTTGAAAAAAAGGAAAAGAGAAAGCTTGGCTGCTTTTAAAATCTGACAGAAAAGCAGTCTTTTTGAAAATCTGTTAGAAAAAAAAAGAAGGAAAATAAAACTTTATCTGAATCAAGTTGCAGCTCTGCATGGGAGGGAGGTAAGAAAGGGACCAACAAAAGCTAATTTCAATTGATTTGAAGAGAAAAAAAACTCTGGTGAAAAAAAATAGCCTCCTTATCTAATCAAACTTCTGAAAGCCAGTTTAAATAGGTGTGTGTGTGTATATGTATGAATGTGTATATGTATATATATATATATATATATATATATATATATATATATATATATATATATATATATATATATATATGAACCAAATGGTAATTCAGTTTGTCTGCAACATTTAATTAGAATTTAGGAAAAACTTAAGTAGGAAAAAGGATATGGCTTATTGGTCTATTGAGTTTGGGGAGCTTAGTTTTTATTTAAATTGGTATTGTGATTCTGAAATTGTGGGAGATAATTACTATTGCCTTGTGCATGCTAAATCTGTTTATTTTGGATATAAGATCTTAGGAATTTGAATATCAAACCATTACTACTGAAAGACAAAATTCTTTAAAGCTGTATTTGATTTGATCTGATTTCAAAATAGCTTGTTAAAATAAAATCCTGATAACTATCTGAAGAGCTCACATTCTCCCTAATTAGATGAAGTGTGCTACCTTCTAAAATGTATAGGGGGCAATTTGTAAACATTATAAGTTATGCTTTAAAATTTTGTTAGCTCTGCTGGACATGTGTATAATAATAACAATAATTAATGTAATATATAATTAATATAATATAAATAATAATAAATAATAATCAATATTTAGCTGTTAACTATATTGTGAACCTTTAAAGTTTTGAAGAAAAAAGAAAACTGAGGAAAGGAGAAAAGAAGTGATTTTACATAAATGGGACAAAAATTGAATTGCAGAAATAATTGACAGCTTAAATGAAATATCTGGTTAGAATATCATATGAAAAAGTATCGATTTTGTTTAAGTAATGTTAGTTGGTGTGTGTGTTAAAATTTGAAATGAGTGTAAATTACATGAGATTCCTATCTATTTTGTGATGAGATATTTATCTGGCTATCATTTGTTGAAAATTGTGAAACTGATAATTAAGTAGAGGTTATCATGATATTGTAACCTAAAATAATTAATCATTTTGATAGTTTGTTAGACAGAGAAGGATAAAGCATGTTGGAATCAGGCAGAGAGAAAGATGGGATGTGTTACAGGGAAATTGAAAGATTGGGAGAGAGGGAAAAAGCATGTCAAAAAAGAGAAGTGTTACATTGGATAAAAAGAAGCAAATCTTTTAATGGAAGGAACTTGTTAATTGCAGAAAAAGAAACAAAACAAAATAAAACAAAACACTGTCTGGCTAAATCCTGAGAAGGATTTGGCACCCTAAAAGTTAATTATAAAGAGAAGTAGGGTAGGGGAGAAAGAAACGGAAGGGATCTTTGGCTTCAAAGGTCAAAATTTAACTCATCTTCTTCCCCCTCCTCAACCCACCCCCAATTGTGGCTGGTTTTTTTTTTTGTTTGTTTGTTTGTTTGTTTTGTTTTGTTTTGTTGTTTTGGTTTTGTTTTGTTTTTTGTTTTGTTATGTTTTGTTTTGTTTTGTTTTTTTGAATTGAAGACAAATTAAGCTATCTCTCTACTGCAGAGAGCATGTTATTGTTTAAAGGAACAGCCTATTTGTACAAATTATTAGTATTAATTCTGATAAGGTTCTTTTATGTGAAATTACAATATTCTGTATGAGTTTTCATTGATTGTATTCCGTTATCTTAAAATTATTATTTAAAGGGACTCTGAGAATTTCTACCTTTATCCCTTGAACATGTTTTTGTTATGGACAATATGCAATTTAGAATTTTTCTATGCATTGGGCATTTTAAAAGCAAAATGATTTGTGTAATGTTAAACTTAAAAAAAAAATCTACTTAGATGTGAAAGATAAGCTGTGAACTTTCCGGGACAAATATCTTACTGTTATCAATATAAGGGTATGCTAAATACCTATTTAGGACTCATCTGGAGCTTTGGTTAATGGGATTTGTTATTGGAGGTAAAATTTCTTGTGCCTGTAGTTAATATTATTTGGAGTTTTAAAGCTCCAAAATCTGAAAGTTACTGAGACTATTACCTGAAATAAAACTGAATCATAGCAACCAACTGCTATTTTGTTTATTGGGAAAACAGTTGACACATCTTTACTATTTGTCTGTCCTATGAGATAAATATGTTTTCTTATATGGGAAGCTATGGGCCAATCTTTATTGGCCTTTTCACATTTTGTAGCAGTCCTTGTGAATTAGTCTTTTTATCTCAGACTATTCCAACCTTTATTTGTTAGATTTATTTTTTGTTCTAAATTTTGGTCAAATTATAGCTATACTGACCTGCTCCTGGGATCTAGATCAGCTCATAGGATGCTTTGGTCAGTTCTAGCACACTTCCCAAAGATGGGATCCTATGGGATGATTCAACTCTACAACGATTTTCAGCAGGAAGCAAATTCAGAAAATGAGACCACTGTCCCTGCCCCTAAAGGACTTTGAGCCCCATTGATTTGGGAGGAATTGAAACTGGTTCTGACTTGGTCCCCCATTGCAATGTATTTAGGATTTGCAACGAAAAATATTGGGTTAAAATGTGGATAACTGTTGCTGTGAAGGATGTTTATAGTATGTATCTGCATTATCTCATTGATCACAATGTTCCTTCAGAATATGTAATTATTGGAGTGATCTTTAGATAAATTCCAGGATGGAAAATCCCTACTATACTAATGTGTTATATAGAGGAACTTTAAATCACTTTCAGGACTTGTATGTAAGGTGTATACTTGACAAATAGAACACTATTTCTTCCCCCTTGGATGATTCCTTTGATAAAACAAAAGGGGAGAATAAGAGATAAAGGACTAAGAAACGTGATGGATTTTCCCAGAAGCACTTGAAAGAATGGGGAAAATGCCTTCATCAAACAATTTACCTGGGCATTAGATTGAAAGTAGCCTATGGAGAGGTGGAAAGTGGATTTAACAAAAGTTAAACTTCAGGCAGCAGGTTACAGGTATCTCTCTAGTCACCAAAGTAATCCTTCCTCCAACCTTGATCCTGCCTAACCCTGTTTATTCTGTTCCACCCACTAGTTCCATTAATTCCTATTTACTTTGCCCCTCCTAAACCACCAGTTCAAATTGGAAGTTTTTTCATCTTTATTCCTTGCTTGGTTTATTATTTGTAAATCCAGCTGGGCTACAGTTGCTGGCTCTGCTTTAACTTTGAACCCCCTTATTCTGTTGGGATTGCCCTGGCAGACTCAGTTTCGACCATTTTCTGATTACTTGTTCTTGGGAACAACCAGAAATTATCTTTGGAAATCTCCAAGGTACAGTCATCTATCTTGTGACTGATAATCTTTTTCATCCACTTCTGCAATCCTGTAACCCTAGTTTCTTAATTAATATTTCAAGGACATTGCAGTTTGGTATCAGGCCTTTGAAAGTTCATGGTGTGCCTGTCTTGATGGCCTAAGTGTGCATACTTCTACTCTCTGCTCAATAATCTGAATCCTTTCTTTATCCTAATAGAAGTGATTCCTTTGCTTGCCTGTTCTTTTCAGTGGGGACAGATGGAGCCATTTCAGTTTCCACCCTTCCCCCTTGCAATTCCTCGGATAGCCATGAAGTACCCCTCTTGGAAGGGCTAACACAATTGCCTTGAGCATTGCTGCTTCCTCTACAAGGAGATACTAAGTGAAGAAATGACTGCAGACCTAACTCACATTGAACTGTCCATCTCAAACTGGATTACCAGGCTGAGATGGTGCTCCAGAACTGCAAAGGACTTAACATGTTTGCAACAGGAAGGCCTCTGTGACACCCTAAACAAGAAATACTGTTAACAACTCTGGCTTTATCAGGGAGAGACTTGACCTCGCCATAATTTTATTTTGGTTTATCTGATCCCACTAGGATTGATCAAAATCATGGTGCTGACACACTCCAACATGATTCAATGATTTGAATACCCACTAGAGAGAGTGTGGAATATAATGCCTCAGCTTCCCTAATTGTTGTGCCTTGGTTTCCCTGAATTATTATGTTATGCTCTGAATAAAATTATCAAGGCCACCCTCCTTTTCCTTACTCCATTAACTCTGGCCACTCTCATATTCCAGTGAGTTTTAAAACTCCAGATGACTTATCTCGAATGCCTGCTAGGATTTGCCCCTAAGACTGCTCTTTCCTACTCTTGATCTTTTTGACTCCAAACCTGTCAGAACTAAAGTTATGATCCTTCCTGAAATTATGACTTACCCAGTGTTCTTTCCCCTTGGCTTTATTTTTCTTATAACTAGATGTTTTGAGACAAGTTTCCTTCAGCCAATTAGTTTCAGCTAGTCCAAATTCTCCACTATTAAAATATTAAAAATTAATCTCTGTTTTTTCCTCAATTTCTCCAGCATTACAGAAAAATGGCTTCTAATCCCCTTACATCTTCACAATCATGTGAGGAAGATATGAGCATTTATTCAGAAGAAAGTGAACCACAAAGAATTTAGATACAGGACAATATTATAAATAATTGTCAGTTAGGATTCAGTTCAAGTCTTCAAATAAAGGTTTAACCCCCCCCCTTAGTCCATCTTGTTAGAAATCTAAGCTGAGATTATATTTTGAAAGATGTTGAATATTAATTTTGCGAAGCTGAAAATTATGTCACTGGCCATTGGGTATAGAAATGCTTAGGTGAGGGAGATCATGATTATATGATTAGAATACAAATTTGTAAATTGTACTTAATGGATTAAAGGGAAGTACATTCATCACCTTTCCCCTATATTTCCTTGTTTAGTGTTAGTATTAGGTGCTTAGAGGCATAGTAGAAGAATGGAAAAAAATATTGCCTGTTTAATTAGAAAATATAGGCTTATCTATCTCTGAAATTATCTATATTTATGACATTTAATAAGACTCCCTAACCTTTCTGGGACTCAGCTTCTTTATCTCTAAGGCAAAGTTAAACTAAACTAAGAAACAATTTTATTAAACAAAATAAAATAGATAAACTTTTGGTTAATTTGATTTCAAAAAGAAAGAAGACCAAATTACTAATATAAAAAAAAATGAAAAGAGTGAATTCACCACCAATAAAGAGGAAATTACAGCAACAATTAGAACCTAATTTGACCAACTGTTTGCCAATAAATCAGACAATTCAAATGAAATGGATAAAAATTCATCATCATCATCATCATCATCATCATCATCATCATCATCCTCATAAATTGACCAGATTAAGAGAAGAGGAAATGAAAATGTAAATAACCTCATTTTAGAAAAAGAAATAGAACAAGCCACCAATGAAAGACAAATATTTAGGCCCAGATAGACTTTTAAGTGAATTCAAAAATGTTTAAAGAAAAATTAATTCTAAAACTAAAGAAACTATTTGGAAAATTGTGTAGAGTTCTATCAATGTGCTATTGAAGTCTAAAACAGGAAGAGACAAAATAGAGAAAGAAAATGTTTCACCAATTTCCCTAATGAATATTGATGAAAAAAAATTATAGAAAATATTCACAAGTAGTTTACAGCAATTTATCATGAGGACAACACATGACAATCAAATAATAGGAATGCAGAGGAAGTTCAATATTGAGAAAATCATTAGCATAATTGGCCATATCAATAACAAAACCAACAGAAATCATGTAGTTATCTCAATAGATGTAGAAAAAAGATTTTGACTAAATGCAGCACCCATCCTTATTAAAAATACTAGAGAGCAAAGATGGCGGAGAAGAAACACACGACTCAGTGAACGTCCTCACTCCCTCACAACCAATTAGATAAATTAAGTCTCAAAATTAGCTCAGGACTGATAGATACCACAAGGACTGGAAGTACGACTTACCAGCTGAAGAGAATCTGGAGTTTCAACAGGAAAGGTCAGTTCTCAGGGGAGGAATAAGAAAGACCAGCACAGACGGTGGGGTAGGGGCAAACTGCGCCCATTGCGCTGGGAAGGGCTCTGGGATCAGAGAAGCCACTGAGGTAAAGGAATCTGGCACAGGCTGTTAGCTCTTCTCTGCTAATTATTTAGCAGTTCAGAAGAGAAAGCCAAAATATTTTAAAACTCAGATTAGATTTTCCCCGGACCCTGGGGGTGACTCAGGCACCAGGGGGTGTGGCCTCAGCTACCTCCTGAGAATAGTTAAGAGACTGACAAGTGGGTGGATACGGCCCAAGGCAACACACACTGCCTAGCTTAGCTGGAGGGAGTGGAACTCAGCTCCAGGAAGTCCCAGAGAAGCGGAACCTTTGAACTAGGGACCGCGGTTTCTGGCAGACACTTCCAGTTTGAGCGCAGGGGCTTCTTACGTCACCTACTGCAGACACCCACTCCCCATCCGGACACATAGGCTGGGCTTCTTGCTGTCTTCACTATTCTACGCCCTCGAAGCACAGTAGTGCTAATCACCTCTGAGGCACTCCCAGGGAGACGGTGGGGAACTCTCTCCCAGAGCTCTCTCTTAGCTCAGGCTCAGGAGCCGCTGCATCCATCCGGTCTGGGAGGAAGCTGGTAAAGAAGTAAATAATTTCCTACCCCAGAGACAGACCCCAAAAGATTTTTTTTTAAGTATGAGCAAAAAAGCTAGAAAAACCATAGATTCCTTCTATACAGAGAAAGAGCGGGTGTCCAACCCCGAGGAAGTTGACAGCAGAGAATCAGATAACAACCTAAAGGGGAACGATTCCTGCCCCCCATCACATAACTCTCTCCTAGAAGAAGCTCTTAAAAAATTGAGGGAGATCGAAGAAAAATGGGGAAAAGAAAGAGAAGTTATGATAGAGAATAACAATGTCCTGAAATTGGAGTTGGAAAAAATAAAGAATTCACAGGAGATGCAGGGAAACAAAATTAGTGAATTAGAAAAGGTTAAAAAAACACAAGAAAGTAGGATTTCTGAATTGGAAAAGATAAAAAAGTCTCAAGAAAATAGAATTTCTGAATTGGAAAAAGAAAATAATTCTCAAAAAAAAAAAATTAGGGAAATGGAAAAAAACTCAATAGAGCAAAATAATTCATTTAAAAACGAAATTGGGCATTTACAAAAAGAACTAAAAACTGTGAAAGAAGAAAATAACTCCTTAAAAGTCAGGATGGAACAAATAGAAATAAATGATTCACAGAGAACCCAAGAATCAGTCAAACAAAACAAAAAAAATGAGAAGCTGGAGAACAACGTCAAATACTTACTGGGAAAATCTATAGACCTGGAAAATAGATCTAGGAGAGATAATCTGCGGATTATTGGACTTCCAGAAAACTATGATCAAAAAAAGAGCCTAGATTCTATTTTACAGGAAATTATCAAAGAGAACTGTCCAGAGATAATAGAAACAGAAGGGAAAGTAGATGTGGAAAGAATTCATCGAACTCCTTCTGAAATAGACCCTAAAAAAAGAACACCACGGAATATTGTGGCTAAGCTGCAGAATTACCACACAAAGGAGAAAATCCTGCAAGCAGCTAGAAAAAAACAATTTAAATACCAAGGTGCCACAATAAGGGTCACCCAAGATCTGGCTGCCTCCACATTAAAAGATAGAAGGGCCTGGAACCTGATATTCCGAAAGGCAAAAGATCAAGGACTGCAACCAAGAATGAACTACCCAGCTAAGTTTAGCATCTTTTTCCATGGAAGAAGATGGTCATTCAATGAAACAGAGGAATTCTATATGTTTCTAAGAAAAAAACCAGACTTAAACAAAAAATTTGATCTACATCCACAAGACTGAAGAGAAACAGAAAAAGGTACACAGAACCCTTGAGAACTGTAACTCTGTTGTGGGTGTATAAAAAATACTCAAGGATAATTTGATTTTACTGATATAAAAGAAAAAAAGGGGGGTGTGGTAAAGGGAAGGAGGTCGGTTCAGAAAAAGGGGAAGGAGTGATAAAAAGAGGGAAACTACATCCCAGGAAGAGACATAGAAAATACACCATATCTGAGGGAACTTAGTGAGGGGGAGAATCATTGTGTGAATCTTACTCTCATCAGAAGAGGCTCAAAGAGTAAATAATTAACATATTTGTTTTTCAGAGAATTTTCTCTCACCTCATTAAAAGGGGGGAGAGGAAAAGGGGAAAGGAAAAGGAGAATAAGTGAAGGGACTTGGAGGGAGGGGGGAGGGATCCTAAAAAAAAAAAAAAAAAAAAAAAAAAGAGGGAGGGTTGCGCGTCACAAGGGGGGTCTGTAAATTAAATATCGGGGAGGGGGATCAGGGGGGTCAAGGGAAAAAAGTATAATCTGGGGATAATACGATGGCAGGAAATACAGAATTAGTAATTTTAACTGTAAATGTAAATGGGATGAACGATCCCATCAAACGGAGACGGATAGCAGATTGGATCAAAATGCAGAACCCTACAATATGTTGTCTACAGGAAACACACTTAAAGCAGGGAGATACATACAGAGTAAAGGTAAAAGGTTGGAACAGAGCTTATTATGCTTCAGGTAAAGCCAAAAAAGCAGGGGTAGCTATCCTTATCTCAGATCAAGCAAAAGCAGAAGTAGATCTCCTTAAAAAAGATAAGGAAGGAAACTATATCCTGCTGAAAGGTAGCATAAATAATGAAGCCATATCAATACTAAACATATATGCACCAAGTGGTATAGCATCTAACTTTCTAAAGGAAAAGTTAAGAGAACTGCAAGAAGAAATAGACAGTAAAACTATAATAGTGGGAGATCTCAACCTTGCACTCTCAGATTTAGACAAATCAAACCACAAAACAAACAAGAAAGAAATTAAAAAAGTAAATAGAACATTAGAAAAACTAGGTATGATAGACCTTTGGAGAAAACTGAATGGCAATAGGAAGGAATATACTTTCTTCTCAGCAGTTCATGGATCCTATACAAAAATTGACCATATATTAGGACATAAAGATCTCAAAATTAAATGTAGGAAGGCAGAAATAATAAATGCCTTCTTCTCAGATCACAATGCAATAAAAGCTACATTCAGTAAAAAGTTAGGGGTAAATAGACCAAAAAGTAATTGGAAACTGAATAATCTCATCTTAAAGAATGACTGGGTGAAAGAGCAAATTATAGAAACAATTAACAATTTCACCCAAGATAATGATAATGATGAGACATCATATCAAAATCTTTGGGATGCAGCTAAAGCAGTAATAAGGGGAAATTTTATATCTTTAGAGGCTTATTTGAAGAAAATTGAGAAAGAGAAGATTAACGAATTGGGCTTACAACTTAAAAGGCTAGAAAAAGACCAAATTATAAACCCCCAACCAAAAATTAAACTCGAAATACAAAAATTAAAAGGAGAAATCAATAAAATTGAAAGTAAAAAAACTATTGAACTAATAAATAAAACCAAGAGTTGGTTTTATGAAAAAGCCAATAAAATAGATAAACCTTTGGTAAATTTGATCAAAAAAAAGAAAGAGGAAAATCAAATTGATAGTCTTACAAATGAAAAGGGGGATCTTTCCACCAATGAAGAGGAAATTAGAGAAATAATAAGGAGTTACTTTGCCCAACTTTATGCCAATAAATTTGATAACTTAAGTGAAATGGATGACTTTCTCCAAAAATATAGGCTCCCTAGATTAACAGAGGAGGAGATAAATTGCTTAAATAGTCCCATTTCAGAAAAAGAAATAGAACAAGCTATTAATCAACTCCCCAGGAAAAAATCCCCAGGGCCAGATGGATTCACATGTGAATTCTACCAAACATTTAAAGAACAATTAGCCCCAATGTTATATAAATTATTTGAAAAAATAGGGGATGAAGGAGTCCTACCAAACTCCTTTTATGACACAGACATGGTACTGATACCTAAACCTGGTAGATCGAAAACTGAGAAAGAAAATTATAGACCAATCTCCTTAATGAATATTGATGCTAAAATCTTAAATAAGATATTAGCAAAAAGACTTCAGAAAATCATCCCCAAGATAATACACTATGATCAAGTAGGATTTATTCCAGGAATGCAGGGCTGGTTTAATATTAGGAAAACTATTAATATAATTGACCATATTAATAATCAAATTAATAAGAACCATATGATCATCTCAATAGATGCAGAAAAAGCATTTGACAAAATCCAACATCCATTCCTACTAAAAACTCTTGAGAGTATAGGAATAAATGGATTATTCCTTAGAATAATCAGGAGTATATATTTAAGACTGTCAGTAAGCATAATATGCAATAGAAATAAACTGCAACCTTTCCCAGTAAGATCAGGAGTGAAACAAGGTTGCCCACTATCACTATTACTATTCAATATAGTACTAGAAACGCTAGCCTCGGCAATAAGAGCCGAGAAAGAGATTCAAGGAATTAGAGTAGGAAATGAGGAAATCAAACTATCACTTTTTGCAGATGACATGATGGTATACTTAGAGAACCCCAAAGACTCTGCTAAAAAGCTACTAGAAATAATTCAAAATTTCAGCAAAGTGGCAGGATACAAAATAAATCCACATAAATCCTCGGCATTTTTATATATCACTAACAAAATGCAACAGCAAGAGATACAAAGAGAAATTCCATTCCAAACAAATGTTGAGAGTATAAAATATTTGGGAATCCATCTACCAAAGAAAAGTCAGGAATTATATGAGAAAAATTACAAAACACTTGCCACAAAAATAAAATCAGATTTAAATAATTGGAAAGACATTCAGTGCTCTTGGATAGGCCGAGCGAATATAATAAAGATGACAATACTCCCCAAACTAATCTATTTATTTAGTGCTATACCAATCAGACTCCCAAGAAACTATTTTAATGACCTAGAAAAAATAACAACAAAATTCATATGGAAGAATAAAAGGTCAAGAATTGCAAGGGAACTAATGAAAAAAAACTCAGAGGAAGGTGGTCTAAGTGTACCTGATCTAAAGCTATATTATATAGCAGCAGTCACCAAAACCATTTGGTATTGGCTAAGAAATAGACCGGTAGATCAGTGGAACAGATTAGATACAAAGGACAAAAAAGGGTACATCTATAGCAATCTAATCTTTGACAAACCCAAAGATTCCAACATTAGGGATAAAAATTCATTATTCGGAAAAAATTGTTGGGAAAACTGGAAATTAGTATGGCAGAAATTAGATATGGATCCACACTTAACACCATATACCAAGATAAGATCAAAATGGGTCCATGATTTAGGCATAAAGAGGGAGATAATAAATAGATTAGAGGAACAGAGGATAATCTACCTCTCAGACTTGTGGAGGAGGAAGGAATTTATGACCAGAGGAGAACTAGAGATCATTATTGATCACAAAATAGAAGATTTTGATTACATCAAACTAAAAAGTTTCTGTACAAATAATACTAATGCAAACAAGATTAGAAGGGAAGTAACAAATTGGGAAAATATTTTTAAAAACAAAGGTTCTGACAAAGGTCTCATTTCCAAAATATATAGAGAACTGACCCTAATTTATAAGAAACCGAACCATTCTCCAATTGATAAATGGTCAAAGGATATCAACAGACAATTCTCAGAGGAAGAAATTGAAACTATAACCACTCACATGAAAGAGTGTTCCAAATCACTACTGATCAGAGAAATGCAAATTAAGACCACTCTGAGATACCACTACACACCTGTCAGATTGGCTAAGATGACAGGAACAAATAATGACAAATGTTGGAGGGGATGTGGGGAAACTGGGACACTAATACATTGCTGGTGGAGTTGTGAAAGAATCCAGCCATTCTGGAGAGCAATCTGGAATTATGCCCAAAAAGTTATCAAACTGTGCATACCCTTTGACCCAGCAGCGCTACTACTGGGATTATATCACAAAGAAATACTAAAGAGCGGAAAGAGACATATATGTGCCAAAATGTTTGTGGCAGCTCTTTTTGTTGTAGCTAGAAACTGGAGGATGAATGGATGTCCATCAGTTGGAGAATGGTTGGGTAAATTGTGGTATATGAAGGTTATGGAATATTATTGCTCGGTAAGAAATGACCAGCAGGAGGAATATAGAGAGGCCTGGAGAGACTTAAATCAACTGATGCTGAGTGAAATGAGCAGAACCAGAAGATCACTGTATACTTCAACAACAATACTGTATGAGGATGTATTCTGATGGAAGTGGAAATCTTCAACATAAAGAAGATCCAACTCACTTCCAGTTGATCAATGATAGACAGAGGTAGCTGCACCCAGAGAAGAAACACTGGGAGGGGAATGAAAATTGTTAGCACTAATATCTGTCTGCCCAGGTTGCATGTACCTTCGGATTCTAATGTTTATTGTGCAACAAGAAAATGATATTCACACACATGTATTGTACCTAGACTATATTGTAACACATGTAAAATGTATGGTATTGCCTGTCGTCGGGGGGAGGGAATAGAGGGAGGGGGGGTAAATTGGAAAAATGAATACAAGGGATAATATTATAAAATATATATATATATAATAAAAAAAAATAAAAAAAAAAATACTAGAGAGCAGAGGAATGAATGGAACTTTTAATAAAATGACAAATAGTGTCTACATAAAAACCATCAACAAGCATCTGTAATGGGGATAAACTGGAAGCCTCCCCGATAAAAACATTGGTGAAACAAGGGTATTTATATTTACTATTATTATTCAATATTGTATGAGAAATATTACCTTTGGCAATAAGGGAAGCAAAAGATATTAAATGAACTAGATCAGGCCATGAGGAAACAAAGTATCCTTCTTTGCAGGCGACATAATAGTTTACTTCAAGAATACTAGAGAATAAATAAACAGAAAACCTACTTGAAATAATTAACAGCATTAACAAAGTTGTAGGAAATCAAATAAATTCACATAAATCACCAGCATTTCTGTATGTACCAACAAAGCTCAGTAAGAAGTGGTAAAAAGAGTGATTCTATTTACAATAACTATTAAAGTATCACTACATGTAATTGAAAAAATGTTTTTGAGTGGGAAAAAATTAAATAAAATAACTGTAAACAATTTGACCAGTCCAATGTTGTTGCATTCTCTGTACTATAGAGTTTAAAGGCTTGGCAATTTAGTTCAAGTTAGGACCTCAGTGTTTGGTATCTTATCACACCAGGTGATAGTCAGAATCTCTAAGACAATTCAAAGGCAAGCAATTCAGTTTGCAAGGCATGATGCTGATAAGTTGTCCATAGTTTTATTGACATACAAAATAAATTCAGCAAAATGGCTCTATATACCTTCCGTTTCATAATCAGTCTAATATTTCTCTTCCACACTTTCTTTTTGAGCCTCCCAAATACTGAGGTAACTTTGACAATGTATTTGTCAACTTCATTACCAATGTGTACATCCCTGACAAGTATACTGCCAAGGTAAGTAAACTTACCCGCAACATTCAACATGTCTTCATTTGTTGTAACTAAGACTTCCACGTGTGGATGATGAGGTGCTAGCTGATGAAGTAGCTCTGTTTTTTTGGTGTCAGTCATTAGGCCAAATTAGTACAAGCAGCAAAAAATAGAGCCATACTTTCTTGCATCTCAGCTTCAAAGGATGCATTTAGTTCACAATCATCTGCAAACAAAAATCATGCACCAACACTCCTTCCACTTTAGTGCTGGCTTGTAGCCTTTTGAAGTTAAAGAATTTGTCATCAAGATAGTAGCTGACCTTGGGCCATGTTTTTCTCTTTGAAGGCATTTGATAACATGGCTGAAAACATCATGATCAAAAGCATGGGAGCAAGCACACAATCTTGTTTCACTCCTTTGATGCCTGGGAAAGTAGGAAAACAACATCCATTATGTACAACTCTGGCAAGCATGCTGTAATGAAATTGATGTATAGTACTGATCAATTAGCTAATCTCAATTTCATGTTTGTCCTCATTCCTCACTTGATAAATGGTAAATATATATATATATATATATATATATATATATATATATATATATATATATATATATATATATATATATATGTTTATATATATATGTATATATAGATATACACATATATACATACATATACACACATATATGTGTAAATAGCCCATTTATATGAAGAAATTAAAGCATTTTATAGTCATAAAGATGTTCTAAATTGCAATTGATTAGATAAATGCAAATTAAAACAACTCTAAGGGAATACCTCATGCCTAACCAGCTAATATAAAAGAAAAGGAAAATGATAAATGCTTTAAAGAAGCTGTTGAAACATTGTGAAACTAATGCTTAATTGGTGGAATTGTGAACTGATCCAACCATTCTGGAAAACAATACAACTATTCTCAAAAAGCAATTAAACTGAATTCGACTTCCGGCCAAGATGGCGGCGTGGAGGCAGACAGCTGCTTGAGCTCCTCGTTTTCTCTCAGAACTTACTTCATGACAAGCCTCTGACTTAATGCTTGACCCAGAAAGAAATCCACAAATTATCACCAAGAGAAGACATCCTTGAAAGTCGCCAGAAAAGGTCTGTGTTTGTTCGGGGGAGGGTCAATCAGACTGGGCGCAGACTGAGGGCAGACAGCCAGAGCAAGACAGGCAGCTCACACAGCTCAGACCGGAGGGGGAGGGGTGTGATCTCTGCCGTTTCTGCGAAAGGGCTTTTGCCCCAGTGTGGATGCTCCGTCTTGGCAGCAAGCCAGGAGCAGCAGAGAGGGTGTAAACACCGGAGGTGAAGATTAAAACCCCAGAAAGCCAGCGTCTCTCAGAGCCTGGCCACCCCCAACCCCCACCTGGACTGACTCGGTGCGTTCTCAGAGCCTCAGAGCGCAGACTCAGTACAGTCATTGCTGTTCTGTTAGTGGCTTTCTGCTGCCCTACCCCCAGTCTGTAGAGGAAACCCATTAATACCATCCAGCCCCATCCCCCGCAAAACAGACCAATTGTTTCTCTTGTCAGTTTGTTTTCTTTGATTCCTACTCTGACAAAATGAACAAAAAATTCAAAAGGGCTCTAACCATTGACAGCTTCTGTGTGGAGAGGGAGCAGACTTCAAATGCTGAGGAGACTAGGAACAGACTGTCCCCAGATGTATCCCCTGGGAGGGATATAAGCTGCTCCTCAATACAAAAGAACCTCATAGAGGAAATCAAAAAGGCTCTCACAAGAGAGCTGGAAGACAAATGGGAAAAGGAAAGGGAAGCTTGGCAAGAGAGCCTGGAGAAGTCATCCCATGCATTTAAAGACAGAATGGATAAAGAAATCAAATCATTGAGAAACAAGATTAGTGAGCTGGAAAAGGTAAACAACTCCAAGGAAAACAGGATTAGTGAGCTGGAAAAGGTAAACAACTCCAAGGAAAACAGGATTAGAGAGCTGGAAAAAGAAATCAGCTCTCTAAAAAATAAAATGGATAAAATGGAAAAAAATTCCATAGAAGATAAAAACTCAATTGGACAATTACAAAGAGATATAAAAAAAGTGAGTGAAGAAAATACATCATTGAAAATTAGACTGGAACAAGTAGAAATGAATGACTCAAGGAGAAACCAAGAGGGAGTCAAGCAAAACCAGAGAAATGAAACAATTGAAAAGACTGTCAAGTACCTTACCAGAAAGACAACAGACCTGGAAAACAGATCCAGGAGAGACAATTTGAGAATAATCGGACTCCCTGAAAAATGGGAGGAAAAAAAGAGCTTGGACACCATTTTCGAGGAAATTATCAAAGAGAACTGCCCAGACCTTTTGGAAACAGAGGGTAAAATAGACATTGAGAAAATTCATCGATCACCTACTGAAAGGGACCCTAAAATCAAAACGCCAAGAAATATAGTGGCCAAGTTCAAGAACCATCAGACAAAGGAAAAGATATTGGAAGCTGCTAGAAAAAAACAATTCAGATATGGAGGATCCACAATAAGGATAACACAGGATCTAGCAGCATCCACATTAAAAGAACGCAGGACCTGGAACATGATATTCCGAAAGGCTAAGGAACTTGGTATGCAGCCAAGAATAACTTACCCAGCAAGAATGAGCATCGTTTTCCAGGGAAGAAGATGGACATTTAACGAAATAAATGAATTCCATCTATTTTTGATGAAAAAACCAGACCTACATAAGAGGTTTGATCTTCAAATACAGAACTCAAGAGACTTCTAAAAAAGGTAAAAAGAAATCTTGAGAACTATACTTCTGTCAAAAAAATATGTAAAGAACATATGTACAATTTGTCTTAGAAACTAGAGGTGGAAAGGAGATTATATCATAAAAAAGTATAAAGTGGTGGTACTACATCTCATGAAGAGGCAAAGGTAACCTATTATATCTGAGAGAAAGAAAGGAGGGAGATGAACATAGCATGTATCAATAGACATATTCGATTTATGGTGAAACTTCTTCCACTTCATTGAAAAGTGAAGGGAAGGAGTAAGCTAAGGGGAAGGGAATACAGTAATTTCGAGGAAAAGGGGTAAAATAAGGGGAGGATCTTTAAGGTGGGGGAGGGATCCTAAAAAGGGAGGGCTGTGAAAAGCAAGTGGTGTTTACCAGTTTAATACTGGATAGGAGGGTAAAAGGGAAGGAAAGGGGAAAAGCATAAGCAGGGGTTAATAGGATGGCAAGCAATATAGAATTAGTCCTTCTAACCATAAATGTGAATGGGGCAAACTGCCTCATAAAGAGGAAGCAGTTAGCAGACTGGATTAAAAGTCAGAATCCTACTATATGTTGTTTACAGGAAACACACCTGAAACAGGATGAGACATTCAAACTAAAAGTAAAAGGGTGGAGCAGAATCTATTATGCTTTAGGCAAAACCAAAAAAGCAGGAGTAGCCATCCTCATCTCAGATCAAGCAAAAACAAAAATTGATCTAATTAAAAGAGATAAGGAAGGGCATTATATCCTGCTAAAGGGAAGCATCAATAGTGAAGCAGTATCAATATTAAACATGTATGCACCAAGTGGTGCAGCATCTAAATTCTTAAAAGAGAAATTAAGAGAGCTGCAAGAGGAAATAGATAGCAAAACTATAATAGCGGGAGATCTCAACCTTGCACTCTCAGAATTAGATAAATCAAACCACAAAATAAATAAGAAAGAAGTCAAAGAGGTAAATAGAATACTAGAAAAGTTTGATATGATAGATCTTTGGCGAAAGCTAAATGGAGACAGAAAGGAATATACTTTCTTCTCAGCAGTTCATGGAACCTATACAAAAATTGATCATATACTAGGGCATAAAAACCACAAAATCAAATGCAGTAAGGCAGAAATAGTAAATGCATCCTTTTCAGACCATAATGCAATCAAAATAACATTTAATAAAAAGCCAGGGGAAAATAGACCAAAAAATAATTGGAAACTAAATAATCTTATACTAAAGAATGATTGGGTAAAACAGCAAATCATAGACATAATTAATAACTTCACCCAAGAAAATGACAATAATGAGACATCATACCAAAATGTGTGGGATACAGCCAAAGCAGTAATTAGGGGAAGTTTTATATCTCTACAGGCCTACCTGCATAAAATAGAGAAAGAGAGGGCCAACGAATTGGGTTTACAACTAAAATTGCTAGAAAAGGAACAAATTAAAAACCCCCAGACAAACACAAAACTCGAAATTCAAAAAATAAAAGGTGAGATTAATAAAATTGAAAGTAAAAAAACTATTGAATTAATTAATAAAACTAAGAGTTGGTTTTATGAAAAAACCAACAAAATAGACAAACCCTTAGTAAACCTGATTAAAAAAAGGAAAGAGAAAAAGCAAATTGATAGTCTTGAAAATGAAAAGGGTGAACTCACCACTAATGAAGAGGAAATTAGAACAATACTTAGGAGCTACTTTGCTCAACTTTATGCCGATAAATTCGATAACTTAAATGAAATGGAAGAATACCTTCAAAAATATAGCTTGCCCAGATTAACAGAGGAAGAAGTAAGTAGTCTAAATATTCCCATCTCAGAAAAAGAAATAGACCAAGCTATTAACCAACTTCCTAAGAAAAAGTCCCCAGGACCAGATGGATTTACAGGTGAATTCTACCAAACATTTAAAGAACAACTAACTCCAATGCTATGTAAACTATTTGAAAAAATAGGGATTGAAGGAGTCCTACCAAATTCCTTCTATGACACAGTCATGGTACTGATACCTAAACCAGGTAGATCGAAAACTGAGAAAGAAAACTATAGACCAATTTCCTTAATGAATATTGATGCTAAAATCTTAAATAAGATATTAGCAAATAGACTTCAGAAAATCATCCCCAGGATAATACACTATGACCAAGTGGGATTTATACCAGGAATGCAGGGCTGGTTTAATATTAGGAAAACTATTAGTATAATTGACCATATTAATAATCAAATTAATAAAAACCATATGATCATCTCAATAGATGCAGAAAAGGCATTTGATAAAATCCAACATCCATTCCTACTAAAAACGCTTGAGAGTATAGGAATAAATGGACTATTCCTTAAAATAATAAGGAGCATATATTTAAAACCTTCAGTAAACATCATATGTAATGGTGATAAACTAGAACCTTTCCCTGTAAGATCAGGAGTGAAACAAGGTTGCCCACTATCACCATTACTATTCAATATAGTACTAGAAACTCTAGCCTTGGCAATAAGAGCCAAGAAAGAGATCCAAGGAATTAGAGTAGGAAATGAAGAAATCAAATTGTCACTTTTCGCAGATGACATGATGGTATACTTAGAGAACCCCAAAGACTCTGCTAAAAAGCTATTAGAAATAATTCAGAATTTTAGCAAAGTTGCAGGATACAAAATAAATCCACATAAATCCTCAGCATTTTTATACATTACCAACACAATCCAACAGCAAGAGATACAAAGAGAAATTCCATTCAAAATAACAGTCGATAGTATCAAATATTTGGGAATATATCTACCAAAGGAGAGTCAGGAATTATATGAGCAAAATTACAAAACACTTGCCACAAAAATAAAGTCAGATTTAAATCATTGGAAAGACATTCAATGTTCTTGGATAGGCCGAGCCAATATAATAAAGATGACAATACTCCCCAAACTAATCTATTTATTTAGTGCTATACCAATCAGACTCCCAAGAAACTATTTTAATGACCTAGAAAAAATAACAACAAAATTCATATGGAAGAATAAAAGGTCGAGAATTGCAAGGGAACTAATGAAAAAAAAGTCAGAGGAAGGTGGTCTAAGTGTACCTGATTTAAAGCTATATTATAAAGCAACAGTCACCAAAACCATTTGGTATTGGCTAAGAAATAGACTAGTTGATCAGTGGCATAGGTTAGGTTCACAGGACAAGATAGTGAATAAAAATAGCAATCTAATCTTTGACAAACCCAAAGATCCCAAATTTTGGGATAAGAATTCATTATTTGACAAAAACTGCTGGGAAAACTGGAAATTAGTATGGCAGAAACTAGGCATGGACCCACATTTAACACCACATACTAAGATTAGATCAAAATGGGTCCAAGATTTAGGCATAAAGAACGAAATCATAAATAAATTGGAGGAACATGGGATGGTTTACCTCTCAGACTTGTGGAGGAGGAAGGAGTTTGTGTCCAAGGGAGAACTAGAGACCATTATTGATCACAAAATAGAACATTTTGATTACACCAAATTAAAAAGTTTCTGCACAAACAAAACTAATGCAAACAAGATTAGAAGGGAAGTAACAAATTGGGAAAAAATTTTTACAGTTAAAGGTTCTGATAAAGGCCTCATCTCCAAAATATACAGAGAATTGACTTTAATTTATAAGAAATCAAGCCATTCTCCAATTGATAAATGGTCAAAGGATATGAACAGACAATTTTCAGATGATGAAATTAAAACTATTTCCACTCATATGAAAGAGTGTTCCAAATCACTATTGATCAGAGAAATGCAAATTAAGACAACTCTGAGGTATCATTACACACCTGTCAGATTGGCTAAGATGACAGGAACAAATAACGATGAATGTTGGAGGGGCTGTGGGAAAACTGGGACACTGATGCATTGTTGGTGGAGTTGTGAAAGAATCCAACCATTCTGGAGAGCAATCTGGAATTATGCCCAAAAAGTTATCAAAATGTGCATACCCTTTGACCCAGCCATACTACTACTGGGCTTATACCCCAAGGAACTACTAGAGAAGGGAAAGGGTCCTGTATGTGCCAAAATGTTTGTGGCAGCCCTTTTCATAGTGGCTAGAAGCTGGAAGATGAATGGATGTCCATCAATTGGAGAATGGTTGGGTAAACTATGGTATATGAATGTTATGGAATATTATTATTCTATAAGAAATGACCAACAGGAGAAATACAGAGAGGCTTGGAGAGACTTACATCAACTGATGCTGAGTGAAACGAGCAGAACCAGAAGATCATTATACACTTCAACAATGATACTGTATGAGGATGTATGCTGATGGAAGTGGATTTCTTCAACATAGAGAAGAACTAATCCAATTCCAATTGATTAATGATGGACAGAACCAGCTATATCCAGAAAAGGAACACTGGGAAATGAATGTAAACTGTTATTTTTACCTTCTGAATCCAATTCTTCCTGTGCAACAAAATATTTGGTTCTACACACATATATTGTATCTAAATTATACTGTAATATATTTAACATATATAAGACTGCTTGCCATCTGGGGGAGGGGGTTGGGGGAGGAAGGGAAAAAATCTGAATAGAAGTAAGTGCAAGGGATAATGTTGTAAAAAATTACCCATGCATATGTACTGTCAAAAAATGTTATAATTATAAAATAAAATAAAAAATTAAAAAAAAAAAAAAAAAAAAAAGCAATTAAACTGTACATACTCTTAGATTTAGCAATACTACTATATGGACTATATTCCAAAAAGATCATAAAAAGGAAAAGGACTTGCATCCCCAAAAATCTTTATAGCAGTTTTTTTATATGACAAAGAATTGGGAAATTGAGGGGATGCTCATCAATTGGAGCACAGCTAAACAAGTTAATGGAATATTATTGCACTATAAAAAATGAGAGGCTGATGTCAGAAAAACCTGGAATAACTTTCTTGAAGTGTTGCTGAGTGAAGTGAGTACAGCAGTATTATCTGATTGTCAACTATGATAGAGTTACTCACAGTAATGCAATGATTCAAAATAATTCCAAAAAGATTCATGATGCAAAATCTATCCACATACAGAGATAAAAATATGGAGCCTGAAGGCAGATCTAAGCAGATTTTATTCACTTTTTTAAAATTTAGTTTTCCCTTTTGTTTCTTCTCTTACAACATGATTTATATGACAATATGTTTACATGATTATAAATGTATAAACTATATCAGATTGCTTACTGCCTTGGGAAAGAGGGATCAAAGAGAGGGGGAACAATTTGGAACTCCAAATCTTATAGAATGAATGTTGAAAACTATTTTTACATGTAATTAGAAAAAATAAAATAAAATACTATTTACCAAAGAACAAAAAATATAAATATTGCACTACCCATAATAAACAAAAGATAAAAAGTCAGTTTTTATTTTCAAAAATCCTGAAGTGATTTTTTGGATCAAAGATTAAAAAAACTGGGTTCCATGTACTTCCTAAAAGGAAAAATTTGGAAATTTGGAAATATTTCAGAATCTCTATCAACTTAAGAGAAAAAGGCAAAAAATATATATATATATATTTATTTTTACAAACCTCTAAATAAATTTTATCATTTTTAATTTTTTCCCTTTTTCTGAACAGTCCTTAATGCAGATCAAAGTGACCAAGGAATCAATGGTGTGCAGTACCCACATACACACACACTCACACAGACAAGCAAGCAAATTTAAGAATCTCTAGACTAGATCATCTTTTCTCCAAATAATCCATTTTAATGAAAAAGAAATATTTTTTTAAAAGAAGTTTGGGGATTTTGTTTGTTTGTTTTCCTTTTCTTAAATTGATGAGATTGTCTTGCTATTCTCCCTTGGAGAAAAAAATGTTCATAACAGTTGTATGAACTTGAAAATTACAAATTCTACCTAAGGGCATTCAGCCAGTCAGTTCTCAGCTTATCTCAGCTGCAAAAACCTATTCTGCCCAAGTCTACCTATATCCCTCCTCAGACATTTCCTGTGGTTGGTCTCTAAACATCCATGATTGATTCTTCTGTGTCCTGCAAACACAAATGATCCTATAATCATTTTTGCCTGGCAGCAAGGCTTAGTGCGACTTGTTTGCATTTAAGGGGAAAAAATGGACTTGCTGTCATGAAAAAATGAAAAGGGTTAGAGACAACAAGGACGTTTTATTTTATGTCCTTATTACCCCCCACTCCCCTCTACCCGGGAACATATCTACTTCCTCTCCTTCTAAATAAGTCCCTGGTTATGATGAAAAAATAAGGGAAGCTATTTTCTAAGATTTTTCTTCCTCTACTCTCTTATAACAACTGACCACTGAGGTTAATGTTACTTTTGGCTTTTGCTTTCAAAGTGTATAATCACTGAAAAATCACAATAAGAATATTTAAAATTTGTGCACTTGTTTAGATTTCAGGAAGAAGATTCTGATTATCATTTCAATTAATAGGTTCTTCTGTAATCCATCGCCAAAAGGGTTTTTAAATTAAAAAGCTTAAGACCCAGTAAATTTAAATCACTTGCCCAATCCTTCGTGAACAGAAAACTGTGCATAGACTTATTTTCTAGAAGACTGTTGAAGAATACTGAGATCATGTGATCTTAAATCTAGAACAGGGTATGAGCTCAAAGTAATCTATCCCAATAACATTTTACAAAGGAAAATAAATAAATAAATGACTTACCTAAATTCATATTGCCATTAATTGTGAAAAATGCTATCTGAACTCAGGTTTTTTCAACTCTAAACATGATGGTCTAGCCACTAGACCTAGACCATAAATTTTCTCTTACTATTGTCTATGAGTTATTTTCTGAGTCATTGGATCTCCAAAAATCCAAAATCATTTTGCAAAGCATCTAACTCAACTCAACATGCACTTTCAAAAATAAATAAATGAATGTTCCATATCAAGGGCAAAGCACAATTTTTTTTTCTTTTCTTTTTTTATTTTTTTTTTTATTTTTTATTTTTTTTTTATTTTATAATTATAACATTTTTTGACAGTACATATGCATGGGTAATTTTTTACAACATTATCCCTTGCACTTACTTCTATTCAGATTTTTTCCCTTCCTCCCCCAACCCCCTCCCCCAGATGGCAAGCAGTCTTATATATGTTAAATATATTATAGTTTTTTTTCTTTTCTTTTCTTTATTCTTGAAGTCATCCAAAGAGGGGAATATAATGATCTTCTGAAGAACTCCATTCAACTTTGAAATAAAGCGATTTTAAAAACATCCTTCCTTATATCAAGACTAAACATTTCTTTCTTTGTTGTCTCTTCAATCTACCAAATCTAACTACAACTTCTGGGACTAAAGAGAACAATCCTAATCTTCTGCATAAAATCTCTCTATATACCGGAAAAAAAACTATCCTCTCTCTTCTTTGAAACTTGTTTTTATTGATTGTGCACAAACAAGATATACAGTAAGGGTGAGGGAAGAAGCAAAGCAGGGTCCTTATCTAATAAATACAAAAAGTTATAAAAAAAGCATTTCTCTGCTGAAAATTTTTTATCATCTACAGAAATAGACAGGTCACATATAAGGAGGGGGTAGATGCCTCTCTAGTTGCCTTTCATCTCCCCTCTAAGCAGCTCATTTATTAAGAAAAGATTATTATAGTTTGGCAAGGACTACATGAACTAATGAGTGATTTGATAATTAATTCGAGTTAAGAAGAACAGACACGGGACCAACAGTGCTGGATGAGTGATATATTTTAGATATGTTTCATTGTTGTTGAGTTACTGTGTCAAACTCTTTGTGACTTCATTTGAGATTTTCTTGGCAGAGATATTGAAGTAATGTGCCATTCCCTTCTCCAGCTTATTTTACAGATGAGTAACTAAGGCAAACAAAATTAAGTGATGTGCCCAATGCACACACTTAGGGTCTAAGGCCATATTTGAAATCATGAGCATGAAAATTACTGACCCCAAGTGCAGTGCACTATCCACTGTGCCACCTAGCTGATACAGACAAATTCCAGGCTCTTTTAAATTAAGAGACAAGACTCAGAGAGTCCTATGGTCCCTACTAGTTTACAATCTAGGATCCTAAGAGCTTCTTATCTAAAGGTCTGAAGTTCTTTTACAAGTCCCATTGTTCCCCCTCCCCCCAACCACTTGGAAACTTGTTCAAATTCTGTCTCTAGTGTACTAGAGATTTACTGAAACACTTTTACTTTTTTTCTTTTTTCTTTTCCCTGAGGCTGGGGTTAAGTGACTTGCCCAGGGTCACACAGCTAGCAAGTGTTAAATGTCTGAGACAGATTTGAACTTGGGTCCTCCTGAATTCAAGTCTGGTGCTCTATCCACTGCGCCACCTAGCTGCCCCAAAACACTTTTTTCTTAGAGGAATGTTTTTGTATTTCTAAAAACAAATCTTAGTATGGGTCTATTGACACCTTTTGAATATCATTCTACATTCAGTCAACAGATTTTTGTTGATTACCACAGAGCACTGAGGAATACCAAGCTATGTAAGACATGGTCCTTGGCTTCAAGGAGCTGCTGTGGGAGATGAGACACATGCATGAATAATGGTAACATAAGGCAGGTTGTGATGAGCCATCTAAGAGTAGCAGGACATGTTTTGTCCTATTGGTGGCCATGTGCATCAGAATTGATCATCATATAATATTGTTCTTGAAGTATATAGTGATCTCCTGGTTCTGCTCATTTCGCTCAGCATCAGTTAATATATGTCTATGCACATGGCCACCAATAGAGCAGTAATGAACTGAAGCAGCTACACCCAGCGAAAGAACTCTGGGAGATGACTATGAACCACTACATAGAATTCCCAATCCCTCTAATTTTGTCCGCCTGCATTTTGGATTTCCTTCACAGACTAATTGTGCACTATTTCAAAGTTCAATTCTTTTTGTGCAGCAAAATAACTGTTTGGACATAAATACATATATTTTATTTAATTTATACTTTAACATATTTAACATGTATTGGTCAACCTGCCATCTGGGGGAAAGGGTTGGGAGAAGGAGGGGAAAAGTTGGAACAGAAAGTTTTGCAATTGTCAATGCTGAAAAATTACCCAGGCATATATCTTGTAAATGAAAAGCTATAACAAAAAAATGCCAAAAAAATAAAATAAAATATTTCTTATGCTAAAAAAAAAAAGATATATGCCTGGGTAATTTTTCAGCATTGACCCTTGCCAGCATCTTTCTTTTGATAAATCCTGCTATTGATTTCATAAACCTCTGTCTCTCACTTCCCCCAGCTTTACATAGGGTTTATATATGTCATTGGAATTAAATTAATTAATTGGAATTAAATTAAATATTAAAGGAAAAATCTCTTATAATCCTTTGCATTCACTAGCTAAGGACATTCTATTTTCTGCTTCTCTCTAACTTTCTGAGGATCTAATTTGTGCATATGCTTTTGTATGGCATTTCCATATTAGATTATTAATTCCTTGAGGTCAAAGATTGTATTGACTTTTGTTTATATCACCAATACTTAGCACAGTACTTGGCATATAATAAGCACTTTTTAAAAATTCAACGTATCTTTGTTATATTTAAGTTCTGAACTCCCTTTCTCTCTCTTCCTACTTCTACTAGAGAATACCACCACTTAACATACACACACAATGCAAACTTCTATTTATCAATTTTTTTTTCTGAAGGTAGAAACATCTTTCTTTGTAGTTGATTTGAGTTTTTACAATAATAAAAATAACGGTTATTCACAGTTGTTCTTTGAACAAAATTGTTATTATTGTGGGCAATATTCTCTGTCCTGCTGTCCTCTGACTTCCCTACTGAGAGACAGTTGCATTGTCTGCCCTCTCTCCTCTTCCCTCTGCCTCCAATTTATTTCATTCCCAGTCCACAACACCTGTGTCAATAAAGGCTGCTTTGCAACTCCTTCAGATGTTATGATCCACAGATGTGTAGGTTCTTGAAGAATTGACCTTTCCCTTCACTTAGGAATGGTCCTTAACAGTCACATATTAACAGGTGAATATATCTGACTTATTCATTCAATGAACAAGCATTGTTATGTGTCAAACAGTGGTCAATGCTAGGAATACCAAAAAAAAAAAAAAAAAAAAAAAAATATATATATATATATATATATATATATATATATATATATATTTTTTTTTTCATTCTAATGGAGAGATGCACCACATCTGAAAGACAAATAATATAAATAAATTAATCTAAAAGGAAATGCAAAGGCATTGAGCCACTAAGGGGATCTGGATAGGAGAAAATAAAAGAATTTAGCTTGATAAGCAAATGACCATTGACCAGATCATAGGGATATGGATTATATCTTTACTTTCATTTCTATAGGGTGTTTAAAATTATTTAGTTCCTGAGAGAAAAAAAACAAAAACAAAAAAAAGAAAAAAAAAACATTTCTTTTCTGATATAATTTAGATTCCTAAAGAATTCTCTAAAGTACTTTGGTTTTTGCAAATCCTGCCTAGAACAATTGCAGACAGCTTTAATCAAAAGCAAGCAATACATCTACTTTTGTTTGTTTCCAAGGCTCAAGGCTCATCCTCTATCCACTATGAAATCCAATTCATATAGAATATAAAGGATTGTCCAATCTAGAACCAGAAGGAACACCAGTGACTGCCTACTTCAGTCATAATTTTATAGCTGAAGTCACTAAGGGATACTTAAGATACTTGACCAATGTCACATTGATTCATTCATTCATTTGTTCAATAAGTGTTTGTTATAACAGATTATCCTCACAAAACACATATAATCTAGATACTCTGCAAGATTTACAAGCAGTAGTGTGCTGAAGGTAGATCATATCAGAGAACTAGTGTTAAATTTTCGGGTTGTTTAAGATGATTTACTTCAGGAACAAAAGCCACAAATCAGGATATATTTATGGTTCTGTTGATTTTCCAAACTTACAAAAGTGATATTTTCAGTAATTTTCAGGTGCATTCTTTGTGACCCTATTTGGGGATTCTTTAGCAAAGATCCTCAGCAAAGAAGTGATTTGCTATTTCATTCTGCAACTCACTTTATAAAAGAGACTACAGAAAACAGGGTCAAGAGATTTATTTAGAGTCATACAGCTAACAAATGACTGAACTTGATGAGGTTTAGAATTGGGGTACCTAAATGAAATTAGGTTTAATTGAGATCTCGTGGCAGGTTTGTGGTACAGGGAGTCAAATAGAGCTCCCCTGCAACCTCTTTAGATTCAGGGCAAGGATATGGAGTTAATGAGGTTCAGCAGTAGTGCAAGAGTCCCTTGTAAAGGAATTTACAGACCCGAAAACCTAGATTAATAAAAGGGGTTTATAATGGGTTTTGGAAGTAAAGTCTAGTTAGTAAAGTTGAAGGTAGAGATAAAAGGGCACAGGACCTAGGGTTCCAGTGGGCAGAGATCCTGGGCATGCCAGAAGTAAGGCTGCCATGTTTGAGACCTCTGCAAAGAGAGGGCTCCAGCTTGGCTGTTTTATAATGAGAGATTTAGCTAAAGGAGACTATGGTTGGAGTCCCAGGTTGGTTCCTGGCTGGGTTTCAGCCAGGGTTAGAATTTTAATTGAATTCAATGGGTTTCAGGACTGAGCCAGATAACAAAGATGAAACTGTTTGTGCTTAGGGTGGAGTCCCCTCCCTGAGGCCTAGTCCAAGGAGGTTTTCTCCTTTAAGGATTTTTCAGAGTTTTGGGGTTTCCTCATCAAAACCAGATTTAAATCTAGTTCTCCTCTCTAGTCCTGATGGTCTAATCATCATGCCACCTAGTTACCCTTCAAAAAATATAGAAAAGTATAATACTAAGTTTAAACATAAATGTGTCACTTGTGCATGTGTGTTATAGTATGTACATATGCATATATTCATGTACAAATAAATCTGTTCACTTGTACATATATATGTCTATATAAACATGTTTATTTGGATGTGCATATATATGTATGTATGCATACATATATGTTCTTTTTTGACAGTTTTAAATATTTACCAGCACAACACTGTTGGAGACAAATAAGTCATGATTTCTGATCCTAGAAGTCTTATAATCTAACATGTGTAAATATCATGCCCACATATAAATATGATAAACAGTTTTGATATAAAATAATCACATTGTATATAGTTAAGATTCACAAAGTATTTTAAATATATTTCCTCATTTATTGAAATCCTATGGAATAAGTTTTTACTGCTCTTTTTATGCCCACTTTACAGACCAGGAAACATAAACTGAGTTAGGGGGGAAAAATCATTTTGTCATTTTCACAAAGCCAGGAAATCCCAGAAAAAAAAAAAAAAATTGAACTTAGATCATCCCTCTTCTAATGCTCAAGTCTTAAAGTTTCCTTCTGCCACCTCCTGTATATTTTGTTATGGTGCATTTCAAAGCAGGAAAAGCTTTAACTACCCCAACTCACTGACATCCATTAAGGGAATAATCATAAGATAAGGTGTTTTACAGTTCAAAGAAATAGCAGCAAAGCACTTTGGCCAATCATTTCATTCTGAAAGGAAACTCAATTGGAGATAATTGAGAAGAAAGGCACTAGTATTAAGAGGGATCAGAAAAACCTTGTCACAGAATGTGGAATTTTAGCTGACATTTGAAGGAAACCTAGAAATGAGAGAGAACGTTATTCACAATATGTTAGTACGGTAAAATCAATAGCATATGTCAACAAATAATATTTGAGGAGGGACATATAGAGAAAATGTGGAGTTGAATATAACAGTAAGAATATGATTCACTAACTGCTGGAATGGTGTAATACTCTACAGTAATTGGGAATTTCAGTAGTTTTATTTATTTGTTTGTTTGTTTGTCTATTTATTTATTTGTTTGTTTTTTGTGGGAGGGAGATAATGAGTTTTGTTTTGGACATGTTAAGTATAAGATGTTTGCAGAATCTTGCAGAGATGTCTGAAACCAAGTAGAAGTCTGAGAATGGATATTAAGAGAAAATTTAGGGCTTGATAAATGGAAAACATGATGGGTAAAATCATGGGAGCTACTGAAAACACAAATTTGAAGAGACAGATTGGAAAAGTGAAGAGAGAACAGGAGAGAGTTTTGAAGGATACCCACCTTTAGTGTCTAGACCTGGATAAAAATCAGCAAAGGATACTGAGGATTGCCAATTGGTAGGAAGAAAACCAAGAGAAAACAGTATTTTGGCAATGTAGAGAGAAGAGATAGTATCAAGGTAAACAGCTTAATCAGAAATAGGGCCCTGTGATCATTAAGACAGCTTTAGGGCCCCCAATGGCATATGCACATTAGTAGTGGGCAGAATATATTTTAGAGTAGCCATGATAGGGAGGAAGAAGAAAATCAGGAATAAATACTACTCTTAGAACTTTGTCAGTAGGAAATAGGGAGTGAAGTAATGATTTAAGAAAAAGTATACAACACAATATGATATTATTATTCTTAGACCAAGAAAACTATAAGAATCTACATATCATACTGTAACACATTTAATAGGTATGGGATTGCCTGTCATCTAGGGGAGGGAGTAGAGGGAGGGAGGGGAAAATTTGGAAAAATGAATACCAGGGATAATGTTGTAAAAAAAAATATCCATTCATATGTACTATCAAAAAAAAATTATAATTATAAAATTAATTTTAAAAAAATCTATATATCATAATGAATAACGTACATTTTTAGTTAATATTGACCTAGGTTTCTGTAAGAATGCTAATAAATAAAGTTCTATATGACTGACCTTGATATTATATATCTATATCTAGATCTAGATATAGATATATAGATATATAAATACATATATACAGATGAAAGAGGGAATTACATGTATATGTGTAACATGCCCACCTGGCAGTTACAATTACTAGTTTGTCCTAGGCCCAACAGAGTACCTTTGATCACTGATCTTTGCAGTGGGAACTCTACCCGGCTTGCCTCCTCTGAGGCCTTCAAAGGTCTCTGGCCACAATCTCTTGAATCTATAGTTTAATAACCAGTAGCACGCTCAAAAGCAGCCACGTGTAATCTTAAAAGCCTTTATTATATCTACTCACATAATGCATTGACTTGATGCCCTGACTTGCTAGTTCCTGAGTGAACACCTGGTCAGAAGACCCACGTGTTCACTACAAAAATCTTTACCTCTTTTGGTTACCTATCTTGGCTTGGCCACCCAGGCTAGGGAACCAGGGTGAAGAGCACCAGGTTAAAGAGAGTGACTACTGCCTGCAGTGGGCTTATAAAGGGCCTGTGAGGTCACACACACAGCCAATCAGCGAGAGAGTCACCCATTACAAAGCTATCTCAATGTGGCCAAGATCCCACCTACAAGGCAGTCCTAATATCCACAGAAATTACTTCCTGGGGGACTCAAATCTCCCAATGCACTGTGTCCATCCATTTAAAGGGCCCTTACATATATGCAGTTATGAATACATATTTACATATATTTATACATGTGTATATATATGCACATATGCACATGGACTTTCCATCATGTATATTTGGCATATTTAAATATAAATATCTATTAATGGAATTCTTTTGTTATTTTCAAAAGTTAATGAAGGAAAAGTGACATGTGACTTTATACAACAGAAGTCAAGTGTTAATATTATGATGATGGAATTCAAAAAAGATAAAGATGATTATGATTAATCAAGCAGTAATCATTGATTACACTATTTGTCAGATAATGCCTTAGGACAAGAAATAAGCAGCAAGAATGAAACTATCTTAATTTGTAAGGGTCCATTCTAATAATAGTGGAGGAAATCACCTACCTAATACATATGTATAAATATTATTAAATAATTTGCTGAAGGTCTCATAGCTAATAGGCAGCTAAGGTCATGTTTGAACTCAAAAAAAAATGTCTTCTTGACCCCAAGCTTGACATTCTATTTATTTCCTCATCTAGCTGCAACATGTATATGTTTATAGAAGCAGGAAGATATTTCAGTGGATAAAGTACTTGACTTGGAGTAAGTTCAAATTCAGTCATAGATGCTTACTAGCTGTCTGGTTACAAACCAATCCCTTATTTTTTGTTGTTGTTGTTTTTAATCTACTGGAGAAAAAAATGGCAAACTACTGCAGCCTCTTTGTCAAGAGAACCCCACCCCAAGACAGTATTGATATTCTACAATCCACGGTATCACAAAAAGTTGGATATGAGTGATTGAAAAATAACAATATATACATAGATATGTAATTGTAATTGTTTATATTTATGGACATAGAATAAGAATACATGTAATGAAGTAGACTATATACAAAATATGGACAACAATGTTAAAATATAAGTCAGATAGGGGAAGATGCTTTTGATTGGAGAGATCAATAACATAACGGTTATATGAGTTGGTATTTAATGGTGCAAAACCTTCAAATTTTGTATAATCAGAGAGGATTCTGGGAGGATGATGACATATGTCAGAAAATCCCAAATTCTCCAGATTATTCCCAAAGAAACAAAACAAACCTCAGGGCAAACACAGACCAATGAAAAACAATTAAGAGTTGCAGGAGAAGAGATCCTCCTGGGACAAATTTAGAAGACCTGAAGAAAGACTCCATTATTGTACTTTGACTGGGAAGTGTAAACACATCCAGGCAAGGTTTGTAGAAATAGCCAGTGGGATCCTTGGGGCTAGCTGGATAAGGCTAGAGCCTAGCCCAAATCACATAAACTTTCAACTTCTGGACACCGAGGGGAATCAGGGGTCTGAGTTCAGGAAAACTAAGGGAACTTTGGCTAATCAGGAATGCCAAACCCAGACATGCTGCAGAGCTGAATATGGGCAAGAAAACAACAGTACACTGGGGAGTACTGAGCTAATGAGGCAGGGATGCTGATGACTACAGATACTTTTCAGAGAGTGGAGCCTTTGGTGTGAGGTTCCATATCAAAGTGGAGAGATGATGTGAAGTCAAGTACCATTCCACCACTACCACCCCAGTTTAAGGTACTTACACTAAAAGTTTTCATTCTTTAAAAAAAAAAAAAAATGAACTGGCAAAGAAGAAAGAATCTAATCATAAGGATAGGGAAAACCAGGATTCATCTTCAGAGGAGGGTAGTGAAGTTAATAAAAAAAAAAAAAAAAAAAGACAAACCTTAAATGGCTACCTGCCCAGAAAAAAATTATAGAATAACTCAAAAAAAAAATTCAAAAATCAAGTGAGAGAGATTCATAAACAACTAAAATAAATAAATGAAATATCCAAGAAAAACAAAAAGATAACAATCAAAGTTTAACTGGAAAAGGAGATAGACACACACACACAGACACACACACACACACACAGACACACACACACACAAATAATTCTTTGAAAATTAGAATTGGGCAAGAAGAAGCCAGTAAAGTTATATGAGACCAAGAAATTACAAAATAAAATATGATGAATAATAAAAAAAAAGAACAAAAAGTGAACATCTAATAAGAAAAACAGCTCTGAAGAACAGATCAAGAAAATATAAGAATAATTAGACTAAGGGCAGCTAGGTGGCATGGTGATTAGAGCTCCAGCCTTGAAGTCAGGAGGACCTGAATTCAAATTTGGCCTCAGACACTTAACACTTCATAGCTGTGTGACTCTGGGCAAGTCACTCAACCCCAATTGACTCAGGAAAAAAAATAATAATAATAATCGGACTACTTGAAAGCTATGACCAAAAGCATAAAAAGATTCTTGACACAATAATGCAAGAAATAATCGAAGAAATTTGTTCTGAAGTGATAGAACAAGAGGGAAAAGTAAAAATATGACCATCTCCAGGAGAAATTGGTAATGCTTATTAATTACAATTTGTTAAGATCCATGAAGTAGAAAAAAATAAACAGATGAATTTGGAATAGATGAATAGATATATGTGATAGGTGTATATGTGTAGTTGTGTATCTCCTCTTGAGAAGGAGATTGACATTTCTAACATATTGGATGGCAGACACCTTCCCTGAGGTGGTATCTGCGTAGCAAAGGTAAGAAGATTTTTCCTAGTCTCTTGTAAATCTAATCAAACAGACATAAAACCCAAAGGACTAAAGGGGGAAAGACTATATCTCATCCCCATAAGATGCCACAGTGAGTAACTACTAAATAAAAACCATAATATATTCTCTAAAGTTCTCAGGAGACAAAAATCAAAAAGAAAGACCACTAATATTTTAAAGTCTTTAAATGTATCTTCATTGACACCAAAAGTTTTAGCAATAATTAAGAGGAAATTGCCTAAATCACAGAATTAAACTTGCTTATACAACTATCACTGACATTGGTTGGGTGAAATATGGGAGTAAAATCAGCTCTCTATGTTTTTGTATACTTCGATAGGAAGATAGTAGGATCATAAAGTGAAAATATATACTCATATCCAATAATCAAGGAATCAGAAGAGGAAAACAAGACAAAGAGAGCACTGATTGAGAGAGAAACAATTATGATTTCACGTTTGATGCAAACAATAGTCCACACTGGCACAAATAATCAATACATAAGCAGTTTGAGAAACATCACTATTTTGACACACATAGTAAAGATTAGGGATTTTGATAATTCAGACACTTGTTGGACCTCTTTCTCTTTCTTCCAAAAGTAAATATTTTAAAAATTTCTGAATTGTTTTCATTACAATTTTATCCTTCAAAACCTGCATGAAAAAAGAAAAGGGAATTACATTCTAGAACTGATTCTCCCTAAAATTTGCTAGGATGAAAAAAATTGAAAAGAAGTGATGGCTCTGACTTAGGCATAATAAATAGGAGAATGCTGGATATGCAATCAAAATGTTAAGAGAGATGATTTTTAAAAGACCAAAATGATATAGCTAGGATCCCAAAAATTTACTCCATAGGAAAATCATTTCCTCAGGGATGACACTTAAGACTCAAATTCTCAGAAAGAAAAAAATGATTTTTTTTTAATAATAGTTTTTTTTTTTTTTTTTTAATTTACCAGATATAAGCTTGGGTAATTTTACAACATTGATAATTGCCAAACCTTTTGTTCTAATTTTTTCCCTCCCTCCCCCAGATTGCAGATTGACCAATACATGTTAAATATGTTAAAGTATAAATTAAATACAATATATGTATACATGTCCAAACAGTTGTTTTGCTGTACAAGAAGAATCGGACTTTGAAATAGTGTACATTTAGCCTGTGAAGGAATGCCGGTGGACAAAAATAAAGGGATTGGGAATTCTATGTGTGGTTCATAGTCATCTCCCAGAGTTCTTTCGCTGGGTGTAGCTAACTCAGTTCATTACTGCTCTATTGGAATTGATTCGGTGCATCTTATTGTTGAAGATGGCCACATCCATCAGAATTGATCATCATATAGTATTGTTGTTGAAGTATACAACAATCTCCTGGTCCTGCTCATTTTACTCAAAAAGGAATAAATTTGAAAGAGAAGGAAAAATGTTACAATAGGTTGATATGAATGCAGAAGAATGTTTAAAAAAAGCCTTAGATATAGAATAAAGATGAACAGAAAATGAAAGGAAGGTCAGGGAATAGAAGATGAATATGAACACAAGTAAGTCTAGTGAAAAATTGATTTAGGAGGGCTGAAATTACAATGAGAGAATCAAAACTGAGTATAGTAAATACAGTTTATTTCTTGGTTTAAGATATATTCTATGAAAGAGAGACATCAAAAAAGCCTTTACTTCTAGGGGTGAATAGGGCAATGAAAGCTAAGAACAGAGAAAAGGCAGAGCTATTCCATTGTTTCTTATTTCTATTCTCCATCAAGATAAATGATACTTGCCCTAGAAATTACAGAGAAAAAATATCTAAATAGCAGTGGATACCAAGTACATGGACAGTAAAGGATCAATAAATTTGCCCTTGAGAACTTCTAGTCAAAAGATCAGAAAAGAAGTAAGCTTCAAATTCTGAAAGAATTAGAAATTGTATTTAATTGAACACTATCATTTGCAAAAATCTTTACAAAAAGTGATGTTATCATATGCTAAAGAAAAACTTTTATTAATGTAATTTTAAAGTGCCATAATCTAGATTATTAGCCTCATTGGAACAAATCTAGGCTGAATCTATGGGGAGATACAAAAATGTCACATGTGACATATTCAAATGTATTTTTAGAGGTATTATTTTTGCAGCTTTCTGGAAAAGGAGCAAAAATGGCAGTTAGATAATATATAGATGGAATGCCAGCTCTGAAATCAAAAAAGACTCATCTTCCTGAGTTCATATCTAGTTTCAGACATTTACTAGCAGTGCAAAATGCACAAGTTATTTAATCTGATTTTTCTCAGTTTCACGTCTGTAAAATGAGCTAAAGAAGCAAATGGTGAACCACTCCAGTGTTTTTGGCAGGAAAATCTTAAATGAGGGCACTAAGAGTCAGACATGACTTCAAAAAGCAAGAAGAAGCATGGAATCAGGAGGAGGTTATTTCAATTAGTCGAGATTCACATTGGGACATAAAGAAGTGGCTACCTGAATAGAGAGGGGAGGAAAATACATGTGAGGAATTAGATGTGAATGAAGTGAACTTTGAAAGCTATCTCACAAGATGGAGATGGTGTTCTAAAAATTGAGGGAAGGTCATCTGTGCTCTAGGGCAGGTTTCTTTCTCCAGGGACCATATCGACCTTTTCTTTGTGAGATGAAGTTGGGGTCACCTTGCCATTGAGACTCCCATATCAGGCAATTTAACAATCCTAAAAATGTGGTTGGGTTGAAAGTTTTTCCTCATTTATGACTTAGAATGTGAAATCATTTGTCCTGGCTAATCAGGGTACAAATCTAGCCTATAGGAAGTATCACCCAAACCCCTATATTATTCTTGTCTATTAACTGGGTTGCTTTTCTCCTTGCCTAACTGCTTGTTGGGAGAGAGACACTCCTTTCTGCTTTTATCTTGAGAAATCTCCTTAATTTATTTGAGTCAATGTTCTTTGTCCCATATAGATGTAAGTCTGATAATGCTTTAGAAACCAATCAAATGGAATAGCCAGATGGCACGGTGAATAGAGCACAGGCCCTGAAATCAGTAGGACATGAGTTCAAATTTGCCTTCAGACACTTAATAGTTCCTAGCTGTGTGAACCTGGGCAAGTCACTCAACCCCAATTGCCTCCTCCCCACTCCACCTGCCCCCCCCAAAAAAAAAAGAAAAGAAAAGAAAAGAAAAGACAAGACAAGAAAACACTGAGATATGTGTGAATGTGAAGATTTGAGAATGACTTTGAGGTGATGAACCTAGGTAGCTAGAAAAAGAAGAAAGAAGCATTTATTAAACTCCTACTATGTGTCATGAATTGCATTTAGTGTTTTGTAAATATTTAATCTTTCACTTATATTTACCTCAGTTACTTTATCTGTAAATTGTGGATAAATAGCACCTCTCTATAAAAATTGTGTTAAGAATCAAATTAGATAATAATTAGAAATCATTGCCTGAGATACAGTAAGCTCTGTATACATGTTGGTTACTATTACATCATTTGATTCTCACAACAACCCTGAGGTAGTTGCTATTATTATCCTTATTTTGCAATTCATAAAACTGAGTCAGAGAGTATTTAAGTACCTTGATCAGGTTCACATAGGGAGTATTTGAGGTCAGATTTGAATCCAGGACCTCCTGACTCCATGCATAGGTCTATATCTACTGTGTTACCTCTATGAGGGTAGAAAGATGTTACTATAATTAAAAAAGAAGAAAAGTCGACCATGTTTATTATTCACAGTTAGGCAGTAGAAGAAGTAGAATATGAAAAAAAGGGGAGAAAGTTTTTAAATGTCAGCTGTGTGAAGCAAACTATAATCATAAAAAGCTTACATTTTATTGGTGATTATGATGGAACTTTCTATGTGCCAGGAACTATGCTAAGTACTTACAATTATTTCATTTGACCAATGTAGGTGCTCTTATTATTTCCATTTTACAGAATAGGAAACTGATATAAACAGAGGATAAGTGACTTGCTATTATGCAACTGAATCTATGTTTGAAATGAGGTCTCCCTGGATCCAGATCCAACACTCTTTTTACTGAACCACCCACCTGCTTTTAGGTGGATAGGAAAAAAATGTTGCTATTATCAATGGATGAGAGAAGGTAGCAAAATAAGGAACCATACTTGTTATTCATAGGCAGTGAGAGAACTAGAATAAAACAATAAAACATATTTGATTTACTGCCTACAGTATTTCCAGCGCTGTGCTACTTACAAGTATAATTACAAGGAATGAAACAAACCATACTCACACAAAGCTTACATTTTATTGGCCAAGTACCTTTCTCTGTGTGTATCACTGTTTGTCTGTGTGTGTATGTGTGTCTGTCTTTCTGTGTTTCTGTCTCTCTCTTTCTCTTCAGGGGGGTGTGTTTTTGTTTGTTTGTTTTATTTTTTAAGCGAGAGAGAGAGAGAGAGAGAGAGAGAGAGAGAGAGAGAGAGAGAAAGAGAGAGAGAAACCATTCATCTATTAATCATCTCTGTTGACCCATATACACATATGTGTCTATATATATATATATATATATATATATATATATATATATATATATATGTATGTGTGTATATGTATATATGTATATATATATATGTATGTATGTGTGTATATGTATATATATACATATATACATGCATATATATAAATACACACATATATATATACATGTATATATATATGTATGTATATACATATAAAAATACAATTGTGAAAAATGTGAAAAAATACAATAATATGCAAGATATATGCAAGTTAATAGGAAGCTAGTAGTTGATGGGATTAGAAAGATTGTATATGAAGGAATAAATGAAGGATTGGTTCATGGACAAAGCTTTAAGTTGGAAATTAGAGATGCAATATTATTTTGGCACTTTTATTAGACACAGATTTTAGAGGGTCTTAGATAGCAAACAGGAAAATTCATACGTAATAGAAATACATTATTATTTATAATTATATTTCCAAAGTCAAAGGGAAATATGTACAATGACTTTGAGAATCAAGTCAATGTAATAAAATGAAGAAAATAAATCATACTATCCTGGGAGTTGGTTCTTTTATAAATTCTGTATTTAACTAGCTTTAGGATCTCAGAAATTTATTTTGCCAATCTGATTCTTTGGTTTTCCAAATAAGAAAAAAAAAAGAAAAAAAGAGGAAAAGAAGATGGGCTAATTATCTCTAGAATTGCTTAGGTCCTTTAAAATGTTATGATAGGAAACGTTACCCAAGTGAAAATTTGTGACAATTTGTTTACTAACTCTATTGAAAGTCGAGATAGATGAAATAAAATTAATTTCTAGAATGAAATAACTCGTGGCTAATGGTGTTGATTAGTTTTTGGTAAGAATATGTATGAAGGCTCTGTAATCTCATATCGTTCCATAGCTTCCACTCTCCTGTATGGTGTATACTGAAGGCAATTGATTGGATAAGAAAAGCTTTTATTACATTTTCAGTATGAAAATCTAGAACTCAGAAATCAACAAAGCATACATCAAGGTTTGATTTATTGTACTATTGATTGTCTAGATTTAATGAAATGATGCAAGAAAATGTTCATAAAACAGATTGAACTCAAAAATGTGTCCTACATGAAATTGTAAATACCCAGTTATTAAAAATTTACTAACCTACTTCCTATAATTTTTGTTGTTTAACCATATGATAATGTGAGCTCTATATTTGCATCTCCAGAGTTGGGCACATGGTAATCTTTAATTAAATATATGTACGTGTATGTTTTATTCAACAAGAAATGAATAATTCCTCAACCAACATAGATACTGATTACTGTATGATGAGTTATTAAAGTTATCACTTTGGAGTAAAAAAAAAAAATTAAAGACCTACTATGTAGCAGTCATTGCATTAGGGAATGAATATTTATTCACTAGCATGAAAAAGAAGTACAGTCATACCGTGAAGGAACTTCCATTGTAATGGTGGAAGATACAAACAAAAAAGAAGTGAGATGGAAAAGTTTGGAGAATCAGAGGCAGATCTACAAGATCTCATAGGTATTCCATTTTATATTTGATAGAACTATACCCAAATAATGTCCATCATGTGTTCACAGTGATCAGTGGAAGAGTCAAAATTTGAACCGAGGTCTTTAGGCTTTAAACCAGCCCAATTTTCATCTTAATCATCTATATTGATGGTCATGAAGAACTATGTAAAAACAATGCAGGTCATCACTTGTGAACTCTAGCAATGAGCCTCTCTGCATTAAGCTAGGCAGGTTCTTAGCATCTAGATCTTGCAGTGATTAGAGCATAAGATATTTCTCAGATGCTTATTATGTGACCCTGGAGAATTCACTTTCTTATCTATAATATTAACTAAAGAAGGAAAAGGCAATCCATTCCAATGTCTTTGCCAAGAAAGCACCAAATAGGATCATGAAGAATCAGGCATTGCTGAGCAAAAATGACTGAACAGTAACAATAACAACAAAAATCTACATATTACACAATAAACTTACAAGACATCTTTAGGCCTATTTTTGATGCCTTTCCCTTATGGTAGGATTTATCATAATTTATGCTCTTCTAGAATACTCATTGAGATCCCAAGGTCACTTTCAAACCATGATGATGAGTCTTCAATGAAAATATGTAATTTTTACTTTAAAATATAATAATCAGTGAGGATATGTTTAATTGCACCTTGAAGATACAGACAAAAGAATAGAACCAAGACTAGACCCCAAAATGAAGCCAAGAATGAGCAATCAAAAAATGGACAGAAGATTGGATTCCCAAAAGAAGACAAGTTTGAGCTCTACTCCTAGTAGCTCTTTAAAACTGGACAAGTGACAGGGAACTGAGATAGTGCCTTTATCTCTAGAATATAGATGATAATATCCACTGTGCTACCTCCTTCATAGGTCTTTCCTGAGGATCAAGTACGATAATGAATGTGAAAAGGATTAGTAAACTACAGAGTGCTATGTAAAAGTAAGGCATTATTATTATTTAAGGATTTTAGCAAGAAACCCTATAAAATGGGATTTGTATCTGATGCCCTTTATGGAAGACAGGGACTCAACCAGAGGGCAAACAGTGAGATTAGATTTTGGTGAAATTAATCCTTCCTAGTGTGGAGTCAGAAATCAGCAATCAGATAGCAACTGACTTAGAAAATCTAATAGGGAAGCTAAAAAAACATCCACAGAAAATTAGGCTGGAAGACCAATGTCTAACTAAAATATAAAAATGTTCTATAATGGTGACTGGAGAAAGGGAGAAAATATTTCCAATAAGTCTCAAGGAAGACTTTTTGAAAACAAACAATGTTCAAGATATACCTTGAGGGATGAATGAATATATATATATATATATATATATATATATATATATATATATATATATATGAACAAGTGAATGAATAAATGCATGGATGAATGTATGAAAAAAATATGAAGTTTTTGTTATATATCCAAAATTATGCTAAGCTCTCCCCTCTGCTGATTTTCTTCAAATTAACTGATACATGTAAAATATATATATATATATATATATATATATATATATACATATATATGTATATATATATGTTATATATAAATATATGCATACATATTTTTGTTTGTAAATATTTATTTTCATTTTAACTTTATCATACTAGGAGGACCTAGAGTACAATATTTGACTTTTACTTTGTATCCCAAACTCTTAACACAGTGACTAGAATATAGTAAGCACTTAATAAATACTGATTGATTTGGAATAGCTAAAAAGGTACATGTTTACATATTTTCTTAGATAATATTAAGAAATTCACAGAACATAAAATAAAGGCAGTGAGAGTCCCTTCCTATTCTGTCCAGACAAACTTATGTTACGTTCAGGTTTTTTGTGCCATGTTTTTAAGAAAAGAAAAAGAAAAAAAAAAAGAAAAAGAAAAGAAAAGAAAAAAGAAAAAGAATACTGATAAACTAGTGAGTCTCCAAAGAGAAAATAGGATTGTGAAAATAGTTGAGATTATACTATGCAGTGAGCTAAGTAACTAGGAGGTAAGCTGGATGAAATCCCAGAGTCAAGATTTGATTTCAAATTTAGACTCAAAATTTACCTGCTGTGTAAACCCGGTTAAATCACTTAACCTCTGTTTCTCTTAGTTATTGAAATATGAAGTGAGCATAATATAACACCTACCTTTCTGGGTTGTGAGAATCAAGATGATATTTGTAAAAGCACTTAACAGAGCTCTGGCAACAGTAGAGGCAAAATAAATGTTTGTTTTCTTCCCTTTCCCATACAAAGATCAAAAGAACAACTTAAGGATGTTTAGCCTGAAAATGACAAGATGAGGGGAGAAGTGGAAGTTTTTTATTCAAGTTTGTTAACATCTTTTGGATTTGAAGAGGGGTTAAACTTATTTTATTTGGTTCCATTGAGTAGCATTTTTAACAATAAATAGAAGTTAAAAAGAGGAAGATTCAGACTTATCAGGAAAAAAAATATGTGTGCATATATACAAGTAATTGTATGTATACATGTATGTGTATAAATATACACACAAATCTAGCATGTGTATATACATATGTAACATATATGCACAGAAGATACATCACCTATATATATATATATATATATATATATATATATATATATATATATATATATATATATATGTATATATATATATATATATATTCATATGTGATGGTTTGCCTCCTTTTAGTAAAGGAGAAGAAAAAATCTAATTTAGTGCTATCTTTCGAAAAATGATTATTAAAAGTGCATTGAAAATCAATTCTTTAAGAAACTTTTTGTCTCTCTCTCTCCTTCTATATCTGTCTCTATCTCTAAGTAAGTTATCTAATTTGATAAAGATGGAGGGAAAAGTTTTGTATGAGCTTACTAAATTAATCTCTTTGATTAGAGATCATATCTCTTGATTAGAGATTACAAAAGATGGAACAACCATTCGTTTGCTATTCTCCTCAATGATCTATGTGATGTTTTTTGAGTGGTGTGCCTCTTGACTCTATTCATTCATTCTCAATGCCATAAAACTTTGAACCATGTTAGAATGATTCATTTGCATTAGATCAATGCAATGGCAGGGGATCTAGAGAACAGACTGAAGGACCAGATGGAGTCTTCTGTTGAAGGATATATAGGAAGTAGCTGTGAAACAGTAATACTAGTATGGAGGGTCAGGATGAACTGTGATATATGTGTGTGTATATACATACATATATATATATATGTATATATATATATATATATACATATATATATATATATATATATATATATATATATATAAATGTACAGAGAAACATAAGATCATAGATAAATCTAATGGCACAATCAGGAGAGAAATCAATAGAATAATGGGATATGTTTTCCTTGCAATTTCCACTTCTATTCAAAAAAAGCTGATGTTGAAAACATTCTTCTCTAATCTTAGCCCTTCTTCTCATAGAAATAAGAATATAATTAGTCATTGTCTTTGCTTTTACTGCTATTTCCTGAAATTAGCTGTATTCATTTGATAAATATCTTTTTATTTATTAAATCATCAAGTTATAATGTCTTATTCCTCTTGTCACTATTATTGACTTTGTTCTAGGATATTTCCTCTTCTTTTTCTAAGACATTGATTCCTGAATCAGTTTTCTACTCTGTAAACGATCATGATTCTTAGTGACTTTCCCAATTAAGATAACAACCATTTTAATACTGCATCTTTTGAATTTCTGCATTTAACAACTTGCATTTCCAATCCATCCCCCTATTGGAGAAATCATCCTTTCTAATTCACATTCACTAAAAATGGTGATAATCCCTGAACTTTAAAATTCCTCATTCTGCACACAATTTCTTGCTCTCCCTCTCCTATTACCTTACTTCTTTCCTACATATTCTTCAATCTTTTTATGATCTTTAGTCATCCAATTCCTATTTATTTCTCAGTGTTTTAATTCTATTTTCATTTTATTTCTCTATTCAGATTTCAATCAATGATCAGAAATTTTAGTGATATCTAGTAGCCCACTTTTATTTCCACACTCACCTTCAAAAATATAAAATGGAGGAAAACATTTCAGAAAGTATTTAGTCAGCAAAACAATCTGGGGTTGTAGTGGAATGTAAGCTGCAAAATAATCAACAGTGTTGCAGAGGGACTTAAGAAACTAATGTAATCTAAGGCTCCATTAAGAGACAAACTGTCGCCACAACTAGACAGGTGATTTTCCTGATATACTTTGCCCTGGTCAGACTAAATCTCAGAGTCTTGTATTTTGTCCTGAGTTGCACATTTTCCAAAAGATATTAATAAACTGGAGCTTAAGAAAAAAAAAATCTTTCAGGATGTTGAAGGCCATTGAGGTCATAGAAACATAGGATTTGTGAGTTAGAGGGACCTAAGAATTAAGTTCAATTCATACATACTGAATACAATATGTCATATTATAATATGCAATATTATATTGACCTATTATAATATGCCTAATATGGAATTGTCTAACCTCTGCTTAAAGTTTTTAAAAAAATAAGAGCCCACCACCACTTTGCTGATTCCTCTGTTGATTATCTTTAATTTATACTATGTGTGTTTCTTCTTTGTACATAGTTGTTTCAAATTGTTTTTTTTCCATTAGACTATGAACACCTTAAGAGCAGGAACTGTCTTTTGTTATTTATTACAGTTCCTAGAAAATAATGGGTGCTGAATGTAGGTAAATGGTACAGCAGATAAAGCATTTTGCCTACAGTCAGGAAGCCTCAGCTACTATCTAGTTTTATGATCTTGAGCAAGTTGTTTAATCCTGTTTGACTCAGTTCCACATCTGTACAAGGAACTGGAGAAGGGAATGGCAAAGCATTGTATCTTTGCCAAGAAAACCCTAATCATGGCATGAAGAGTCAGACAAGACTGTAATAACTAAACAAGAGCAAAAGGTGTTTAATACATGTATTTATTATTATTGTTGTTTGCTGAGGCAATTGGGGTCAAGTGACTTGCCCAGAATCATACAGCTAGGAACCATTAAAGGTCTGAGCTCAGATTTGAACTCAGATTCTTCTGACTTCAGAGCTGGTGCTCTATCCATGTGCCACTTAGCTGCACCTAATATATTGTTATTGACTGAAAAACATCCTGAAAATATCTCTCCCATTAGGCAAAATTTGTACTTCAAGCTTTTTAAATTTAATTTAATTTAATTTTTTTATTTTATTTTATTTTATATTCATGGAATATGAGTCCTCAGTGAAGGTATTTAGCATACTTATCCTATAGACAAAGAAATCAAGGAAACAGTAATTTTTTTTTAATATTTGAAAGATTATGATAATAGCTTGCATTTACATAGTCTCTAGTATGCAGCAGACACTCTCCTGGGCATCTCATTCAATCTTCACAATAAGTCTCTGAAGTAAATGCTGTAAAGTGTGTTTTATCCCCAATTTACTGATAAGGAAGCTTAGGCAAATAGAAATGAAACAACTTATCCAAAGTCTCACAACTAGGAAGAATCTAAGACTCTATTGTATTCAAGTCCTACTGATTTGGGCCTACTGCTCTACACACTACAACTCCTAGTTGCCTCAGTTTATCACAATGAAGGGAGATTATATTAGTTGATCAGAAAAGGTATTTATCATGTTTATATTATAGACAAGAAAGATAAGCTTACATGGTAAATATTTTTCAATAGCTGAAAGATTGTGATAATAGAGAGCATTTATATAGTGCCTACTATGCACCAGACATTGTGCTAAGCCCAGAGTTAATTATAATGGTTGAAAATTCATTAGATAAATATTTAGATTTCATAAAAAGAAAAAAAAAAAGTTTCCCAACAATATCAGATATCCCAAAGTAGAAGAGGTTCCCCGTGGGAAGTCACTGGTTCTTTTTCCTAAAGATTCTAAATATTGAATTATCTCATGTTGAATACAGAATAGAGTTCATTTGTTGAGGGGGGATAAGCGCAACTAACTGTCATCAGAGGTCTCTTCTAACTCTGACATCCCATATTCTGAGAGTCCATGATTCTATGATTATATTGATTTCAGGGCTCCAGTTGATGAGAGTTAGGTAAGGAGGAACCCCTTTTGGTTCGGCGCAAGGATACATAGTTAAATGCAGTCTAGTGATGGCACAGAGTCCCCTGTAAAGGAATTTACAGGCCTGAAAACTTAGACTGATTAAAAAAAAAAGGTTTATTGTAGGGGTTTGGAAGTAAAGGTAAAGGTAGAAAGATGCCAGGACCAGAGCTGGTTGCCGGGCGGACAGGAACCCTTACATGGCCGGAAGGATAACATGTTTTAGGCCTCCTGCAATGAGTGGTTTTCCCTTTTTATAATGGGGGCTCTTGGTGATCTTGAAGCCAGGCTCCTGGCTGGTTTCGGCCAGGGTTAGCATTGAATAGAATTCAATGGGTTTTTAGATAAGAAGAAGCTGTTTGTGGGGGTTGGGGAAACCTGAGCAGATAGTGGGGGACTGGGAAAGCCCAAGTTAGCTCAGATCCCATGAGGTCTGGGAAAGCCCGGATATCATTGGAATTTAAAAGGGTGCTTTTGGACCAGGATTTGCGAATCAAAGATCCTCGCTTCTTCAGCCATGGGGGGCTTGGGAATCAGAAAGGAATCTTAAAGGGATCTCAACCCACATCACAGTGATCAGTTTTATGGAGTTATATCTGAAATCATTATCTTTATTATCAGCTATTCCCCAGAAAACAGGTTAACATTTTCAGCTACAGTGTCCACAAATAATGTGCCAATGTGTATAATTAAGCCAGTCAGATATGTCATCTTTGAGAAAGGGGCACAATGAGATACTCAAAGTCCATATAACTATAATATAAAAGAGATTCTGTTAGCAATAGCAGGGAAAAGTCAGCCAGAGAGGGAAAGGGCTAATTCCCTGTGGAAATAGTTTGGATTCAGCTGAATGCAGTCTTTCTGGGCTAATCTTGGTCACACTACTTGTGTAAAGTCCAAACCCTGAGGAAGAAACTGGAGCCTGTTTGTGTCCATGAGCTCAGGAAACTACTTCAAAGGTCTTACTTAATCCTTTTAGTCAATCAAAATTCAAAGGCTGTGTAGTTTCATTTTAAGGAACAAAAAATGAAATTAAGCTATATAGCAAGGGTCCTTAAGATTTTGTTTCCAATACATTTTCCAAGTGCTCTAGAGTAAATCTGGAAACTATATTTCACTTGAGTCTTCCTTTGTATCCCCACTTCAAACTTCCTCTTTCAATTTTTTACGTCCGATTTTTGTATCACTGTAATACCATTATAACAGGATTTCTCCCATCCAGGTTATGTTCTCTTGAATCCATTCTCCACAAATAACACGCAGGTAATCTTTATATAAAACATACTTTTGATGTATAATATATCTCTCTACTCAGAACCTTCAGTAATTTCCCTTTGTTTTTCAAATATATTGAAACAAAACAAAATATATGTCAGGTTTTTCAGTAAAGTATTCAACCAAAGAGTTTCAAAATAAGAAAATCTGTTCAGACACTTTTCTTTTTTGAAAAAAAAAAAACTTTTGATTATGTAATTATTCATTTATGAACACAAATAACTCAATATACCAAGAAGAAAAGAGACAAAGTCAAGATGACAGAATAATATGCAGTATAGATCAGGATACCCACCATACCTCTTTTATAAATATCCATAAAGTTTAGAAAACCAAACATTGATAGATTAATAAAACTTTAACAAGAAATCACAATGAGCCAGGTGTTTCCCTCCTCCCCCACAATGGTTAGTATGGACAGAAAAAGAGGTCTGAAGTCACTGGGGAACTTCCAGGTATTGAATAACAACAAAATGCAATACTCTGATGATATTGTTGTGCAAATCGGAATGGATTTTCTGCCAGGGATAGAGGTGGGGGATAAAAAATCTAGGATTAAACTATGTGTATAGATAGATAGATAAATAAATAGATAGATTGCTAGATAGATAGATACTTGCAGTTGTTTGTTTCAAGATATTCTATCACATTTGGGATCGTCTATCACAGCTACAACTGTGACAGCTTTTCATGTCCAATGGACCCAGGAGATCTAAGGATCAGCTATGGATCAAGAGCTGCAGTGATAGATGCTAGGTGGAATTCACCCTTGTCCCTTAAAAATCACAAGTGAGTTTGTTTTGTTAAATTAGATCAGAAATACAATTCTAGAAACTATATTTCAAGTCTAAGGGTCATCTATTCTCTGGGGTCTATCCCAGCTTTTTCAGGTTTAATTTTTATTGATAGCTAAATGAATTTCTAACACTATCTTCCAATTAACATAAGGAATGCTTATATTTGTCACATTCTAATGCAATAATATAAAGAATAGATTTTTTTTAATCCCTAGACAAGTGACCCATTCTATCCAAGCTATATTTTATGAAACTAAATTTACAGAATGATGAGATTAACTCTATTATCAGATAAGAAATGAGAGATAGTTGAGATTGGATGGATCCCTTTTCTCCAATCAATTCTCCTTGACTTCTCTCAGCCTTTGCCACTATCTATCAATCTCTCCGCCTTGATACTCTCTTCTGCAGTTTTCTGGAAATAACACATTCTTTCTTGATTTTTCTCTTTCCTACCTGATTGATCTTTCTCTGTCTTTGTCTCCTTTGCTGGATCTTTCTCCAGATCACACCCTCTGATCTGGGCTTCCTTCTTTCATCCCTCTGTCCTACTTTGTGGTTTCATCATCTCTCTTGGATTGATTTATCTTAACCATAGTGATGATTCTCAATCTATTTATCATGCCCCAATCTCTGCAGATCTCTACTCTCACATCTTTAGACATCTGAATCAAGATGATCACTTGACATCATAAACTCAATATGTCCAAAACATGTGTTTTCCCTAAACCCATCCTACCTATCTTCTCTATTAATGTAGAGGGCAGCACCATCCTCCCAGTTCCTTAAGTTCATAACCTAAGAGTCATCCTGAATTCCTCACTCTCACACAGCTCTCACTTTCAATCTATTGTGAAAACCTGTTGATTTCACCTTTGCAATATCTTTCAAATCTCACTCCCTTCTCTCTAACACTGCTCCTCCTCTAGAACAATCCCTCATTATCTCATTTCTTAATTACTGCAGTAGTTGGCATGGTTCTGCCTGCCTCAAGACTCTCCCTGATGCAATACATTTTTCATCCATCCACTAAAGTTTTTCTAATGCACGTCACCTTTCCCCCACTTAGTAAATTCCAGTGACTCCCTATTGCTTCTAGGAACAAATACTAAATGCTCTATTTGGCATTCAAAGCCCTTTGTAACTTCGTTTTCTATCTTTCTAGTCTTTTTACACTTTATTCCTCAACACATAGTTTTTGATTCAGTGACATAAGTTACCTAGCTGTTCTATTAGTGAGACATTCCATCTCTCTACTCCAGGCATTCTTTGTACTGTCCTTTATGCCTAGAATATTCTTCCTCCTCTGTTCAGACTATCTATAACTCCCGTCCAAAATTGTACATTATATAGAAAGCTTTTCCCATCACCACTTAAATCTAGCATCTTCCCTCTTTTTTCCTTCTTTTTCCTTTTTTGTCCTCTATATACCTTGCTATGTATCTAAATCGATTTATATCTCTATCTCTATTGATTGATCAATATATGTATAGATATATATATATATATATAAATATAGATATAGATATATCAAAATGCAAAACAGTCAATGTGCAGATAGATATATCCATCTCTCTCTCTCTCTAGCTCTCTCTCTCTCTATATATATAGATAGATATAGATATATCAACATGCAAAACAGTCAACGTGCAGATAGATATATCCATATATATATATATATATATATATATATATATACACATATATATATGTATATATGTATATATATATATATGTATATGTATATATATATATATATACACATATATATATGTATATATGTATATATATATATATGTATATGTATATATGTATATATATGTATATGTATATATGTATATATGTATATATATATATATATATGCAGTAGATATATCTATCTATCTATCTATCTATATATCTATATTATATATAATGTATCTATATATATAGATATAGATATATAAACATGCAAAACAGTCAATGTGCAGATATATATATCCATCTATATATATAAGCAATAGATATATCTATATCTATATTATATATTATATATAGATATAGATATATCAACATGCAAAACAGTCAACAGATATATCCATATGTATATGTATATATATATATATATATATATATATATATATATATATATATATATATAATGTCTCTCTCTCTCTCTATATATATATATATATATATATATGTTTGCACATTGACTCGCCATTAAATTGTAAGTTCCTTGAGGGCAGAAACTGATTTTGCCTCTTTCTGAATCCCCAATGTTTAGTCCAGTGCTTGGCACAAAGTAGTTGCTTAACAATTTGTATTAATTAATTTTCAAAATAACTTTCAATGTACTCTGATATGCAATAGTAAGAAATAATTTTTATATTTATTTTTTTATAATATTATCCCTTGTATTCATTTTTCCAAATTATCCCCTCCCTCCCTCCACTCCCTCCCCCTGATGACAGGTAATCCCATACATTTTACATGTGTTACAATATAACCTAGATACAATATATGTGTGTAAATACCATTTTCTTGTTGCACATTAAGTATTAGCTTCCGAAGGTATAAGTAACCTGAGTAGCTAGACAGTATGCTACCAATTTACATTCACTTCCCAGTGTTCCTTCTCTGGGTATAGTTATTTCTGTCCATCATTGTTCAACTGGAAGTGAGTTGGATCTTCAGTAAGATATAAATTAACCATAAATCCTAAGAAGGAAAGGTGGTTGATGTGCCAGATGCTTAGTTGTAGTTCAAGAACAAGCCTAGGAGGATGCTAATGCTCACCATTTATTATATCAGGCTTTTTGTGAATGATGTAAAGCTTAGACAGATTGGCTAGAGAGAGTAGTGACCCCCATCCATAAACTTTCTGATCCATGAATTCCACATTGAATCAGCAAGTAGAAGTCTAAAACTATAAACAGCAGTAGCCAATATTACACGCACAGAACTGATACAAGAGTCAGATGTTAAACAAGTTAGATCTCAGAATGTGTGATGCACAGGAAACTTGGATAGGGGCTCAGACAATCTGGGATCTGTTTTTTGTCTTGTTTTGATTTTTGATTTAGGTTTACCTTGCATTATTTAACTGCTTTTCTCAAATAAAAAAAATAGAGAGTTACAAATTCCTTAAGATTGTAAATCTAGGATTATGTCTTTGATTTCAGTACTCACATCTAATCAGTACTTTCTGCCTCTCCAATTGTTCCCTTTTACTAGAAGACAGGACCATGGGCCTTGGTGTCTCTCTTTAAGAAGAGAGATCAACACTGATGTCTCCCCATTCCCCACCAACTACAATGTTCTTAGATGTTTCCATAATACTCCATGCTAAATACCTCTCTTTCCCCTGCCATTTTTAGCTTTTATGTGCTTGCAGTTTTTCCACTAAAGAATTTAATTTTGGGGGATCGATGCATGAGCTTTGTTTTAATTTATATCCCACAATGCCTGTCCCACAATAAATATTTAATAAATGTTTATTGACTATCTAGAATCTTATAAATGACATAAAGTGTCAAAGATGAGCTAATCCAAGGACTTGAAAATCTGCAGAAATTTTATACCATTCAGAATCAATTAAAATCAGAAGCATCAAAATAACAATTTACACAATTAAGAAAAAAATGTCCAATGAACATCAAGTATGGAAGAGTAACAATTTATAGTTAAACATTAAGATCTGACCAGTCCTAACTATGCAGTAAGCAATATGACTTGAAACGTGAAAATGATGATAATGATGACACAATCGTATGCTATAGGATATACTTTATGATATGTTGAACTTGTAGTCAGAAAGATCAAAACTGAAATCCTGGATTTTAAACACACACACACACACACACACACACACACACACATCCAAATACATGAGATAATATGTGTATTCACATGTATATAAACACTCACACACACAAACAAATTTTATCTCATTTATGTCTTATAGCAATTCTATTTGGAAAACATCTTTTTTTACTTTTTATTTTATTTTTTTTTTACAAATTAAACAAATTAAAAAAAATTAGAGAGAGATGAAAAGACCTGAAAAAATTCCCACAGCTCGGAAATGTTTGAGGCAGGGAGGCAAACTCAGTTGTCCTTGAATAAAAGCCCTGCATTCTCTCTACTCATCCATGTAGAGTTTCCACTTAGGGAATTCCTATACTGATAGAATCTCATGTCCAAACCAGCCCAACTACAGCCCTTCCCCCAAAAATTGTTACTTTCCAGGCCAACGATCTTTTTAATAAGTATTTCTACCATGATCTGGACTTTTAACACATTTCCTAAACCTGTTTCTCAGATGTGAAATACAAGATTTATGAAGCTGAAACACACTTCTGAAATCTGAACCACTTTCTTTTACTCCCCATTTTAATAAAGGAAGTGATCTTTCCATAAGTCAGTGCTTTTGAGAATAAAATCTTTGACAGAAATAAAACAGGTGAATGTACCTCTCCTTCCCTGAATGGAGACCACCTTTAGCCTTTATCCCTTAGAAGTTATATTTGGTTTGTTATTGTTACCGTAGTCTATCTAATTCATTATATTTCTGAATCTTGTTCTTTATCCACACTGGGGAGTTTCAAAGATATTAATAAACTTGTGCCCTGTACACCCCTCTACAATGACCCAGGACAGAACTTTTCTGTGTGAATATTCCCTTTTCCACTATGACTAAAGGTGTTTCACAAGAGATCACCTGTTTGGGAAATGGTAGGACTCAATGGGAAAAACTGGAAGCAAAAGGAGAAAGGAAAGGCAGAAGATAGCTAAAAATAGAAAGCAACAAACATGAGCTTTGACCTACTTTGGAAGACAGTGAAGGACAAAAGGACCTGGTGTGTTATGGTCCATTGAAGAGTCTGACACAACTGAGTGATTGAATAGCAATGCTCACAACAGTGACAGCAATGAAACAACCAGAAGGAACAGAATTGTTAAAAGTTGGTGGCAAGACCAAAGGATTTCTAAAGTCATTTCAATAAATATTTCTTAAATACCCACAGACTACCAGGCTCTTTCCTAGATGTCTGAGATAGCAAAGACAAGAAACAAACAAGTCAGTCCCTATTCCTGAAACCTATTTTCTTCATTATAACTAGCTTATTGATAGCTACCATTTGTTTAGTGCTTATTGCATCAGGCATTGTACTAAGCACTTGATTGATATTCTCTCATTTAATCCTTACAATCACCATGGGAGCTAGGTGCTGTTATTGTACCCATTTTCCTGGTAAGAAAATTAGGGCAAAGAAACATTAAGTTATTTGTCCAAGGTAACAAATCAAGTTCATGGCTGAAGCTCAATTTGAACTCAGATCCTCCTGATTGCAGGCTCTGTGCTTTATTCACAGCTCCACTAAGTTGTATATTTTTCCCTTCCCCCCTTAATTCCCTTTCCTTTTCCCCTGTGATGACCACATTAGCACCCTGGATACCTTAGAATCAGTTGGAGTTAGGATAAGCAAAAGTCTTTATTCTTGGTTTTTAGCAGTAGAAGTGAAGGGAATGGATAAGTAGGATCTCTGTAACCTCACCTCTTCATCTCCCTCCCAGAAGTGACCCTGGCTAGTTTTACTCCACCCCCTATTCCCTCCTACAATTCTCTGTATGAACCAAACTATTGGGCCAGCACAGGATAGTGGGAAGAGCCATTTTCCAAGCAAATTCTAATAGAGTATTTTCCAATGTGTAATTAGCCTTCAGTTCTGGATTGTACAACCTCAGTGCATTAACTTGAGAGTTTCAGCCTTTTATAGTCCCCTTTTTCATTTTTTAGGGATTCAAAAAACAATATTAGAAGATGGATTGTCTTTTAGAAGATACCGAAAATATGTCAACTTGATAATGGAGTTCATGAGAGGGAGTATGCTTTATAAAAGATTAGGAATACAACTCTTTTCTTTAAGGTTTATCACTTTAAAGAAACACTTTTCAGTTTATAAAGAGCTGTAAAATATCTAATTTTATCTTCACAACAACTCTGATAGTACTCTTACTAAATCCCATTTTAAAGATGAGAAAAACAAGGCAAATCAAACTAAATCAGTTACTCATTGTCATGAAACTAGTGTCTAAGGCAGGATTCAAAGTCAGATCTTTATATCTTGAAATTGAGTGCTCTATCCACTGTGACTTTGACCTGACAGATAATAATGAGCTTACCAGGCTGACTGAGGGATTTGTAAGATTTCCTGGAGGAATCTCTGGGATCACTGATGGCCCTTGAATTGTAGAATAACAATAAGTTTTGGAAGGTTTTTTTTAGAATATGTTTTGGCAATACTGTGGACAAAAGATGAATAAGAAAATGTAGCTATTCTAAATCTTGATGATTTTATGAAGAGATATCATTTCTATTATTCCATTTTTCTTTGCTATTAGAATCTGGAACAGAATAAGAACTTAATAAATATCTTCCATACTTCCTTCCCTCCTTCCATCCTTTCCCTTCTTCCATTCTTCCTTCCATCTTTCCTTTCATCCTTCCTTCCTTCCTTCATTCTTTCCTTCTTTCCTTCCTTTTTCTCCATTCCAAACATTCAGATTTTCAACTAGAGATTTTATAATAAGTCTTTCACACCATAACTAAGCAATATTAGCATAATAGGACTCTTGAAATATGGCCTGAATCTTAATAACAAGGAACTTTCATAAGTGTCTTCTATCTACTTATATTTATGAATATTACTTGATTTATTCCAGTCAATGAAAGTTGAGTCTAGACTCTAGCTCACAGGGGTCAACCTTAATGGAACTGGTTCTTGACTTTAGCTGTAGTGTATTTCTATTTAAAACAACTCTATTAAAAGTACTGGCCTTAATTCTTATTCTTGGAAAGTGGAGTAGAGGACAAGTATAAAAGAATAAATATGGATTAAATTTGGTCTGATTTAACCTTGAGTGAAGAACTAAAATTCTATGAGGACAAATTTAGTTTAGATCTTTGAGGAGGAAAGGGGGCAACTTCCTACTAAGTAGAGTTATCAAAAAATAAATTATATGCCATTTGCTCTCTCCTCTACAAAAGTTTTCAGACAGAGGTTGGACCAAATGAGATAATAGATGTAAAAGTCTTTCCAATCCTTTAGAACTATGTCATTTTTCTTATTTCAAGAAACAATCTTCTTGTTTCTTGAGAGCAGGTCAGCTGCTTTTTCAGTTACATGTTGGCCTTCTGGTCAGAGATTGACTTTAAATACCCTTCCAACTCAAAGAATCTGCTGGGAAACAGTCTATCAGCCTGCAGAGAGCAATTATAATCTCATCTCCATATTTAACTCAAAGACCAAATGAGTCCTGAAATAGTAATCTTAAGAATCACAAGTTTAACAGGTTTCCTCATTTCTTGACCCAGTAGGTTTAAAATTCTCAGCATCTTCTGACAATTTCTTGAAAGATTATGGTCCTACATCCTATTGTTGTTATCATGGGTTTTTAGAGTTAATTTTTACTTCTTCCATTAGCCATGATGCCAAAATGCAGGATAACCAGGACCCTGTATTATTAGTTCTCAGTACAATTTTATTTTGCTTTCCTTTTTTTGGCCCTTTAAACAGGTGCCTAAACATGTACCAGTCCTTTGTAAGGAGCCATAAACATCTGGATTCTAGTCTTGCTTCTGATCTATACTAGAAACCATATAGTATATACTATACTATACTATACATTGGGATTATAGTATGGATATTACCTCCCTTCTCAAGCAAATATACAAATTACACATAATTACAAATAAGATGTTAATCTACATATGATCTGGAAGTTTTCATTTTGGGGAAAAAATTACAGATAGTTACAATGTTAAGCTTTCACTGTGAAATATGACTGCTGGCATTCTACAGACAAGGGGGAAGAAAAAAAATTGCCATCTCTGGATTGTCTGGTCTGAGCACTGCAGTAAATAGCATGGTATAGCTGCACTGTCTTATTTGTTTTTCCAAGAGATAAGGTGATCTATATATAGAAGGCTTTGACAGCTCAACAAATAAACTGTAAGTTGTGAAAAGTGGCCCATGCTACACCTTCCAGACATGTTCCGCAAATCTTGTCGATTTAACATCGATGCCAAGAGGCTCAGAGAAAAAGCAGTGGTTTCCTACTTGATGACAAAGTGTCAAATCTATGGATGATGATGGGAATTCACCCTATTCCAGAAGAAGATGGAAAGTTGAAAATTATCTATGGGTCCAGAAGTATAAACCAGCTGCAAACAATTTAATCAGTGTGAGAAGTCCATTGGTTGAAATTAAATGCTCCTCTACTTGAAATGTATTAAAATTGTTGGAGAAGAGCCACGTTTGGAGAAGGGTTAATAAAATAATAAGCTTTTCAGATTCCAGGTAAAAGGGATTGTTAAGGAGAGGGAAAATGCATCCAAATCTTGGAAGGGAGAAAAGAAAGAAACTTGTGTCCTCCAGCACCTTACCCTTGACATGGAAGATGATATTATGAACTTCCAAAGGTTGGAAGTCATATATTTCATAACTCTGTCCCCAGAAAAGCTGGAAAAAAATATTTACATTGACATCTAAAGACAAACTCAGTGTCCTGAGGAAAGGTAATTTCAAGACCTTGTCAAAAGCTCAACAGAAAGTTATACTACACTAGGGAAAATTCCATGACTGCCTCATGAATAGAAAGAAAAAGCTTCAGACCCATAGTTGTGAGTTCCCTTTTGTCATATTAGCTTTCTGAATCTCAATCTACTTTCCCTGAGACACTATACATATTCATGGAAATATGTTCTAACTCTTTTAAAAGGAGAGCATTATTTAATACCAATTCTTACCATATCACCTTAATGAATATTACTTTCTGAAAGCTAAGCAGTTTTTGCTGACTACTTGAGAAAATAACTGATATTCAAAGATGAAAGCAGATTGGTGGAGGCTAGGAAAAATCCTATCAAAATCCCTACCTCCTAACACCTCAGATTCCTCTAGAATTCTGAGGGTTTAAGTTCTAGCAACTTTATGGAAACCCAACTTTTAATTGAGGATGGAGATCAGGGCAATAATTCCTTACCCTTTAATACACATGAATGAATACAATTGAACATATTGCGTGTCAGATGGTTTTAGATGATCAGTAGTTCAAAAAGCACTGTGGTATAATAAGGTTAAAAATGCCCAATCCTGAATCTAACATATATGTTATTTGGCAAGCATATACGTTATATGTTATGGAAGTCTGAGGTCTATCAGTTACCCTCAATCTGGTTTAACCCATCTGCCAAAATAGCTTACTGGGGGGGGGGTGTCTGATATACATGCTCTAGCTTCTTGAGGTAACATGCAAGAAATAGTTATGAAAATCAGGTGAACCAAAAAGGTGGCTCAGAAATACTGAAAAGGACTCAGCAAGCCCTCACCTTGGAGGTGTTAAAGAACAGGGATATAAAGAGAGTGATAAAATAGTCCCTGCCTTCAAGGAGCTTACATGCTGTCATGTTATTGATCATGTATATAGAAAATATATGAATGAAGGTGTGAATTAATATAAAGACTTTTGCGTAGTGGATAGAGCATCAGACCTGAATTCTGGAAGACCCAAGTTCAAATCTGATCTCAGACACTTAACACTTCCTAGCTGTGTGACCCTGGGCAAGTCACTTAACCCCAGCCTTGGGGGGGGGGGAAATATATATATATATGTATATGTTTATACATATATATATGTATATATAAAGACTTTTTTAACCTAAATATGTACATTAGGTTTTCCATGACAAATTATAAAATCCTTGAGAGAAATGACATCTTTCTTCAAGTCTTTGTATACTCAGCGAGTAGAAGAATGAACAATAGATTAAAAAAAAAAGTAAGTTTTTGGTTTTTTGTTTGTTTTTTTGGGGGGGAGTATTGAGAAAGAAAGAGATACTAATAAGAAGGAAGTGATTTCTCAGCTCAAATATTATTCTAAGAATGACACAAATGGCATTTTGCATTTATTAAAAATGGCCAAGTTTGAATCACTTTTATGTTACTCTAGTCCCAATTATCTAACTCAAAAATGATCTGCCATGTGAATGATAACCTCAAAAACAATTACTGTGTGAGAGAGGAAGAGAGGCTGGTAAGTGGCACATTATATTTTCAACATCAATTTGAATGCAGAGGCAAAGATTTAATTTAAAGGAAGAAAGAAAAACATTTAATCAGCAGAAATTGTTTTTCTTAATATTTTGGTAGAATGGTTCATGTTTTCCAAAATGATGCTAGTGGACATTTGTAATCCATTTCTATTCAGAAAGCCATTCGAATGATTCTTGTAAATTCCCTAAAAACTCTCTGTCTTTTATATATAAAGATCTTTAAAAAAAAAAAAAAAAAAACTTACATTCAAAAAAAAAAAAAAAGAGCATCTTAAGGATTTTTCACCAAGGGTTCAAATGATCTAAGAGCTGTCCCTGGTCCTGAAGCAAGTAAAATGCCAATTTCCTAAAACAAGGTTAATATTTAATTGCAAGGTCACAGCATCATATGTCTAGATCTGGAAGAAATCTCAGCTCATCTAATTCTTCTCATTAATTTAATAAGTGAGGAAACCAAGGCACAGAAATATAAAATTACTTCCCCCACATCTTACAGGTAGAAGTTCAGGAGGCAGAATTTGAATGAAGGTCTTTTGTCTTTAAATACAGTACTCTTTTCACTGTACTATGAAATGATTAATCATTATTTTTTTTCTTTTTATGTTTCAAGACAAAACACAAATAGAAGAGGAGATAGGTGACTTTATCTAGTGCTTTAAATTTTGCTAACTAGTTTATATATAGTATCTAAATGGAAGATCACAACAACTCTGGACTATAACAGCCATTGTAACATATAATATTGTTACATCCAACTTACTTCCATGAAGTTGAAGTCAGTGGATCCAAGTTCTAATATGGATGTTGCCATATATTCCCTGTGTGGTCCTGGACATGAGACCTTAGTCTCTGTAGACCATCAATTCACACAATGGAAATTGAACCTCCATTTAAGTAAAATACAACTACTTAAGTAGGATAGGTCACCTATATATCATTCCTTTCCAGAGTACACAGAGAAATTTATTTCCCTACCTTAGAAGTATCTATCTTTGTCCTCTTTCCACATTCTTTCCTCCTTCTCATTTATTTTGTGTCATCAGCTTCCTTGAAGGAAGGTACCATCATCATCATCATCATCATCATCATTATTATTATTATTATTATTATTATTATTATTATTATTATATCTATATTCCCACTGCTTCCACCGTGATAAACATATAGTAAAGACTTAAATTCTTGTTGATTTTTGTGACTAAATTTCTCTGGAACTCATTTTTTCTCCTTTTTTAAATGAATGATTTCAACTAGATTATCTTAAGCTTTTTACTTTTCTAAATCATATACTTTCCCATTTTCTAGATAAGGAAATAGAGGTTCTAACAGGTTATTCAATTTTCCTATGGATATATAGCTAGCCTTAGGTAGAATTTAAACCCAACTTATTTCTGACTCATAGAGCAAAACTCCTAATACTATATATATATATACATATATATATATATGTATATACATATATATATATATGATAAATAACTTCCTTTAATGCACACACTCTATAAAATTCAAAGACCCTATTTTGACGAATTCAAGGTTGAATTCAACAACCAATAACTACCTGGGAAACAAAAATGTCATTTCCAATCAATTGTCAGGAATCCATAAATTCTTTAGTTAATTCCTTTACCATCCTACAATCCACATGATTTGTACATGAAATTATTGAATGTTTTTTGGAACATGGATTTATTAATTTAATTTAGTTGTTTTGTCTTTGTTTTTGAAGAGGACCGATGACAATAGAGGGTGATTGCTTGACTTGCACATGAATTGAATTTAAGTGAGGAAGAGTAGACCAAAGTTGTCAGCTTCATTCTCTCTTTTTGAGTCATCAGAGTGCAATGACAGGATAAAAGTCAACAACTGGTGATGACCCAGAATACCGTGGCTGACCTTGGTTGTCTGCAATGCCTGAGCAAGTTCATGATATCTGCTTCAGCTGCCTTCATGGTTGCTGGAACAAATTGTTCTTATCCTCCCATTCCATCAGAGGAAGTCTTCACATTCTTTAGCTTGACATCTCCCTAACTCAGTGACAGGTCTGAGATCTGTCAGTTACCCACAATCTGGTTTAACTTATTTTCCAAAAAGATTTACTGGGAGTGTGTCTGCTACAGTTACATGTTATAGATTTTGGAGTCACAGGTGGGAAAAAAATTGTGTAAATCAGGTGAACCCCAAAAGTGGATGAGAAGCACTGAAAAGAACTCAATAAGTCCTCAAATCCCCGGTGCTGGTCTTTCTGAATACTCCACACATTATATTTTGTTTCAAAATCCTTCCCATCCACAATCTCCAAGACTATGACTTTGTCCTATATCTGTATAATCTCAGAGTCATAGAGATATTCATGTGCTATTGATATGATAGTGTCTAGGGAAATATAGCACTGGTTTTGGGGTCCCTTGACCTTAGGGGCTTCTGTTCTAACAATAAATAAGAAGTTCTAAATTTTTTGGCTTTGGAAATTCCCACAACCAATCTATCTGATTCTAACCACTCCATAGTCATATGGCTTCTGACCTCAGGCAACTTCCACACCCAATCTGCCTAATTCTGGAGACCACTCCAGAAGTCATTGCTAACTGGAAATCCCTTGTCATTGCTAACTGGTAATCCCTTGTCATTAATAATAATCTGGTGACCTGAGAACCACTCTTTCTGGAGATCACTCCTTCCCATCTATAAGCCACAGAATTATCTTATCTATGATTAAAAACTGTAAAAATGTATCTCCTTGCTTCTGTTTCCCCACTGAAATTCTCTTAGAATTCAATCCAATTTTGTAATGGCATTATAATTACTATTGTCATAAAACTTTGGCCCTGGAAGAGGAGATGGGTTCAAGATTGTAAATCCTTTTGAGACACCTCAAAACACTGGTTTGGGACCCCAAACTTTTGGGGTGCTCCCTTCCCAACCTCAACACTACCATAATATTAGGCAGGTGTTAAATAACAGAGCAATTACTTGCAGATGATCACTGGTCATTTCCTGAGGTTGTTGATGCTTTTCAGATATGCTCTCTCTCTTTGCCTAAAGGACCTGAGTTAGTCTTGCACTGTTATTGCTTCTGGTCTTCTCTAATCCTAGATAGTTATTCCCAGAGACCTACTAGTGTGGAATCTTCTCTCCTTCTGTCACTTATATGTTTACTTTGTCTCCAGGAAGGAGTCGCATTGTATGTATTGGAATGAAAAATTACTTGAATCTCTACATAGAGCTCAGCAAATGTACCAGGATTTCTCTTCCTCTTTTAGGGAGATGATAATTCTGGAACCCACCTTCTTCCAAATAAATGGGTCCAGTCTGCAAAAATTCCCACCTGACTTTTTCCATACAGCAATATCAGAAAACCAATTAAGCAAGTTCTATGAAGGCAGGTAATACTGACTTTTATTTTTTTCTTTCTTTATATCCCTAGTGCCACAAATAGTGCCCAACATTTGTGAGCCCTTGATAAAATGTTGTTGCATGTGTGAATAAAATCACAACTTCCATATTTGCTTTGATTGGGACTATATCAGAGTCCACTATCTAGGACCTATTAAGACTAGAGAAACTTAACCAATAACAACCATAGAATGGCTGAAAAAATTCCAGAGACATTTGACATTATAGAGAAAAACTATCCCAAGAGCAAATGAATAGCATGTTGCTCTAAGCCAAGTCACTTATTAAGTTAACAAGTCAATCAGGCGCAAGACACAAATCCATAATAAAACAAGCTTCATTGGTTCCCAGGCTTCTCTAAGGAACAACTTGCTAAGTCATGCAGGTAGTAAGAACACTGTGAGTGTGCATGCACATCAGAGGCAAAGACAAGATGCTGGATAATGGGCAATTTGCTTAAATAATGGAGTGAAGTTTCCTAAATATTGCTTCTTTATTTCTTTATTCCTCAAAGTTACATTTACTCTGGAATTTATGATTTTTTTTCCCTTAACACCACAATTACCCTCTTCATTTATCAAATCCTGATTTTCCTGAAAAGTGTCCTGTGCTCCTATGTTTATTCAGCCTGAAATTAAAGAACCTCAGAGATGAAAATTACTTCTTAGACCATCCTATCCTGAAACAAGAATCCTTTTATAGTATTTCTGATAAGTTATCATCCAGTCTTTATTTATAATCCATGGCCAAGAGGAAGCTGTTTCCCTCCCAAATAGCCCAGTTGCCTTTTACATTTTTTTAATTGTTATGAGTTCATTTTCTATTTTTAAATAGTATCTTACACCAACTACGTATTAAGAACTTTTTGTTAGCATTCATTTGTACAAGGTTTTGAGTACCAGTTGTTTTTTTTTTTTCCTCCCTCCTCCCTTCCCTCCCCATTCTTAAAATGGTTGGCAATTTTACATGTGCTATAATGTAAAACATTCCCATATTAATCACAGTTGTGAAACAAAGAAACAGATCAAAAGAGAAAAAATAAAACATGACAAAAGTAAAATAAGTGACCTGCATTCAGAGTACATCCATTCTTTGTCTGAGTGTATATAGCATTTTGTTATCATGCGTCCTTTAAAATTCTCTTGAAGCATTGAGGGCTGAGAAGAGTTGAGTCCTTCATAGTTGATCACCTCACAATATGGCTGATACTTTATACATGATTTTCCTGGTTCTGCTTACTTCATTTTGCATCAGTTAATATGAATCATTCCAGGTTTTCCTGAAACCTATGTGCTGATCATTTCTTCTTGCACAATTATATCACAGCTTGTTCAGCCTGATAGGCAACTCTCACTTTCCAAAAGAGTAGCTATACAACATGTAGCTGCTTTTCCCTATTAATTATGGAAGAAAGAGTTCTCCCAGATCATTTAGGTACTGGAAGGAAAAAACTATGGAAATTAAAATATAACAGGAATTACAGCAAAAGAGTAGAGCCAGAAAAAATATTTCATATTCTCGTCCTCTTTTTATTTTTGGCTATCATTCATAATTAATTTATTAACATGACTTAAAAAAAATCTGTTCATTGGTGAGTGTGAGTTCTTTAGGAATACACATCACTCTTTTCAGATAATTCCTATTTTTCTTCATTTAAATTTATCTTTATTCTCACCATATATCCATTGCATCTCATAATTCTTCCACAAATTTATTCTCTGTCTTAGTCCAAAGTCCTTAAAACAACATTTAAGATGCCTTCTTCCTTAAATAGCTAAAGATTATTTTTGCCCCCTTTGATAAAAAATAACAGACATCCAATCTCATGATAGTGATTATCTTGTTCCAAATTCCAAATGGGTTTTTGACATAGATCTTCCAGTAGTTTATAATTTGCTCCCCCAGGACATTTTACAGAAGAGGAAACTGAGACAAATGGGTTTATGACTTGGCCAGGTTCATGCAGCTAATAAGTATCTATAGCCAAATTTGAACTCAGGAAGATGAGTCTTTCTGATTTCTGACCCAACACTCTATCCACTGTGTCACCTAGTACACTTGTTGCATATATACAGGTTGAAAAAATATAACCAGATAACAAAGAATTGGAAAAGTAGTAAATACCCATCAATTAAGGAATGGCTGAAAAATCTGTGGTACATGAAAGTAATGGAATATTATTGTTCTATAAAAAATGATAAACAAGCTAATTAGAGAAAGGCCTGGAAAGATTTATATGAGCTGACATTGAGCAAAATAAGCAGAACCAGAAATACGCTGTACACAATAACCAAGAATGTGTTATGATCAATTATGAAAGGCTCAGTTCTCTGCAATTGAGCGATCCAAAGAAATCTCAAGTGTCTTTAGACAGAAAATTTCATCTGAATCTGGAAAAAGATCTAAGAAGACTGGCTATAAATCAATGCATGCTATGTTCACTTCTTTTTTCTATTTTTCTCTTTCCTATGGTTTCCCCTTTTGTTCTGTTTTTTTTCTGTCCCAACAAGATTCATAAAGTAATTCATAAAGCAAATATGAGCAGTGACAAATCAGAAAAGAGAAATTCTATAAAGATTGTGATGGTAATTATGTACAACTAGAAAATGAAGTACTTCCCTCAGAGTAATGAAATGGAACGAAAAGCTCCTATTATATAGGTAAAAAATTATTGGAGAAAACTGATAAGAATCCTTCAGACTGCAATTACATAATGGATTTCAATCTGCACCAATAGAAATCCACATTGATGAAATCATAGATCTCTTTAAGCAAGACATGAGAGAGATAAGAAAGAAGGAGGTTATTATTGACAATGGAAAAGATTTCTTCCAAAAGGTACCAGGTAGGGGCAAAAGAAAGCCCAGAAAAGATGGGGTACATATTCAAAAGACAAACAAAGGGGGAAGTGCATAGAAAACAGTGAGCAAAAATAAGGGGTGGGAAGAATATTACAAGAAACATCTGAGGTCTAGGGGAATGGAGGAGTTAATCATCTTTTTCAAAATGCATAAAATGTAAAAAAAATAATGAAGGCTAGCAAGGTAGTAACTTATCTTAGAAGCCTTTGGCCATGAGACAAAGGGCTTGATTTTTTTTTTCAAGCAGGTAATTGGGAGTCTCTAAAGCAGGGGTACATTATAGCCATGTCCTACCAGCTAATGAGAACCAATTGAGAAATTCTCAATGTCAGCATTTATACCCCAGAAATCATTATATGCTAAAAATTAGGGCTTGATATATTGTTTTGTTAATTGTGTAGACTTAAGAAAGCAATAGAAAAAATGTTAATAATGCATATTTAATCTAAAATGTGATTTATGCACATATTTCTTTCCCCCCCCCCTTTTCTGAACTAGGTATCAAGCACTTACCAAGATATCACTACCCTGATACATTTTGAGCAAAGTGGAATAGCAAAAGGTCTATTCATGAGGATAATTACTTTAGTAACAAAATAAAGATTGAAGGAATGAATGGCGATGCTTTAAGTACTTACTATGTACCACAGAATGTAATAAATGTTAGAAATATCCACTAAAGGAAATGTCTGCACTCAAGAGCTTATTCATTAAAAGAGGATGAAAATAGGTATCAGGGAGTGGTTACCATGGAGGAATATTTTGGTTAAAAAAGTTACAGGAAGGATTATTGGAGAGATCAGGGATTTACTGACAATACCTTTCAACAAATGTCAGAGTTTATTAATTCATGGTTCTAGAATCAGAGATTGTGGATAGAGAAGGGGAGTATAGTGAGAAATAGGTATTGGAAAGGTTAGGAACATTTAGGGGGCTGCTACATCGTGTGGAGTAGATATTGGAAAGGCTAGGAGCATTTAGGGGGCTGCTACATGGTTCTGGATAGATGAAACTGAAAAGCTGCATAGAAGCTAGCACATAGAAACCCTTATAGGTGTTTATTGATTTTATTACACATGGGACAGTAGCCACCACTAAAATAATCAAAAGTTAGAATATGAATGTAGCAAAATTTTTCTTTCTCCTGAGAAATAGTACACAATCTCTGACACAAAGGGTGTCTGACACATAGGTCTTTCTCTTTTTTATTCCTTCCCCAACTTCTTTTTTTTTTTTTTTTTCCCACCACTGGCTGTGGTTTCTAAGATGCAATTTCTTTAAAAATAGGTAAGAAAATCTGAGGCTATCAAATGTTTAAGAGAATAGAGTGTTTCATATTTAACATGTATTGGTCAACCTGCCATGGGGGATAGGGGAGGAAATTGGAACAAAAGGTTTGGCAATTGTCAATGTGATGAGAGATAGGAAAGGGTTGGTCAGCACAAAGATAGTAAGATAGTCCAATGAGGTGCAGTGTCCCCTGTAAATGAATTTACAGGCCCGAAAACCTAGATTGATAAAAGGTTTATTGTAGAAATTTGGAAGTAAAGTTAAAGGTAGAAAGACACCAGGGCCAAAGGTTGTCGCTGGGCGGGCAGAAACCCTTATATGACCAGAAGGATACCACATTTAGGGGGAAGGGCTCCTGCAAAGAGAGAGTTCCAGCTTGGCTCTTTTATAACTAGAAGGGGATTATGGGCGGTGCCCCAAGTTCTTGGCGGGCTTTTCAGATAAGGAAGAAACTGTTTGTGGGGGGTTGATGAATGAGATGAGGTGAGATCTTTCAAGACAGTTGTGAAAATCGAGTAAGGCTTCATGTACTTCAGAGTTTGAGTAGGCCTGAAGGATTCTGAACATCGAGTCAAGGGTATAATTGCGTTCCCCTCTCATGATATCTCCTCCCTATTTCAGCCAAATATGAGCAACTATGTACTTATTGGTCAAGTTCAATTTCGTGGGTAGATCTCACATTTAGTACATAAGACTCTCAGCCAATGAGGTTGAGAGTCAGTGGTGGGAGCTGGTGTTTTGCATTAGGGATTAAAGGGGCTGTCCTGCTCACAGGAGGTGTTTCCTCTCTTCTATTGTCTGCTTGAGGAGTGGGACTCCCTTCTAGCCAGAATGTAAAATAAACTTTGCTTTTCTCTAGAGCTCTCTCCAGCTTTTTTTTTTTTTTTTTTTTTTAATTAAATGGTGACCCCTCACCATTTCCATACCACACATTGGGGAAACCTGAGCAGATAGTGGGGGCTGAGAAAACCCAAGTCAGCTCAGATCCGGTGGGGGCTGAGCCTGGATATTCAAAAGGGTGCTTTTTGACCAGGATTTGTGAATCAAAGGTTAGCCATGGGGATTGGGGAATCAGAAAGGAATCTTAAAGGGACCTCAACTCCCATCAAATGCTGTAAAATTAACCATGCATATATCTGGTAAATAAAAACTATAATTAAAATAAAATAAAATAAAAGATTTCCTATTAAAAAAGAGAGAGAGAGCAAGAGATTCCCCATTAAAGAGAGAGAGAGAGAGAGAGAGAGAGAGAGAGAGAGAGAGAGAGAGAGAGAGAGAGAGAGAGAGAGAGAGAGAGAGAGAGAGAGAGAGAGAGAGAGAGAGAGAGGGGTTTCCCATCCAATCCAGCCCCTGCCCCCCAAGGAGCTTCCATTCTAGAAGGGGCATATAACAATGGAAAGCTAGGGGCAAAGAACAAACAATTCTTTTCAAATCTCTAACCACTATCCCAGATTACAAAACCCAGTGTCTGCTCCTCTCTGTGGATTTCAATTCCTTAAATTTCATTTCTCCAATTTAATTTTTATACTGTGGAAACTAAATAAATCCATTTCTCACATATTAGTCCTTAGAATAGAGAGGAGGGACAGATAAAAGAAACACTTAAGAAGTTGGATGAATACTACGTGACAATTGATTGGATTTGAAGGATGAAGGAAACAGAAAAAAGTAATAAAACAATGTTTCAGACAAGGAAGTGGTGTGAATGGTGATAACATAGAGAAAATAATAGTCAGTGAGGGAATATTGAAGAAAACATAATAAATTGTCTTTTACATGCTGAATTTGTGGTGCCATGGGGACATTAAATGAAGACTTTCCTGTTGTCACTTAAAAATCAAATTCAGACATGAACTTTTAAAGAAGTCAGGAAAATTCTTCCAAATGCAATTTCATAAATAATGGCATCATGTTGTGACAGATTTTGCCTCCAAAATGCAAGTGAATAAGGATAATGTGGCTTCTAATGGATAGTTTCACTATATACCACTGTATACCTATTTTGGAGTGAGACTAATGATTGATAAATAGCAAAAGTCACAGATATATATCTGATCATTAACAGTCTCTTGGATGCATCTTTGAGGATTTCAGGAGTGAGGTTGTCTTTTTTTATTATCTACTTTGATGCATTTACTAATGATGTAATGTGAAACCCAAAAACCTTTTGGGTTTTGGAGTCTGTCTCAGGAAATTCTTCTGCCCAGTCTGTCTGATTCTGAATAGACTACTTCTCAGTTCATTGTTGATTGATGGTCTGCTCATTGATAAACAAATATTGGAGACTTCCCTCAATTCATCTGTAGATTATTTCCTCACCCTACTCTTGAGCCATAGAATTAGCATATCTATGGTAGAACCTGGATAAAAAGATCTCTTTTGCTTCTGTTTCTTTACTGAATTGCCTCATAATTCAGTCTGCTTTGTAATGGGGGACTATTACTTTCAATAAAACTTGCCCCTTCAGCCCTTTTCATAGTGGCTAGAAACTGAAAAATGAATGGATGTCCATCAATTGGAGAATGGTTGGGTAAATTATGGTATATGAAGATTATGGAATATTATTGCTCTGTAAGAAATGACCAGCAGGAGAAATACAGAGAGGCTTGGGGAGACTTACATCAACTGATGCTGAGTGAAACGAGCAGAACCAGAAGATCATTATACACTTCAACAATGATACTGTATGAGGATGTATTCTGATAAAAGTGGATATCTTCAACATAGAGAAGAGCTGATCCAATTCCAATTGATCAATGATGGACAGAATCAGCTTCACCCAGAAAAGGAACACTGGGAAATGAGTGTAAATTGTGAGCATTGTTTTTTGTTTTGTTTTGTTTTGTTTCTCTTCCCAGATTATTTTTACGTTCCGAATACAATTCTTCCTTTGCAACAACAAGAACAACAAAATTCAGTTCTGCACATATATATTGTACCTAGGATATACTAGAAGATATTTAATATGTATGGGAATGCCTGCCATCTAGGGGAGGGGGTGGAGGGAAGAAGGGGAAAAATTCGGAACAGAAGGGAGTACAAGGGATAATGTTGTAAAAAAAAAAAAATACCTATGCATATGTACTGTCAAAGAAAATGTTATAATTATAAAAATTAATAAAAAAAATTACAGAAAAAAATAAACTAAAACTTACCCCTTGACTAAGAGATGGGTGAAAGCTTCCAAATTATTTTGAGACACCTCATGGCACACACCAGTCTGGGACCCCAAACTTTAAGGATCCCCCTTCCCAATCTCAGCATTAGGATGATCAGATGCAAGATCCCCAAGTAAAATTAAGAAAAGTACCAGAAGTTCCCTAGCACTTGAGGCAATTCTATACAATTGTGTTTGTTTTTTGAAGTTGTTCAGAGAGAAAACTAGAGAAAAATTTGGGTTAATCTGCATTCACTTCACCCTAGGAAGCATTTATAAATAGCTATACAATCCAAGGGTTCTGAAGAAAAAATAAAAAGGCAAAAAATGGTCAGTCCCGGCCTTAAGGAGTTTACATTCTGATAGAAGCAGAGTACCAAGATACAAAGTATTATATACTAAATATATACAAAGAAAATGCAAAATAACTTTTATATCTAAGTGTACCAGGAGGGCAAATTACTGGGAAAACCAGAGGATGCCTGGAGGTGTTGTCTTTTGAACTGAGCCTTCAGGGAGTTAAGGATTCCAAATGGAAAGTGAAAAAGCAGAGCCGCAGAAGATTTGCAAAATAAACATTTAGCAAACAAATGCTTCCAGCTGGGTCCTGAGATAAACCCTAGAGGAAACAAATTTAAAAAAAAAAAAAAAAAAAGATAATCCTTGTCCTCAAGAAGTTTACTGTCTAATGCAATTAGACTGATGGGTAGTATAAGAAAAAAAAAAAAAAAAAAAAAAAAAGACCTGAAAGAGGAAAAGTGAGGAAAGTTTGTCTGAAAAGCAGAGAAACAGGGGAGAATACTGTGAAGTCATTCTGGAAAGCTGGATGAAAACTTAGGTTTCTGAAGATAGATAAACACATGGACAGACAGACAGATTGTTGCATAGACGGCTAAATAAATAGACATATAGATAGATAAATGAATAAATAGATAAATGGAATAGATAGACAGGCAAACATGATAAGGTTTTCAATATTTAGAGTAATTAGCAGAGAAATTGATAAAAAAATTAATTTCTAAGGCAAGCAGGCACAAGACTGACACAGTTTAATAATGTATGTATATAATTTCCCTATATATAAATTTCCCTATATATGGCCCTACTTGGGTTTTTTTTATTAATTTTGTAATTATTAAAAAAAAATTTTGACAGTACATGTGCATGAGTATTTTTTTTTAATATTATCCCTTGTATTTATTTTTCCAGATTTTCTCCTCCCTCCCTCTACTCCCTCCCCTAGATGACAGGCAATCCCATACATATTAAATGTGTTACAGTATAACCTAGATACAATATATGTGTGTAAATACCTTTTTCTTGTTGCACGTTAAGTATTAGATTCAGAAGGTATATGTAACCTGGGCAGACAGATATTAGTGCTAACAGTTTACATTCACTTCCCAGTGTTCCTTCTCTGGGTGTAGTTGTTTCTGTCCATCATTGATCAACTGGAAGTGAGTTGGATCTTCTTTATGTTGAAGATATCTACTTCCATCAGAATACATCTTCATACAGCATTGAAGTGTACAGCGATCTTCTGGTTCTGCTCATTTCACTCAGCATCAGTTGATTTAAGTCTCTCCAGGCCTCTCTGTATTCCTCCTGCTGGTCATTTCTTACAGAGCAATAATATTCCATAAGATTCATATACCTATATACCCCTACTTGTGGGCCATCCCATGGCTGCTACTTTTCCTTTGGGACAGACTATCATGGCACTTTGCTTTGTGGTATCTTTTCCCCCATGTCACATGGTATTTCCCCTAACTCTACTACCTCAACTCTCCTCACAACTTACTAACTCTTTTAGGATTCTGAGTTCCTGTCAGGATTTGATTTGCCAGCTGGAAGCATGGAATGTTCCCTTTCTACTAGATAATTGTGAGTTCCCCTGAGGAACTTGTTTTTCATATGTTCTCAAATCTAATTCATATTCCCGATATCTATTGTATCCTTTCATTTTGTCTCTATTCTATTTCCTTAAATAAACCTACATTTTGCCAAAGAGATTGGCTATTCTCAATTCTTCACTGGGCCTGCCATCATTCCTGAGAAATCCCACATCACAGATCACATCAATTAGTGCTGGAAACCCTTGGCCCTCTTGACAAAAGATAAGCACTGTGTAGCCCAATATTTTTTCCTTCTTATCAGCTAAGGGGGGACTGACCAGTATCCCAGCAAACACTTAGTGCATCAAAACTCATTGACTTTCTCCTTTGCCTAGATGTAAGGGGTCCCCCAATTTTACAGCCCATTTCTCCACTTGGTGAAGTTTTTGGGAAGATCCAGTTTGTTTTTCTCTTACAAAATTCATCGATCACTGAGCAAAAAAAATGGGGACTTTTGGTTGAACTTATTCAGGGGATGTCCAGAAACAAATGATTTCATTCCTGGGAAGGATTCCACTTTTCTGAGACATTGAATCTGTGGGCATTGGCTAAGAGGATAGGATAGAAGTGGAAGAGCTTGCTATTTTTTTGGGGGGGGAGTTTTAGGGTTGTTTGCATCCTCAATATTGTAAAGGGATTTAGTGTAATATCTGCCCATTTAAGATTTAAAAGCGTGTTTCTTTCTGTTTTGTTTGTCTCTGTTTGTTTCCTTTCTGTCTATCTGGGACAGTTTGCCTTGTCTTTTCTAACTAACTTGAACTTTTCCTAAACTAAACTTTACTCCTTGGAGGAGAGACTCAAGGTGCAAGACTGTCCTGATTAGATCTCTGCCTTGATTAAAGATCTCTGTAGCTTATGCTTATATCCAGGCTTTCCAATGTATAGTATGTTCCCCTCATTTTTTATCTAGATGGGGACCTTCTGTGTGTTTAACTTCCCAAGTCCTAAAATCAATGTCTTGTAAAAAAAACCCAAAATCAAGAGGGTCTTCCCTAGAAGCTATATTCCATCCTGAACTATGTTTTTAAATTCCATCAGGACACGTGCCTAATTTCTTTTGTGAAGTTTTCACTCCAATTTATCTTAGTTATCACTTATATTCTGAATTTTTGAATTGTCTTGCTTCTTTAGTAAACTATTGGCTGATTCTTCTCAGTAGATATTAATTCAGATCATGAGTTCTTTCTAAGGTTGTAATGCTGGGATAAATTATTCTCTATTATTTGATAATAGTGAAAATTTTATCTAGATGGGACGTTATTCTTGGATCTATTAACCCGTTTTTTCTAGCAGTTAGCTAGGTCATAAGTCTTAGGAAAATGAGCTTGGTATAGAATAGGAAATTCCCAAATATGAAAGAAAATAGAGGTGTATTCTAAAATTTAGGAATGAAAATTATTGAAGTTTTATTGCAGATCTGTTGACATAATTATAAACGAGGGCACAGTCCACTCTTCTTTCACTCAATATGGCTGCTCCTAACCTGGCCTTAGCCCCTCCCCTACTTCACTGATTATTGGGGGAGACAGAAAGAATCCCATTCTGCTCATCCATTTATTGGATCCTCCCTCCCCTGATGGGAGAAATAATCTAAATTTGCGTGGTATTAATAACCTAATATTACTTTTTTTTTTTTAATTCTGTGGTGGTTCTTTTAAAAGCAAAATCATTTCTGTAATGCTACAGATCACTTAGATAAGATGCTGTATCAATGCTCTCCTGCTTAGTAATGCAAGGGACTTCTCAGAGAAGTTTGTTAGCTTTCTGATTAACTGCAAATTCTCTGAAAATAGTTATGTCAAAACCTATTCAGCAAATTATTTAGCATTTATCTAATATGTGAAGGCCTGTTATTTAACCAACCAATATGATCTATAGCTTTCTTAAAATACCTAAAGCTGAATTTTATTTTTTGTCTGTGCCCTCTGCACAGTGCTAGGAAAATGAAATCTGTCTTCAGGTTCATCTGCATGTAAAAACAAAGTAAGTCCTGTGAACTCCTAGTTTAGGTCTTCTTTTAGAGCTGAAGTCTCTGATATGGGATTTGGCTATTTGAGAGAAAGTTTTTTTGGGGGGAGGAGGAATATAACTGCTATTATATCTGGAGTTTGAATCCAGGTATGGATGAAGGCAATAAATCAGAAAACCCGCCATCCCAGAGAAGTGCCACAGAACTTCAAAAGATGGAGGTTCGTTCTTCTGGGTAAAAAGGAGTTTGAAAGATAACTTTTTGAGCTCTGCTAGAGGTCAGATCCTTCTAACTTGATCCCCCAAATTTTGTCCCTTTCTATAAGAGGGGTTTCCCATCTACTTTTGAGCCTAGCAAGGGAGTGGAACTCATGTTGTTTGCACACTACTAACCCCACTCCCAGCAGGAAGTAGTTTTAGAAGATGAGATCATTGCCCCATATCCCAAAGGACTTTGGGCTCCATTTGTTTGTAAGGAAATTGATTGTGGGGTGAAAGGACCACAACAAAATACAATTGAGTGTCTGAGTTAGCTCCCAGCTAGGTATAAACTGACTTTTACATTAATCTCTGCTATTGTGCCTTGGTAACTAACTTTGTACCTCTATGATATCACCAAACTTTGACTTCAATTCACCTCTGTAATACTCCCACCACATAGACCACAATATTTCACTCCCAGTTTCTGAACAATACTTAACAAGTGTCCCAGGATTTGGCCCCTAAAATTTGAGTGTTGGTCTGATAGACTCCAGTCTATTTAGGGACTTACAATCCACTTTTCAAAAGATTTCCTTAATAAATTAAAAGAATGGAGACTGATGAGGTCTTTAATGTTAAATGTGGTTAGCAAAGGAATTGATTAAAAATTAATCCCTTAGGCAAGTGGGAGGAAGGCTTTGATAATAGAGATCAGTGTGGTTCCTTAGTCTCACCCTATGAAGGTAAACCAGGCAGAAATTCAAGTTATGTCAAGACCCTGAGGCTAAAATTTCTCTGTAAAACAACTTAAGGCCTATGGTTTGCTGCTCCCTTCCTTTGGGTCAGCCCAACATAGCACTCTTTCCCCATTTCCCCACTAATTCCACTATGCTTCCCAGCCCCATTGCTCCTTACTAACTCTTTTAAGGTGCTCAGTCCTTTTCAGATTTTAGCCTTCCAGCTAAGGGTGTGGCCCAAACTCATGGGGTGCTCCCTTTCTAATGGGGAACTGTTAGTTGCACTCACAGGAGGAACTTGTCTTTCATATATTCTTTCATTTCCTTTTATATTTACCCTTCCCAGTGGTTATTGTATCCATTCATTTTGTCTGTAACCTCTTCGGAAATAAATCTACCTTTTGCCAAAGAGAATGGCCATTGTGTTTTCTTCACATGACTTAAATCCAACTTTTAGTGCTTGGCACTAAAATGGCACTAAAATCACGGATGCAATCATAGATCACATAGATCACAGGCAGTGGGTTTTTATCTGGCAAATACTGAAGTGATTTGCCATTTCCTTCTCCAATGCAGTTACAGATGAGGAAACTGAGGTAAGTAGTAAGTCCCTGAGGCCATATTTAAAATCAGGTTTTCTTGACTCCAGGCCTATTTTATACACTGTGCTACCCTATGTGTGTATATATAGGTATATATAGGAAACTGAGGTAAATAGTAAGTCCCTGAGGCCATATTTAAAATCAGGTTTTCTTGACTCCAGGCCTATTTTATACACTGTGCTACCCTATGTGTGTATATATAGGTATATGTACACATAGACACACACATTGTTGTTGTTTAATTGTGTGAGTCATGTCTGACTCTCTGTGACCCCCTTTCTTATTTTCTTGGCAAAGGTATTGAATTCCTTCTCCAGGTCATTTTACAGATGAAGAAATGGAGGCAAACAGTTTTAAATGGCTTGTCTAAGATAACGCAGCTATTAAGTATAGGCAACTGGATTTGAACTCAAATCTTTCTGACTCCTGGCCTAAATGTGTATACATGTGTATAGGTATAGATAGATACACACCTATACATAATGTGGCTGGTATAGATACCGAATGATGGTATCACTCCATATGCTGGGGTCAGGTCAAGTGAAGAATTCACAATGGTCATTCTCTTTGGCAAGAGGGAGGTTTATTTAAGGGTTATTAAGGTTACAGATGAATTAAAAAATACAGTAGACACCAGAAATGATAATTATGATAGAGTTGGGAGAGCATAGAAATGGGTTTTAATAATTAATGATGGAAAGGGTAAGTTCAAGTTCAAGTGAACGTCATTTACCAGGAAAAAGGAAACACCCCATAAGGTTGGAACATGGCCTTAGCTGGCAGGCTAAATCTGGAAAGGGACTTAACACACTAAAAAAAAAAAAAAAAAAAAAAGTTAGGTAAAGGGGGAGAAGCGGGGGTCAAGAGCACAAGAGCATGATGGGATTAGGAGAGCTACCATGTGACATAGGTGAGGAGTAAATGGAAAGCACCTTAAGGCAGAGTGCCAGTAGTAGCGTGACCCAAAGGAAGGCAGAACTGAAGCCATGGGCTGTAAGTTGTTTTATAGGGAATATTTATACTACAGGAGTTCAATAAACTTGGAAAAGATTATCAGAGCCTTCTTGCCTATCCCAGGGAATAATTTTTATCAGTTCTTTATTTTTTCTCTGCCAATGACATCCACCATTCAGGCCCTCATTTCCCTCCTTCCTTCCCTCCCTCTTTTCTTCTTTCTGTCTCTGTCTTTCTCACAATACATACATAAATATATGTGTGTGTGTATTTATACACATAAAGGAATGGAAGGACATAAGCATTTATCAAGTACCTGCTATATTCCTGTATTCCAGGAACTATGCTAAGTATATTTTTTTTTAATTATCTCATTGGATCCTCATAATCCTGGGAAGTAAATGCAATTATTATTTCTATTTAATAGCTGGGGAAACTGAGGCAGGCAGATGACTTAACTTGTCCAGGATCACACAGCTAATAAATGTCAAAGCTGGCTTTGAAATCATGTCTTCCTGACTAGCACTCTGGATAGAGATAACTAGCTAGATACATTAATATAAATACATATGTGCATATGCACACATTGATATATATATATATATATATATGTGCATAAATACATGCTTATATATGTGTATATACATGCATGTATGTGTCATACATCCATATTTACATAATTATATCTATGTATCTCTCTCTTTCTCTGTCTCTGTCCCTTTCCATGTTGCTCCCTCCTTCTCTCCTTCTGATCTCTGTCTCCCTCCTTTGTCAAGGATATAGATGACTGATCTCAGATCAAAGAAAACCCAAAGTCCATTCAAATTTATGCTGCTGGACAGGTCATTTGATCTTTATTCTTTAGGAAACTCCTTGAAGTTGAAATTTGCAGAAAAGATACTAACTTCTATGGTACATGAAGTTTTCTCACCTAGAAAGTTTATTATTGCCAATAAAACCCCAAGTCCAGTGGAAGTGACTTGTCCACTGTCACATAGCTAGTGTTGAACCTGATTTCAATTCAGGAAAATGAATCTTCCTGACTCCAGTCCTGGCCCAGTGTCTTCTGTGCCAGCTACCTGCTCATTGTCTCCCATCTCTGTCTCCCTCCTTTGTCAAGAATATAAATTACTGATTTCAAATCAAAGAAAACCCAAAGTCCATTCAAATTTATGCTGCTGGACAGGTCATTTGATCTCTTCTTCTTTAGGAAACTCCTTGAAGTTGAAATTTGCAGAAAACATGCCAACTTCTATGGTATATGAAGTTTTCTCACCTAGAAAGATTATTATTGCCAATAAAACCCCAAGTCCAGTGCCAGTGACTTGTCCACTGTCACATAGCTAGTGTTGAACCTGATTTCAATTCAGGAAAATGAATCTTCCTGACTCCAGTCCTGGCCCAGTGTCTTCTGTGCCAGCTACCTGCTCATTGTCTCCCATCTCTGTCTCCCTCCTTTGTCAAGAATATAAATTACTGATTTCAAATCAAAGAAAACCCAAAGTCCATTCAAATTTATGCTGCTGGACAGGTCATTTGATCTCTTCTTCTTTAGGAAACTCCTTGAAGTTGAAATTTGCAGAAAACATGCCAACTTCTATGGTATATGAAGTTTTCTCACCTAGAAAGATTATTATTGCCAATAAAACCCCAAGTCCAGTGCCAGTGACTTGTCCACTGTCACATAGCTAGTGTTGAACCTGATTTCAATTCAGGAAAATAAATCTTCCTGACTCCAGTCCTGGCCCAGTGTCTGCTGTGCCAGCTACCTGCTCATTGTCTCCCATCTCTGTCTCCCTCCTTTGTCAAGAATATAAATTATTGATTTCAAATCAAAGATAACCAAAAGTCCATTCAAATTTATGCTGCTGGACAGGTCATTTGATCTATTACTCTTTAGGAAACTGCTTGAAGTTGACATTTGCAGAAAAGATACTAACTTCCAGGGTAGATGAAGTTTTCTCACCTAGAAAGTTTATTATTGCCAATAAAATCCCAATTCCAGTGCCAGTGACTTGTCCACTGTCACATAGCTAGTGTTGAACCTGATTTCAATTCAGGAAAATAAATCTTCCTGACTCCAGTCCTGGCCCAGTGTCTGCTGTGCCAGCTACCTGCTCATTGTCTCCCATCTCTGTCTCCCTCCTTTGTCAAGGATATAAATTACTGATTTCAAATCAAAGAAAACCCAAAGTCCATTCAAATTTATGCTGCTGGACAGGTCATTTGATCTCTTCTTCTTTAGGAAACTCCTTGAAGTTGAAATTTGCAGAAAAGATACTAACTTCCAGGGTAGATGAAGTTTTCTCACCTAGAAAGAGTATTATTGACAATAAACCCCCAAGTACAGTGCCAGTGACTTGTCCACTGTCACACAGATAGTGTTGAACCTGATTTCAATTCAGGAAAATAAATCTTCCTGACTCCAGTCCTGGCCCAGTGTCTGCTGTGCCAGCTACCTGCTCATTGTCTCCCATCTCTGTCTCCCTCCTTTGTCAAGAATATAAATTATTGATTTCAAATCAAAGATAACCAAAAGTCCATTCAAATTTATGCTGCTGGACAGGTCATTTGATCTATTACTCTTTAGGAAACTGCTTGAAGTTGACATTTGCAGAAAAGATACTAACTTCCAGGGTAGATGAAGTTTTCTCACCTAGAAAGTTTATTATTGCCAATAAAATCCCAATTCCAGTGCCAGTGACTTGTCCACTGTCACATAGCTAGTGTTGAACCTGATTTCAATTCAGGAAAATAAATCTTCCTGACTCCAGTCCTGGCCCAGTGTCTGCTGTGCCAGCTACCTGCTCATTGTCTCCCATCTCTGTCTCCCTCCTTTGTCAAGGATATAAATTACTGATTTCAAATCAAAGAAAACCCAAAGTCCATTCAAATTTATGCTGCTGGACAGGTCATTTGATCTCTTCTTCTTTAGGAAACTCCTTGAAGTTGAAATTTGCAGAAAAGATACTAACTTCCAGGGTAGATGAAGTTTTCTCACCTAGAAAGAGTATTATTGACAATAAACCCCCAAGTACAGTGCCAGTGACTTGTCCACTGTCACACAGATAGTGTTGAACCTGATTTCAATTCAGGAAAATAAATCTTCCTGACTCCAGTCCTGGCCCAGTGTCTGCTGTGCCAACTACCTGCTCATTGTCTCCCATCTCTGTCTCCCTCCTTTGTCAAGAATATAAATTACTGATTTCAAATCAAAGAAAACCAAAAGTCCATTCAAATTTATGCTGCTGGACAGGTCATTTGATCTCTTTAGGAAACTCCTTGAAGTTGAAATTTGCAGAAAACATGCCAACTTCTATGGTATATGAAGTTTTCTCACCTAGAAAGATTATTATTGCCAATAAACCCCCAAGTCCAGTGCTAGTGACTTGTCCACTGTCACACAGCTAGTGTTGAACCTGATTTCAATTCAGGAAAATGAATCTTCCTGACTCCAGTCCTGGCCCAGTGTCTGCTGTGCCAGCTACCTGCTCATTGTCTCCCATCTCTGTCTCCCTCCTTTGTCAAGAATATAAATTACTGATTTCAAATCAAAGAAAACCCAAAGTCCATTCAAATTTATGCTGCTGGACAGGTCATTTGATCTCTTCTTCTTTAGGAAACTCCTTGAAGTTGAAATTTGCAGAAAAGGTACTAATTTCCAGGGTAAATGAAGTTTTCTCACCTAGAAAGAGGATTATTGCCAATAAAATCCCAAATCCTATTCCTGGGCTGATCTCACAGAAACATCAGCTATTAATCAATAAGAACACAGTTTCACTAAAGCATTTTCTTGTTCATATATTTGAATATCACTCTTTGTCACTGGAAGCCATAATGTAATTTATATTCAAACAACACAAGGAGCTGGCCCAAGATTAAAGTGCAATTTATTACTAAAATCAACACAGGGAAATTTCACTGATGTTTCTCTATTGTGGCACCAAGTGGGTATAAACACTAACTGCTTGGAATTAAAACTTTCAGATGGAGTCCCAATCAGATGGGCAATAGATTTATTGCAAATAAAAGCATGCATTTCTATGTAAAGAAAATGAGCTGCCTATTCAGAACTATGGGAGTTGCTTCATGATGGCAACATAATAGCATGAAATATGTCTCTAGATAATATGGAGATGGTCTTATTTACATCCTAATTCTTAGTTAATCATTAAAACATGGAGGGTTAGGGAATTCCAATGATGAGCAGTTCAGGCAGCTTGTGCTGAGTTATTTATTCTTGTGCGGAATGGAAGCCAGTCTGCTGAATTGCCCTCGTTTTGTGCCCTTGCAATGGGCTTCTCCCTGGTTGGCTTGGATGGGAGTGATCCAGGGTCACCGGGAGACCTCCCAGTTCATGGAATACACCTGACTTGTTGGAGTAAATGGGCTTCGATTTCCGAATAGCGCTGGAGCCGTGACAAAAGCCAGAAATATGATTGGCAGGCCAACATTTTTATCAACTAGGATGTTTAACAGTGTAATTCATGGTGGTTTCAGGCAAAGGAGTTAAACATAATGTCTTTATCTCTCAGTATATTTAACTGTAATTGTTTTAAGCACGGTAACATTTTTAGCAACAGTGGGCGGCCTCAAACCAAAGCATTGAGTCAGAGAGGGCTCTGTTCTGATGGGGGAAGAATTTAGTTCCATCCTCTCTAATTCATTGACAAGGGACTCTCTGTTGGTCACTGTGCTATTTGAGTCAAGACAGAAAATTTTAAAGGACAGTTTCAGTCATTTTTCAGTTGGAAGTGACCCTTTGTGGATCCCTGTTTGGAGTTTTCTCAGCAAAGATAAATGGAGTGATTTGCCATTGCCTTATGCAGATTTACAGCTGAGGAAAACAGAATTAAGTGACATGTCCACTGTCACACAGCTAATATTTAACCTGATTTAAATTCAGGAAAATGAATCTTCCTGACTCCAGTCCTGGCCCAGTGTCTGTGACAACTATCTTCCCACTGTAAAAGGCACTGGGGGGGGGGGGGAATGAATTTAAATGGCTATTTTGATATTTCAAATTCATGGAAACTAGATGGCAATATTTCTCATTTAGATCCACTTCAAATCTGGTCATGGCACTCCTCAATTACTTTCAATGGCTCCCTATTGCCTCAAAGAGTGTAAGAAAGAAATTTTATTGAGAATATACAGAAGAATTGGACATTTCTAGCCAGAAGCGGGCTCTGTCCCTCTGATGGGAAGAGAGAGCACTAGGTACAGAATTAGACAAGTTTTATGCTGCAGTTCATCATAGTTCCTTCCCCAAGGAATGGATTGATAAGCTCCCCTTAGAGTCATATTATCTCTTAAACATGCTACTCCAAACATGTTCCCCCTCCCTCATCATACATCCTATGTTCTATTAACGAAGTTCTAATTCTATTTGAGGAGTGTAAGCTTGAATGTATTAGGCTTATTAAACAAGCCCAATCAATAGAAGCCTTTACAAGGTCCTTGAACCTGGCCATTTCCAACCAGTTTCTAGCTTAGACATCTTTATCAAAAGTATAGAATCAAATGAGCTTCTTTTGAAAGCTCATTGGTCAGTTATATATTCTTTCAAATTACCTTGAGGCTTACAACATTCTGTGGAAATCTGGATCTTTTCATTATTTCTCATTATCCAGTCAACGTTTCTGAGGAATTGAATTGAACTTAACTTAAGGTTGTCTCTTACACAAAGTTTCAGGCAAACTGGCCCATTTGTCTGTCATGTTCTTCCTCACTTGTGCTTTTGGTATCCCCTTTTCCTCATAATGGCCATCTAAAGTTCAATCTCCCATTATGTTTTTCTTGAATCACTATCGGTATATATCAGAAGGAGGACTAGTAATTATATCTTTTTGTCTCTGAAAAAAAAAAAGTTTTCTATGAATCCAAATACAAGGACTAAATGCCACAAGCACTGAAGGAGTGTTTATTGAACGGGTATATATCTCCCATTCTGTTTTTCTTGAATCACTATCAGTATATATCAGAAGGAGGATTAAAAATTATATCTTCTTGTCTCTGAAAAAAAAATTTTCTATGAATCCAAACACAAGGGCTAAATGCCACAAGCACTGAAGGAGTGTTTATTGAATGGGTATATATAACAATGAGAACAATGTCTTCTACAGAACTACATAAGCAGAAAGAATCAGGACTCCCCTTAACTAAACAAAACAAAACAAAATACTTTGAAATACTATCATTATTGAATATACAGCTGCAAGGACTTCAAAGATCACCTGAGCATAGATTTAACTGCAGATAAACTAATTTATTCATTTTACCAAGTCTAAAGATTATGTGATTTATTTTTCCAAAGTCATGTCATTAAATGGTTTTGGAATTGGAAACTAGATCCTATAACTTCAAACCTTCTGCTTTTTTTGTTTGTTTGTTTGTTTGTTTTTTTATTTTGTTTTGTTTTGTTTTTTGCTCACTGAACCATTTACATTTAAATAAATTACTTTGCCCACTAACTCCATCCACCACAGTTTCCCTCCTTCAAATTAAATTCTTCTAAACTTAATGAATTTGTTTCTATGGCTATTTATGCCCATATACTTCCTACATACTAGTGTGTGAGTTACCTGGATACTGGGAGTGCATCTTATTTATCACTTTGTTGTTTAGCTGTTTTTAGTTGTGTCTGACTCCTCATGACCCCATTTGGCTTTTTCTTGGCAAAGATATTGGAGGGGTTTGCCATTTCCTTCTCTGGCTCATTTTATAGATAAGAAAACAGAGACAAAGACTGACTTGCCCACTATCACAAAACTAATAATCAGATGCCAAACTTGAACTTGGGTTTTCTGACTACAAGCACAGTATTATGCCCACTATGCCAGCTAGCTACCCAATTTATCATTATACTTCTCTTTACATTGTACAGTAGGACAACCCAATTTTCACAATGAGTATATAATTAATATTCATATGTTATGATTAATTCATTGTATAAAGGTTTATTTTTGTTTGTGAACTAATGCCGAGATTTTAAATGCCATTCATTATCCATTTTATTGTCTGTATCTCTCCTATCCTCAAGAATTGGACTGGGATTATAACTAGAACTGAGGAAAAGAATCCAGATACAAAAATAGTCCAAGGTCATAGAAGGGAATAATTGCAATCATGATGGCAGCCTTTTCTTTACTTGCATTGACCAGCAAATCCACTCACATTAGTTCCTAAAGGATAGTTATAGCTGAAAGAGGTAGGAAGTCCTCAACAAGTTGAGATTCCAAGCACTAGAGGGAGAGGAGGAAGTAATCTATTCTATCCTGAGTCCATTTCCTATATTGTATCCTAAGTATAACAGTTATAGAAGACTGAATCAATTCATTAGTATCTGATAAAAGGTCAAACGTTCCTAGGAAAATGATGCTATTATCGTGCTTTGTCTACTTTCAGGGTTTAGGACCATAAAGAACTGAGGATGCTCACCATGTGTACTTTCTAGAACTCATGAAACCCCAAACCCATGCCATGATATAAGAGAATGGAAGGCTTGGAGCTACTTATAAAAGTTAAATTATTGATCATCTGCTGCTTATGTTCTGTTCATTTTCTTCTAAAAACTATGGTAAAAGCAGTCATAATAATAATAATAATAATAATAATAATAATAATAATAATAATAATAATAATAATAACCATATGATACATTAGGTATGTTTGCCAGTGTTTATCTAAAAGCATGTCAATTATGGTCCTATCATGTGACTAAAATCCTTTGAAATATACATCTTAAGAAGGAAGCAGGATTTCAATAAGGGGGGTAATATGATAGGTGGAGTGGTAAAAAGAAGGTTCTCTGAGCAAAGTTTAAACTGGATAAATCCACAAATTCCCTTTCACCTTTAACAACTTTTTGACTCTGTACAGAAAAAAGATTCTAAGATAAGGGATAAAATATCACTTTCAAAACTCTCTAAGAAGAATTAGCAGCTTTTATTTACATAGTAAGGACTTCCCCCCAGTTTACCTGCCTAAATGGCCAAGGGAAGCATGGGATCCTTAGTGAGTGGCTATCAACACCACCTAGTGGTCCCATTGGTATTATCAGCCCAAGAAAAAGTTTTTCCTTTCCATTTAGACATCAATTATTTATTGAGCAGCTAATACATGCTTAAATATTTGTCTAAGGCAACAACAAAAGAACTAAAAGCCATAATTCTTGCCTCAAGAGGAATAAGGTGATGTGGGAAAGAGGGAATAAGATTACAAAAGTAAATAAGAGAATGATAGATAGATTCCACTATCTATGGCACCTAAGCAGAGTACTCTGTGATTTATTAGCCCTGACCTCCCTCCTTGCTAGGCCTCAAACAAGCCAGGCCCTCTTCTTACCCATTGTCCTTCACTGTCCTTCATGCATGGAAGGTCTTCTTCCTGATGTTAGTCTCTTTCCCTCACTTCTTTTCTTCATATCTAAGCCCCAAAGCCACCATTCTCCATCTTTTTTTTTTTTATTTTATTTATTTATTTATTTTTTTATTTTAGCATCTTCCCTCTATTCATTGTCTCCAGTTTATCATGTCAGGATTTAGATACAGCTGTTCGCATCTCATCTCCCCTATTAGAATTTAAACTCTGAAAGAAGGTGTTAATTGTTTATTTTCTTTCCTTGTAGACCTACCATTTAGCACAATAGCTTGCCTTAGTAAGTGTTTAATAAAATCTCCTTGCCTGCCTGATTTGAAACTAAAGTGTATAGCCTTTATCCTTGTTTCCAAAATTACAAAAGATGAGTGCATTTAAAATGATACACAATCACATTTTCGCATTATTTTTATCTGGTTTCGTACTTTTCAGTAGAGATATGAGCATAGGGATTATGACTTAATTCATTTTTTTTCTGATTACTTAAAATTTCTCAATAATGAAAAGCACAATATGCCAGAGTGGTATGAATGATGTAATAAGATACAGCCAGAACTTATTAAAATAGCTTTTTGACTGGCAATGTAAGCAAGAAACTGCCTGAGAATAAGAGAAGAGTAGTTAGCATTTTTATGGGCCATTGTGTGTATTCTAGTCATCATATACTTAATCCTCCCCACAGCCCCAGTAGGTAAATGTGGATTTGATGCCCCCTCTCTTGGGATAAATCGAGGACCCAAAGCATCAGTAGATTTTCTTAATGTCTCAAATACAAAACAGAGATTAAAATCCAAATACTCTCTTTGCTACATTACTTCTTGGTACAAATCTCACTATGAGTATCTCTGTGAGTTATCCAGAGAGAATCTTAGCAGCATAAATTTCTTGTTGTTGTTGTTCATCCTTCATTTTTTAAAGACTGATGACATCACACTAGGGATGAGGGATATCTTGACTTGCATGTGAATTGGATTTAGATGAGGCAGAATTATTCAGTGTAATGGAATCAAAAAACAAAGACTCCAGTCTCTTTACTGAGAAAATCTCATACAAGATATGCAAGAGTTAGACACCACTGAACAATTGAATGACAATAATAATAATAATAATAATAATAATAATAATAATAATTGAATAACAATAAAAAGTGTAATGGGCAGAATGGTAGATTTGAAAATAAGAAAATATGGTTTTCATTGTAGACTCTGACTAGCCATAGGAACTTAGGAAAGACATTAATTTCTCTGAGGTTATCCTTATCTACAAAATAAGATTGTGTGAGGAAGCTGTGACCCCAACCCAAATGAAAATCAGAGAGTTTCCAGGCAAAAAGCCAAAAAAAAAAAAAAAAAATTCATTATGCTCTTTTGAGAAAAGGCAAATCCCAACAGACAAGTGAAGGAGTGCAAAGTACATAGTGCAAAACACAAGATTATTTATTTAGACCCTAACCAGAAGCCCTCACCCCACCTTCTGATTCATTCCCTGGAGGTATAAACCCTAAATGCAGAAATCTATCCTAGAGTAAAAGAATACTAGTAAATAACAAACTGTTTTCCCATTAAGTACAGAAATGCTAATTAAGAGCCCGGAGGTACAAGAGGGCAATGTTGATGTAAAATAATTAAAAACCTGCAGCTTTTAGCTAGAGCTCAGCTTTTTATTGCAAAGTCTCAAGTCACAAATAGGGCACAATAGGCTACATTCTTATGAGAGGGCTTCACTCAGTTTATCCCTCTTTAATTATTAATCTTTGAAGATCTCTCACACACCATTCTTGACACATCACATTTCCTCAACCACCTTGGTCTCCCTCTTCAATCCCTCTGGACCTGATTTGGCTTTTTTTCTTTACTGGGATCTATCTTTGTCCTTTTAGTACTCCAACTCTACCTGGACCTCCCGGTCCAGTACCCTGACCAGTAATGTCTGTACTACGCTTGTAATAAGCTGGATCATCCCAGGGAAAGGAGACAGTGTTATGCCATAGTTTCCTTTTAATGTCCTGACCCAGTTTCCCTAATTGTCCTACCTCAGTTACTCTGCCCCAAGACCTCAGACTCTAATCATTCCCTCTTAATGTTTGATAAGATGAAGGTCTTATATCTTAGACCTTAGGCTATTAATAATCATTCCCTCTTAATAGGTTAAAGGTTAGACATCATTAGAATATCAAGAGCCTCTCCAGTACTTCCCTCCATTATGTCATCCTAGGTGCCTCCCCCCATTAGGTCATTCCCATCTCAGGTACCTCCCCCATTATGTCATCATTCTTGTTACCCTATGAAAGAATTTTGTATCTGACATTCACTGCTGGATATTTGGAGACAATAGTCTCATTGGGCCCTGGGACCAAACCATGGATCCATTTGTTCTCAGTAAATCTCTCCCTTTCAAATAAAATATCAAATACTCTCAAATCTCTATCTTGCCTCAGTTTCTCAGACATTATAACAGAGGATGACTCTACTTAGAGTCCTACTTATCAGCAGGAACCAAAGAACCTATTTCCACCAGCTGCACTGAGACCAAGATCACCAAGAGATATTAAATGGTGAGTGATGAGGTCTTCAATGTTAGGTGTGGTTAACAGAGGAATTGACTGAAAATTAATCTCTTAGGCAAGCAGAAAGAAGGCTCTGGTAATGGAGATCAGTTTGGTTCTTTAGATCTAACTTCTAATGATACACCAGTCAGAAACCCAAGTTATATCAAGCTATGGGGAAATCCAAGCCATTTCCCTGAGTGTAAAATTTCCCCATAAGACTACTTGTGGGACATCCCTTGACTGCTATTCATCCCACCATAGCAATCTGTTTTGTGGTGTCTTTTCTTGTCCCTCATGCTACATGGTATTTCCCCTAACTCCATTAGGTTTCCCAACCCCACTTCTCCTACTTGCAGTTGACTAACTTTTTTTTCTTTTTTCTTTTTTTCTTTTTTCTTTTTTCTTTTTTCTTTTTTTGCTGATGCAATTAGAGTTAAGTGGCTTGCCCAGGTTCACACAGCTAGGAAATATTAAGTGTTTGAAACCAGATTTGATTTGATTCAAGTCCTCCTGACTGGTGCTAGTGCTCTAAACACTACACCACCTAGCTGCCCCTTGACAAACTTTTTAAAGGTGCTAAGTGCTTTTCAGGATTTAGCCTGCCAGCTAAGGTCATGCCCCAAATTCATGGGGTGCTCACTTTCTACTGGGTAATTCCACTGAGGAACTTGTCATTCATATGCTCTCCCAAATCTATTTCATATGTACCATTCCCAGTGTCTATTGTATCTCTTCATTTTGTCTGCAACCTCTTCTTACAAATAAATCTACCTGTTGCCAAAGAAAATGGCCATTGTGAATTCTTCACCAAGCCCCAACTTTTGTTGCCTGCCATTATTTGCGGGCAGATCCTATATCACAGATCACATCAGTAAGGGCAGATCTGGAATGGGATATGGACCAATTTTCTGATGTCTTTGGCAATTTCCTTCACTATGTACCCATTATCATTAATATTCACAGAGCAAAAATTTAATTTCCCACAAACTCTACCTTCTTCTGTCAACAAATAGTCTAATTCCAAAATATGCTGGAGTACTGCTTCTCTAGTTTGAGTAACCTGGTCTCCTAAGAAATGCAGTATTTTTGTCATCTGGTTAATGATTATTTTGACCATGGCCTGGAGTTTAATGAGCCTATTCAGGATAAAAATTGGGGTTTTGTGCCATCAACTCCCAACTGGGGCCATTTATACCTCAACCATTTGTGTCCCCAGTAATTAGAGTAGGTATTTATCAAATAAAATAATATTCACAAATAAAGATGCTGATCAAGAAAGCAACAACAGAAATGTTAAAAGAAACAGACAGACATATACATCTAGCAACAGATAGATGACTAGAACAAATACTCACCTACTTATTTAGTCTATAAGGACCACATTTTCAAATAGGAAACTACACGTTCTTACATATTTGAATTGTGCTCCTAGGTTGCCCTGATTATAGAAATTTGCTATAAGAGGAAAAAGCAGGGATGTGATTATAATCAAAAACTGATCCTTCAGGCCCTAGCCTGAGAGTATATACATGACAGGATAATTATATGCAACAATAATTCCATCTTATAACCAGACTTAGGAATAATCAGATGGGTTCTTATTCAAAGGAACACCACTGGGAAAATGAATCAGAAGGGTCCACCTTCAGTAGTGGAGACCAACGTTGTCTTCCCAACTCTTACCCAGATACTAACCTTCAAATGTGACAATTCAGGATCACATTCCCCTGAGGAGTTCCTTTCAGATGGTAGATCACTGGCTTGATGAAATCAGACAATCATACCTGAATTCAAAACTCCAAATAACATCAGCTACAGTCCCAAGAGATTTGATGTCAAATAGCAAGTCACATTAATCAAACCTTCAGATATATTTAGCTCTTAAGGATCCATATTCTAAATAAGTATTGATTATAATCTTCCATTGATAACAGAAAGTGATTCAACCCCAAAAGTTCACAGCTTATCTTCATATCTAAGTAGATGATTTTAAATTCAACATTACAAAATCTTTTTTCTTACGATGCTCAAAATCCAATCTATAGCAAAACTTGTCCAAGTATTAAAACTGTGCAAAGGGACTATTCTCAGAATCTCCTTAAACAATGGGAGCTACCAACTCACATAGAATATAGAATACACTGTCCTAATTTCACATTAAAGAACCCTATCAGAATTAATAATTTATTCATCCTAAAAAATGTTAATTCAACTTCCTCCAATGGAGGGGTCCCTAAAAACTTTTCTGGAAATATAAATAACAGGTACAATACTAATATTGTTAAAGTTACTCTGAATTCAGTTAATCTTCCCTCTCACCAAAGCATTCCTAATTGCCCTGTTGCAAAGTCAATGCTAGAGTTTATAAATTGACCTTAACAATCCGTTCTTGAAGTTTTTTCCACAGGTCCTTTAACCTCAGCCTATAGACTGCAATCTTGATCATCTGTAATATCTGGCAAGGTCCTTTCCACTCTGATTCTTCTAGGATTTAGTAAACACCCACTCTCCGAGAACTGCAAAATCCAAAAGTGTTGTCTGAGCCAGCAATTCTTGCTTCTTATGGGCTAAAAGGGAGAAGGACACTGCCAGTATATAATTCCTTAAAATCTTATCTTTTGTTTCAAAAGAAGATCTTTCCTTTTCTCCTCCCAAATAAAATGAACCAATCTCATTTGGGGAAAGTCCCAGATCACTTCTGTGGACAGTTCCAATTCTTTAACAAAGCTATAGGTAAACCATTTGGTCCAAGGCAATTTAGTCACTAATGGCAATTTAGTAATACATTTCTTCTTCTTTTTTTTTTTTTTTCCTTTTTCTGAGGCTGGGGTTAAGTGACTTGCCCAGAGTCACACAACTAGGAAGTGTTAAGTGTCTGAGACCAGATTTGAACACGGTCCTCCTGAATTCAGGGCTGGTGCTATATCCACTGTGCCACCTAGCTGCCCCCTAGTAATACATTTCTTAAGAATTATGATTCATTCTTTCAAGCTTTTCCTGTTGAAAGCTGATGCCAAGGTGCACAGAATTGCCATTTAATTTACAATCCCTCTCCATTATTTTTTATAAAACCCAAAAGTAAAATATGTTCCTTTATTAGAATCAATAGTTTCTACCAATCCACTCTTAGATATAATTTCTTCCATTGTATTCCACCAACCCCTCTTAAAGCAGCAGAGAGCTCAGGAAGAAGCTTCCACCCATCCTACCAAATGGTCCACTAGGTCTTAGTTTTCTCACTGGTGTCATTTCACTAAAATCTAACTTGAATATTTTGGAGGCCCCCAAAATTGTGTGGGACAACCATAACTTTAACTCAAAATTAGAGACTTAAGATAAAAAAGCAAAAATGGGTTTTATCACAATCTCAAGAGAAAAGACAACTCCCAACAGACAAGGTATTTTCAGTAATGGAGTGCAAACTGCAAAATGCAAGATTATATATACCCTAACTAGAAGCCCCCAATCTCACTTCTGATATTTTCTCCCTTTGTCTGAGGAAGCCCAGGTTTATACCTTAAATACAAAAATCTGTTCAAGAAACAAAAGAATACTAGTAAATACTGGAAAACTCATAAATAAATACTAGTAAATAATCCATTAAGTACTTAAATGATGATTAAAAGGTGTGTAGATGGGAGGCACAGGAGCAAAATGTTTATCCAAGATAATCCAACATCTGCCTCATTTATCCAGTGCTCATTGTTTTCATCAGACTTCTCTCAGTAGAACATCTCACTCTTCCAGCTCAAAGACATTTATTTACTCCTATTTCCTACTATTTCCTTCAACTTGAAAAGTTGGGTCTGTGATGATCTTTAAATTCAAATATCTTCCTTTAGTGAATACACCTCAATCTGTGCAGAGTGGTTTCTGTAAAGATCTTTGTATTTATTCTATTCTATAGATTAGAATAATAACACCCCTGAACATGGAGTCAAAAGACAAAGTTTCTATTCTGAGACCTACTACTTACCCACTATGGGACTTTAGCTTCATTATAAATCTCTGAATTGTGTTTCCTTCATCATTAACATGAACACAGTAATTCCTGTTCTAAGTGCCACACAATGGTAGTAAGAAAGCTTTTGTACAAACAAAATCAAATTTTCTACAGTGTGTCAAGCTTTCCAAGGATGAAGATGGAAAAACCTTTGCCCTCAAAGACATTCTTTTATATTTGAAGGGAGATGTTGACAACAGTGGACATTGTGCCTCACAGTTTAAAAAAATACCAAATATTAGGTTTTTTGATTCATTACTAGAAAAATCACAATGCAGCTTGTTATGTAGACAGCGAGGTGACTCAGTGGAGGGACCAAGACAAGTTCAAATTTGTCCTGAGACAATTACTAGCTGAGTTACCCTGGGTAAGGAAGTTGCCAAGGATTGCATAGTTACTTTGTAAGGCTAGATTTATATTCAGGTCTTTCTGACTTCAGAAGTTGCTCTTTATCCATTGTGCCATCTACCTGCCCTAATGTCACAGTAGCTAAGACTTTTAGTAAGCATTCACCTTTCTGATTTTATGTCCTATGCCAAATTTGTTATTAAAGACTCATTGAACATATATATATATATATATATATATGTATGTATGTATGTATGTATAAAAGATATAACAACATATATATATATATATAAGATATAACAACATATATATATATATATATATATATATATATATATATATATATATATATATATATATATATATATATGTTGTTATATCTTCCAAAAAAAAATCTTAAAATGTTTTTGACATATGGATGGTGTAATGTGGTGTTGTCTCTAGAAGCTGCTGATCGCTCTCTGGGAGGAGATCTGCTGTGTCAACTCAAATCTCGGACAGATTCTTCTTCCTGTAGAGAGCCGTTGTCTCCAGACAGTTGCTGCCAACTCTGGTCCAGAGAAGACTCTCCATCTCTCAAGTGCCGCCCTCTTTTATCCTCCCAGAGAATGGGCAAGGGATAACGCAAGGGCTTCTGGGAAGAAATACTTCAACCAATGAACTTGCTCCTCCTAAGCATGCAGGCTCCTTCCCAAGAGTTTGAAGGGGTTAAACTCCTAGTAAAGACCAGAACTAGAAAATTGTTAAGTACCAACTTAGCACTTAGTAAGAATCTAATATTTCATTATCTCATTAGCACTTAGTAAGAACCTAACAGGATGGTAAACATCTTAATGTAAAAATTAAATGTATATACATAGGCACATATATATATATATATATATATATATATATATATATATATATATATATATATATATATATATATATATATATATATATATATATATATATACAAATATATGGAACAAATATATTTGTACATGTTGGTACAAATGTTTTTGCATACATATGCAATGTTCTTGAATTGTGAGGGTCCGGTCCTCTGCTCAATTATAATCCTTCTCTGGGAGGAGATCTGTAAAATCTTTTCCTCTGTGCACAGGTTTCTTGGGAGCTCTGAATTTCCTCCAGCTCTTGTCCTTCCCCAAATCAGACTGGTCTCCTTTCAGCCTGCCTGGTGTCACAACTCTATCCCAGAGTGGATTCTCTCAGACCCAATGCTGCCCTTCTTTTATCCTCCCAAAGAATAGGCATGTGAGAACTCATTGGGGCGTGGGGAAATACTTCCACCAATGAACTTGCTCCTGTTAGAATTCCTAAGGTGTAAACTCGCTTTAAAGGCCTGAACCAAAGGTCTGAGCCAGAGAACTGTCAAGTCAACCTGAGTTCTCCCCTTGTAATTGTCCAGACAACCTGAGTTCTCACCTTGTAATTGTCCAGACAACCTGAGTTCTCACCTTGTAATCCTAGCATATGTACATATGTATGTGTGCATATGTATTTGGGTATGTCTGTTATTTTTACTCCCATTTATTTTTGGATATAAATACCTCAGGGATGGAGGTCTCTGAGTCTTAAAAACAATGGTTCCACTATCATTGAGAAAGAAGAGTATGTTGTGACTTTATTTATATAAAGCCAATTATTTCCTTTTTTCTACTGGCATTTTGTTTCCTCTTTACTTCTTTATCTTGAATACCCTTTTGAATGACTGTTCAGTTAGAGATTTTATCAAATTTTCTTTAGATTGCTTTTTTTTTTCCCCTACTGATTCTCTCATTTTGTTGAGAAGTTACTCTGTACAATCAGACCATCAATTCATCTGAGTTCTGATCAGAATTTACGATACATGAGAAAGAATAGAAATAGGAAAAATGATGTACAATTAGGAACATTTAACCCTAAATTATTTAAATAAGTTATTGAAAAAAAATGAGAAAGGGACAACAGAAATGACAGAAATGACATTTACACTATAATAATTCCATCTGGAAGTTAAACAACTGTAAATTAATTGCCACAACAAGAAGATGGAAAGAGAACAGAAATGATTTAGTTATAAAATATCTGAGTTACTTGCCAAACAGGGAGAGAAGGCTACTGTGGGCAATCTTAGATTATTAACTCATGGGCAACATCTTACAAACAAGGATTATAGATGATTATAAGAGGAATATATGTATGTGTGTATATATACATATACATATTTGCATGACAAAGAAAACAGCAGATAAAAAAATAGATAGATTGATCATATCATAAATGGGACTGGCCAATGAAAGCTTAATTTTTTTAAGGAACATGTCAAGTGTGCTCCATCTAAGGTAATCCCCATGTGCTAAGGTTACTTCCCATTTTTTTTTCCCCTGAGGCTGGGATTAAGTGACTTGCCCAAGGTCACACAGCTAGGAAGTATTAAGTGTCTGAGACCAGATTTGAACTCGGGTCCTCCTGAATTCAGGGCTGGTGCTCTATCCACTGCACCACCTAGCTGCCCCACTTCCCATAATTCTTAAATCAGTATTCTTCACATTAGAGAATGCTCGAATAGTTTAAGGCTATTACATTTCTTTCTGTTGGAGAATCAGCTTTTTGATTGGCCGATGAGCCAGACCTTAACTTGCCTAAGAAAGTGGTCAACCTCTAGTCCTTATGTCCCTGTTTGTCCTTTGTTTTTGAAGAGGACCATGACATCAGGGAGGTGATATCAGGACATACAAGTGATTTGGGTTTAAGTGAGGGTTGGCTGGGCAAGGGTACCTGCCTTATTTTTCCCTTCAGGGCCTTCTGGGTCCAGTGTCAAGATACACATCAAGACTACTAGAGATTGAGTATCAGAACTATAGGCCCCATAGTTAGAGAATTGGCCCAATTTCTTCCTCATACACCAAGATTCTAATGAACTCCTGGCCTGCTAAGAAAACCCATGTTTTTATGGAATGACTTTGTATGTTTCCTTTTCTTTGATAAAGAGAGTCAAAAGAACTTAAAAGGACAGAAGCCACATCAGAGTGGACTGGAAGAAAAGCCAGGTGAGAGGTCAGAACAGGCCCCATAAGGGATTTAGGGGATCCAATGCAAGCTGTATCCTTGCAGTGAGGGAGCAACTCATGCAGTGATTATGTCACAATCAAAGAAACCTTGGTGGGAAAAATTCATTGTAGCACTTTCTCAGTGACGGGAAGGCTGGTAGCATCTTGATAGAAATAGAAAATATTTCACATAGATCACAGCCTGAAAGTAGTCAGGGACAAAGACAAAAGTTAGCTTGCTTAAAAACACTATTTAGTTGTCTGTCTAAAGTAGTGTTAATCCCATGTAGAGAGGGATTGAATGAATTTACCAAAATTTCAGTAAATTTTCATTTTTCTGCCTTCCTTGGCAATTCTGTCTTTGAATTAATTCAGAGGGACAAGATTACAAAACAAATCTAAGGATTATTTCTGGTATCGTTAAAGGGAATTTTAAAATTTGCTGTTAGAATTATATTTAGCTTAATTTAAAAATTGATTTCAAATTTTTTAGGAAGAAGATTGGGGGAGAGAAAACATTTTAATTTTAGAGATCATGAAAAACGTCATAGTAGAGTTGGTTGAAGAGTTGAGTGTTGAAGAATCTGAAAGATATCAATGAGTAGAAATGAGAAGCAGACACATTTCAGAATTGGGAATAGCCTCTGCCTAACAACAAAGCAGGTAGGATACAAGATGTCAAGTTGAAGACCAGTTTGTCTATAACCAAAAAATGTATAAATTCACTTTAAATATTTATTAAATGTCTAATACATGGCTATAAAAGTACGGAGAATTTAAAGACAGAAACCACAGTCCTTTCCTTCCAGAATCAAGTTATTCAGAGAGAATACACCCTGGGGTATGTCCTGGAAAAACCCTTTCTTTAAGATTAAAAAAATGGGTTCCAATTTCAGTTCTGATTGTTCACCAATTGTATGGTCTTGGGTAAAGCACTTAAGCTTAGTGCCTTTAGTTTCCTAGTGTATAAAATGAGGGGTTGGATCAAATTTCCTTTGAAATCCTTTCCAGTTCTAAATATATGGTTCTAAGATTCTATTATCTATTGGTATAACTGTGTCAAAGTAATCAAATGTATTCTAGAGGCTCCTCAGGAGATCTAGATCTGCGATGTGTTTTCACACAAAAATAGTCACTTCAGAAGATATAATCACAAATATTATTCTTTTGACACAGTGGGAGGCAGAATCCTCTTCCTCTTACCTCAGTTTCTGGGGAAGATGAGGTCTGGATTCATAGCTTGACTTGGTTTTCTTGGAGCATAATCTCAATTCCAAATCCCCAATCCCTAAGGATTCAAGTACCAGGTACCTTGAATTCTTAGAACTTCTATACCAGGCAAGCTGGCTACATCATTCTACCTTCTAGCTTGGCTCCAAGGTCATTGCCAAGGCTCAAATCCCCTATTCTAACTTCTGATCCCATGGGATCTCCTCTAATACCTAAAACTGAGAAGCACAAATAACAGAGAACAGAGGTAAACATCCCCAGATCACTGCTCAGAGCAGAATAAAAGCAAGAGAGCAGAGGAAGGAGTCTTTCCCTGCTTTCAGATTCAGTTCTTGTGTCTTCTTTGGAAGTGAACTGGGATCTTTACCCTCAGGATATGGAAGCTGAGAATGATGGGAAAAGAGAACTACTAGCTATGGTTTGCCAAGAAACTGAGACAGAGTTAAGTGAATTGCTCAGGGTCACACAGTAAATACAGACAGTATTTAAGTATACAGGTAGCTAAGCAAAGACAGCAACAGGGTGTGGTACATAGAATGTCAGCCCTAGAGTGATCTTCCCGAGTTTAAATCTGGCCTTAGATATTTACTAGTTGAGTGACCTTGAGAAAATCACTTAACCATGTTTGCCTCAGTTTCCACATCTGTAAAATGAGTGGGAGAGGGAATAGCAAAACCCTCCAACACTTCTACCAAGAAAACCCCAGCAAGGGTGACAAAGAATCAGACACAATTGAAATGACTGAACAGGACCAGATAGCTGTTGTCCTTTGTTCTTGGAGAGGACCAAAATGACATCAGTTTGTTCCAATCAAGTCAAAGTGTGTCTGGCTGTGGCTAATCAGACTAACATGAGCATGGAAGGCAGGGGCCCAACCCAACCCAAAGGTCTTTTTATCCTTCAAAACATGAAGAAGCCAATCAAATGATGCTACATTGCTAACATGGCGGGAGGGGACACTAAAGCCTCTATATTAGGCCTCTCCAAAGGGTCCTCAGGAACCAAGGGCATTCTTGAATATTCCTAGTTTTCATAAATCAAAATTAATTTTATGAGAGAAAATACTCATCCATATTACAAAAAAAAAAGACAAAAATCAAAATGAGAACTGGGAGGATCAACATTATTATAGTGAGCTTCTTGAGGGCAGGAGTCACCTCTGTGCACTCTGTATGTCCCCAGTGCACTTCATTCATGTTTATTGATTGATTAAAGTGCTATTGTTCTTGTGTGTCCTTCGTTCTCCAAGAAGACCATAGCATCAGGGAGGGGATTGGATTTGAGTGATGGAGCGCTGGGCAAAGTCACCTGCCTTACTTTGCTCTCCAGAACCATCTGGGTCCAGTGGACAGATATGAAGATAGGCCTGGATGAAATGGGAGACCTTGACCTTTTTAAGCTAAAGTCTTCCACAAGTTTTGACTGAGGCCATACCCATTCAATGACTAAGGCTAGGTAGCAATGAAGGCAAAACAATCTCCCCTTTCACTTAGTCCAAAAATAAAACCTAAATCAATAAATAAGTCTGAGAGGGGAGGACCCTCAGGATTTCTAACCAAAGCAGAAGTGACTGTGATTTGCATTCAATCTGGGTTAACCAGGACTTAAACAATGACCCAATGGGGTTTGGCCTAGGAATTATTGGTGACCAATCAGAATCAGATTAGTTTTGGTTAAGAAAGAAATCTAGCCAGTCAGCCTTGAGATATATTGGGGGGTTCAGAGGTGCAAAAGAGAAAAAAAAATGCTTTTAAGAGCATCTGAAGATAAGAGTATGATTCCCTAGATGGACAGAGGGAGGAAATTGAGGTGACATATAAACTGAGTCTCTAGGAATTCTAATAGGTAATGGTATGGAAGGACAGCATCACAGGCATGGGGGGATGTGCTGTGCAAAGGCATGGAAGGCAGAGATGGACTGTCATATCTGAGAAGCAGCAGCTGAGATCCAGTTTGGCAGAATATGGAATTCAGGTATCAGCAGAGTGGACAAAAGACTGATTTTAGAAGCAGGATGAGCCATGTCTAAGACCTGCTTCTGAGACATGCAGGTTAAGTGACCCTATACACTTTACTTAACCTCTACGTGCCTCAGGCCTCGTTCTAAGCTTATAAATTGCAGAGAATGCCAAGTCACACTGGTAAAGGGAGTTTCCTTAGCAGTGAGTTCATTTAATGAGGAAACAGGTCTAGTGAGGGCCATTTTAATGCCAAATAAAGTTCCAAAGATAGATAGGAATTAAAGTGTGTGTGTGTGTGCGCATGTGTGTGTGGAGAGAGAGAGAGAGAGAGAGAGAGAGAGAGAGAGAGAGAGAGAGAGAGAGAGAGAGAGAGAGAGAGAGAGAGAACACACACAGAGAGAAAGTTTTTCTTAAAAGATATTTGAGGATAGAGTCACTGCTCTTGCTAACTAGTTTCCACAGAGGTTAGTGGCTCCCTAAGTTTATAGGATCATCCTGAAGGCTCTTACCCTAAACTTCTGAAGTTTTCACTTATGAGTGTATGTTAAATAGCCAGGAGAAACTGGTGACTCCAAGAAAACCTATTTAGTAAAACAGCAAAATTACAGCAGCAACAAAGCATCCAACTAATAAATTTAGCACCTGATCTCCCAAAAATGAACAGAGAGCCTGTCAATAAAGTGAAGATGTCCACAGAATATAACAAAAAGGAGGACCATGTGTTGAGAACATCCACGGCAAAGGCAATCCAAGCCACTGTCTAGAGGCAGCAAGTAGATAGAATGGTAAGCTTAGAGGGAGCAAATCTTGAGTTCAAATCTGATCTCAGATACTATCTAGCTTTGTGACCCTGCACAAGGCACTTAAGTTCTCTCTGTCTCACTTTCCTCAACTGTCAAAGGGGAGAGATTAGTACTTCCTGCCAGGATAATTATGAAGACATAACATTTAGAAAGAGCTTAGCACATAGTAGGTATTTTCATCATGTCCAACTCTTTATGACTGACTCTATTTGTACTCTTCTTGGCAAAGCTGCTAAAGTCATTTGCCATTTCCCTCTCCAGCTCGCTTTACAAATGAGGAAACTGAGACAGAGTTAAGTGAATTGCTCAGGGTCACACAGTAAGTGTCTATGGCCAGATTTGAACTCAGAAAGAGGGGTTATCCTGACTTCAGGCTGGGTGCTCTCTCCAATGTGCTACTTAATTGCCCTTCTGGTGATACAGGGATTCAGTGTCCTTTCCGTTTTGTTGTTGTTGTTGTTGTTGTTGTTGTTCCTTTCTTTGAATGATCCCCTTTTGGGGCTTTCTTCTTTGTTGCCAGGATCATGCTCTCATACTTACTGAAATGGCTTCCTGTCATGAACATTCAAGGCCTCTGTGTCTCTCTAAAAAGTATCTTTATTTGCTTCTTGCTGGGTTCATCATCTCCTTACTGGGCAAGGAATGTCAATGCAAAACCTTGAGATTGATCAAGTGTAAAGCAGAGTGATAAAATTCCCTGCCTTAATCCTTTCTTTTGGAAGGTGAGAGCTCACACTCCTGCTAGTGAAATGCTTCAACTGTTGTGTCTTCTCTGAGTAAAGACAAATTCACCTTTCTAAAGTCCCTAAGGGTCATGATCAATTATTTTCCAGCCAATAGCCAAGCTTCCTTCTAATTCAATCCGAGATATAGTTTCACACTACATCAGGATAATAGAGAAAAGATCCACCTCTGTATTTTGTTAGGCCATTAAGACCTCATTACTTCTGTTATTCGCCCATTATTTTCTATGACTATAATAACTGAGCTATAGCATGGGGAGAGGAAAAAAATGAAATGTCACCCACATGTACATAATATAAATAAGCTCCTATTGGTTGGAAGAAGTGTCTCCTGTGAGAAGCTGTATAAAAATAGAAAGAAGGGATAGAATTTTTAGATAGATGACTTGGACATTATATACATGTTAAGGGATAATTAGGATTATCTGACTGAAGGAGCTCTCTGTTGCAAGCATGACAGATCCACAAATGGCACAGGTCTATTGAGTGACTTTTTTATTTATTTAAAAACTTTACAGATGGTGGAAGGATGGGATTTGAGGAGATTTTCAGATGCAGGGTTTCAGAAAGCTTAGACACAGAGTTTCAGAAGTTCCAGAGTTATGATGATGATACTAAATGTGGAAAATTGGAAAGGGATGGTTGAATGGTGCTGAGCTGGGGAGGTTCATAGCAGACTATAGAACGCAAAGCAAAGTGATTCTTAAGAGGATAAGGAAACCAAAGGTTGTCAGCAAAGAAAGGCCAAGATCTCAAGTGGTGTCCAATAGTCTCTAAACCTTGAATCTGAAATCCGGTAAGTCACAGGGGCCATCAATAGGTTGGCAACCAGGTAATTGTCAAGTATACCTTTAGTCTCAATTTATAAATGATACAAACATGCACGCATACATGTACAACATATGGACATACATGCAAATGTATATATTTCCCACATCTATTAAAATAGAATTCTTTTTTATACTATGAAAATTGAGCGCTAGGATGAGACAAAATTAAAAGTGTACAAGTCTCCCCATGTTATAAGTGTTCCATCATTTCCTTGTGTCCATCCTATCTCTGTATGTACTGGAATAGGATATGGTATTCCTATTTTCTATCCTCCATTCTATTTTATATACAAAACATAATGGAAAGAATGCTACAATTTTAGTTCAGGGAGAAATGAGTAAAAATCCTTCCTCAGAAATTTAATAGCTGTGTGATTCTAGTTAAGGCACTTAACCATTCTCAGTCTGTTTTCTCTTCTCTTTAACCTTTTTTTGACCACATTGTTTAAATGCCAAATGTATGCTTTGCCAAAAAAAATTACATATAAATATAAATAAATAAATAAATAAATATATATATATATATATATATATATATATATATATATATATATATGCATATGTATATATATTATATATATATGTGTGTGTGTGTAAGTCTATATATATATATATATATATATATATATATATATATATATATATATATATATATATATATATATATATATATATACACATATATTTATGGAGAACTTACACAGGGAATGCACTCTCAAGGTGATCAAAAAAGTGATGCAAGGACACTCATAAGATCTCTCTTAAGAACCTTCAAATTAGGGGTAGCTAGGTGGCGCAGTGGATAGAGCACCAACCAGCCTTGAATTCAGGAGGACCAAAGTTCAAATCTGGTCTCAGATACTTAACACTTCCCAGCCGTGTGACCCTGGGCAAGTCACTTAACCCCAGCCTCAGGAAAAACAACAACAAAAAAAACTTCAAATTGATTGTATGGCTGGGAAACACTAATACAAGATTGCCCACATGACATGCCCTCATCAGAGAAGGTGCTGTGCTCTATGGGCAAAACAGAATTGAATTAGCTCCAAAGGAACATGAGATATACAAAATTAGAGAAGCTACCCCAAATGTTCACATGGACTTTTTGTGTCTGAGCTGTGACAGAGCATCCCGAGGTCATATTGGTTTGATCAACCACAGTCAAATACCCCATAACTTGACTCTAACATAGTGATGGCATTTTGGTCCTCTTCCAGCAAAAGGACAACTACCAATCAAGCAACCATCTCTTTAAATGAGGGGGAATAAATGTGATTAACTTTAGGTTGTCTTCTAGCTTGATATCTATGATCCTACAATCCTAAGAAAAAACCCTAACTCCAGAACTTGGAAGAAGCATTTTGAATCCTAATTTCCTGAAATGCTTTTTGTATGACCTTGAGAAATAGTCTCCTATCTGAGGCTCAAGTATGTTATCAGTTCCATTTAATTAGATTCAAAAAGCATTAATTAAGTGTTGACTATTTTTTCAGACGCTGTGGGAGGTACTAAGGTTACAAGGACAAAAATTAAACAGACTTCATCCTCAGGGACCTTCTATTTTCCTTGGAGACTATAACATACACAGAGATGTTGTGTAGTTGTTTTCCAGGCATGTGTAATTTCCCATGCCAACACTCCCTTCAAATTTGGAGTTTTCTTGGCAAAGATATCAAAGTGGTTTGCCATTTAGTTCCCTAGATCATTTTACAGAGGAGGAAACTGAGGAAAATAGGATTAAGTGACTTTCTCAGGATCACATAACTAATAAGTAGTGGAAATCTGATTTGAACTGAGGAAGATGAGCTTCCCTGACTCTGGACCCAGCATTCTATCCACTGTGCCACCTAGCTGCCCATTTATAAAGCTATAAGGGAGTACAATTAAAATGCAAGGTTCTTGAAGGCAGGAATTTATCAGATGCAACCTTGATTCAGGCCCTAAATATGTATGTGTCCCAGATCAAATTGTTAACTATACTTGTATACACAAACACACACACACACACACACACACACATATATATGCATATACACAACACACATGTATCAACAAATGTCCATATACATACTACATACACATATATACACACATATAGTCTTGTGTCTGTGGATCTCTATCCATGCATGATGGGATACACAGTGAAATGGTTATTGCTATCAGGTAGAACTATTCATACAAGACATACGGGAGAAGAAAAAAAAATGAGGAGTGTTTTAAGGTGGGAAGGAATCTGGTTTGGCAGGGAGAAGTGAGGAGATAATACATCCTTTATACTTGCTAGAAGCTTCACAGAATCATATGTCTAGAACATGATCAATCCTTTATATCTCAATTGCTTTATTGGTTCTATGAATTTACAGGAAACTTTGCAATGCTCTACTAGTAAAATTGAAACACTGAAGACATATTTTTTGATTGATGACATTTTATTGTAAAGGTCCGGTCATCTCTAAGTTGTCCTTGGGGACTGCTGTCTCAAGTCAAACCGAGACTAGAGTACTCTTCAGACCCAATGCTGCCCTTTTTTATCCTCACAGAGATTGTAGTGAGAACTCAACGGGCCTTGTGAGAAACACTTCAACCAATGAACTTGCTCCCTCAGAATTCCAAAGGTGTAAACACCCTTTAAAGGTCTGAACCAAAGGTGTGAGTTCTGAGCCAGAGAACTGTCCAGACAACCTGAGTTCTCACCTTGTAATCCTAACAGTTAACCATCTCAAACTCAGTTTTCTCAGTTGTAAAATGAGTGAGTAGGGCTCTCTTGCCAAAAAAAAATTCTTCCAGCTCTTAATTTGTGGTACTTTAAAAGACCTGAAAATTCAGTTAAAGAAATAAGGTTTTTGAATTACTGAGCTTTCCTGCTCTCATTGGAAGCTTGGTGGGAAGGTTTTGGAAAACTGTGAAAGAGATGCTCCTTGATTAACATATTTAACATGTATTGGTCAATCTGCCATCTGGGGGGATAGGGGGAGGAGGGGAAAAATTGGAACTAAAGGTTTGGCAATTGTCAATGCTGTAAAATTATCCATGCATATATCTGGTAATTAAAAAAAAAACTATAATTAATAAAGAGAGAGAGAGAGAGAGAGAAAGAGAGAGAGAAAGAGAGAGAGAGAGAGAGAGAGAGAGAGAGAGAGAGAGAGAGAGAGAGAGAGAGAGAGAGAGAGAGAGAGAGAGAGAGAGAGAGAGAGAGAGAGAGAGAGAGAGAGAGAGAGAGAGAGAACTGATCCTTGAGCTAAGCCTTTAAGGAAAGTTAGGTTACTGAGAGGGGAAGATGAACATGATTTCAGATTTTAGGGATTGCTTGGGAAAAGATGCTCAAACATCTGTGCAGAAGAATAATAATCTTATTCTCCTAGAATGAAATGCAATTTAAAATTATCTGGGAAGGTCAAATGAGCAAGAATCAGAATTTGTTTAGCCCAAACCCCGATATTTTACAGGACAGAAAGTGGGTCCCAAGGTTGCTAATTGGTTTGCTGAAAGTAAGTTAAGGTAAAAAGTACCAATGGTCAGATTTGATTGAAGACCTCTGACTCCAGAGCCAAGATTTTTAGGAACTAACTTGTGAAAGACTTTACAATTCATACAAAGGGATTTGTATTTGATTCAAGAGACAGTCAGAAGCCAATGTATTTCATCCAGCAGTTGAATGGCCTGAAGATCTCTGATTTTGAAGGATTATTTTCATAGTTGTGTGGAAGTTGGGAAGAGATAAAATTGAAAACAAGGAAAATATTTAGGAGTCATTGCAATTGCTCAGGAAAAGAAATGACTCAGCCTGGCATTATTGTATTGAAAAAGACTGCTGGATCTAAAACAAAGAAGTCCTGGATTTGAATCCAGTGCCTGAGTACACAGTAGCTGTTCAATAAATGTTTATTGACCGACAATGTGAGGTACTTAGGAGATTCTGAATAAATCTCATACCATTTCCTGAAGAACATATTATCTTTGGCTAGACTAATTCACTGTAGAAATTGCTTCCATCTCTATATCTAGGATCTTCTGACCCCAAGGCAGGTAATTGGAGCCTGATGGAAGAGAAGGCAATAGAGGTGAGAGATATTTTAGCCATAAGAATAAAATGACTCTGTCCCTGATTGTTATGGGACTGATGATGGGGAAAGAACAGAGTAGAAGTAATACTTGTGATAAAAATTGGAAAGTTAGGGGGATTCATGCTTTTGTGGGAAATTCAGGGTATCCAAAGTCTGAGTGCAGCTTTAAACTTTAACATCTTAAAATTACACTGAGATTTTGGAAAATCCCACCTAATGAATTCTCTTTGGGGTATAGTAACAGGGTAGTGGATGCTAATTTATTCTAACCAGATATGGGAAATTGACTTGTTAAATATATAAGGTGCCTATTTACACCTCAGAAATTCCCTGCAAATCAGGGAATTTATTTTTTGCTCATTGCCAGGACTTAGGAAAGTGACAATAATGCTAATTAAATGATAAAGTGTGAGGATATATTTGTTTGTTTGTTTTCTAGAAAGCCTGGTTGTTAAACATTTAATAGCACACCCCTAAGAACAGTAAACAAAAATAACTGCCAAAACAATCAACCTCTACTTGCAATTATGTGCCTGAACCCCTGCATACCTTTTTACAGAAAAAGTATTAGACTTTTGAAGACTGTCATTCATCACAAGATACTATTGATTGTTAATAATTCAGATATAAAATACTGTTGGCTGTTAATAGCTCAAAGAAGTTTTCATGATAGAATATTAGACCTCAAATTATAAAAGAGCCAGACTGGAGAACTCTCTTTGCAGAGATTCGAAACATGGCAGCCTTATGGCTGCCATGACAAGGAGCTCTGCCCACTGGAACACTGTTTCCAGTGATCTCTTATCTCTACCTTCAACTTTATTAACTGGATGTTAACTTTACTTCCAAACCCCATAATAAATCTCTTTTATCTATCTAGGTTTTCGGGTCTGTAAATTCCTTTACAGGGGACTCTTGCCCCGCTACTAGACCTAATTTAACTCCATATCCTTGCACCGAATCCAAAGGGGTTACAGGGGAGCTCCATTTGACACCCTATACCCAGAACCTGCCACTAGACCTCAATTAAACCCGATTTTCATTTAGGTATCCAAATTGTAGACCTCATCAAAAGTACAGATAAGAAACTAGTGTGTGTATGATATCAGGAGGAAAGGAGGGATAGTGTGTGTGAATATATGTGTGAGGTGTCTCTGTGTGTGTGTGTGTGTGTGTGTGTGTGTGTGTGTGTGTGTGTGTGGGTATCTTGGGAGAAAGATAAGGAAATTCCCATTGCTGTAGATAACAAGTCAGTATGGATATTTAAGGTCAACTTGTATGTTAATTATTATTCTTAACAAAAGCCTTCTTGGCTATTAATATTTACATAGGCACTTCGTAACCAAGTACTGTTTTTTTTCAAACGTTTTATTTGCAATAATCTGCACAAAGAGCAGATGCTTATCTAAATCTCATTTAAACTTCTTGCATTTGTAAAATTAGGTTAGGAATCATACCCAGCAATCTCTCATTTGCAGCATCTTACTGGTTCATGCTTCTGGGTTATGGGAAAGCTATGGCTTGACAGATGAATATGAAATGAATTAAATGAAGGGAGGCCAAAAAAGTTTTTCTTGGGGGGGAAAGTTATTTGAAGTTTTCTGAAGTTCAGTCTAAGTTCAGCTGCCAAATGCGCCCTAGCTTTTTACCTTCTCTGAAACAGTTCATCTTCCTCTTTTCTTCCAGGGAATTTCCCAAGCTACTAGTGTATAAATACCCAGGAATCACAACAGAATGCTCAAACCCTTACTGAGGTTGAAATTCATCAGCCTAGAACCAATTTATTTACTCAATTTGGAAGATAGGGAAAGAGCCTAGAAATATTTCCAGCTGTGATTAAGGTACTGTGTTACCTGGTATTGTATTCAGTCCATACCTTACCTGCTTTCTTACACAGTGGGTGTTTAATAAATGTTTGTGTAATTGGGTCGAGTTGGATCAAAGTGGACTGATCTGAATTAAAAGGGCCATAGGGTGTTGGACCTAGAGTTAGGAGAACACCATACTCTAATTCTACCTATGTCACTAGTTTTATGACCACAGGTGAGCCATTTAACCATTCTAAGTCTCTGTTTCTTGCTTCATAAAATATTGATATTCCAAGGGATTAAAAAGTCAAACAATATGTATTGTGTACCTATTATGTGTCAGGCACTGGATTAAGTCCAAGGGATATATCCACACATGCAAACCCAAGGCCAATGATTTCATTGATTTGAGACTTTCTTACAGGGATTTAGATCACCAGCCATTAATTGACATGCTGGAAACCTTTTTTTCCCTTTTACCATCATCACACTCTTATATTTCTGTAATGCTTTAGATTTGTAGAGCTCTTAACAAATCATTCATTCTATCCTCACAGCAAGCCTAAGAAGCATAAAAAGCCTCCTGGTATTATTCCTATTTACAAATGAGGAAACTGAGGCAAATGAAATTTATATGACTTCCCCGACTTCACACAGCCAGTCAGTATCTGAGGTTGGATTTGAATTCAGGCCTTTCCTGATTCTGCAGTGCTCAATTCGATGGATCACCTAATTGCCACCCTCTATGTGGAGAGAAGATGCCAATGGAGTTCTATACCTGTCCATCAGTTATATTTCTCTCTTACCCAGTGACCACTTCTCTTCCTTCCTGATGATATCCTTTCCTCACACGTCAGAATTTTTTCCCCCATTTTAGATTGCAGCTTGCTGCCACCTATCACACAACCACACACATTTTTCTTGTCCTTAGAGAAAACAAGAACCCCAGGATCTCCCTGAAGAGACTATGAGGAACCTCCAATGAGGTGTTATATAAACTGAATTGCAAACTTTACACGTGAATTCTCTTGCTAATCACTAATCTCACCCATTTTTTCCTCTTGTAAGAGCATGAATTGTCAATACAGTTCTACATGCAAAATAGTTAGTCTGCAGCCTCTGTGAACATCCCTGATAAAGATGAGGATGGCTTCTGCCATTTATTTAGTTCTTTTTTTTTCCTTATAAAAGAGATGATCCTAGCACCAATTTAAAAAAATGTTCCTCACATATTTAAAGGTGATTATCATCTTTTTATTTTTCTTGTTCTTTTCTATCTATAGATCTATAATTTCATTTATGTAAAAGATTTTAATTGTGAAAATCCTTCCCTGATGGATATATAGGAACTGATAGTCCAGACACTGAGAGACAATGCGATTTGCTATTTTTCATCTTTATTATTTCATTTGATTAAGCAATCAATCAATAAACACTTATTAAGCACCTACTATATGCCTGACACAGGGGATGCAAAGATAGGAATGATGCTGTCCTTAAACTGAAGGAACTATCTCTTTCTTAGAAGAAAAATGTGTGCACTAATCAACATGTACAAAACACACAGATTATATACACAGCAATTCTGATGGGGGGGCATCCACAAGATAATCTCAGTAAGTTAATAACAATCATTTATTAAGCAGTAGAACAACGGATAGAGGAATGGGCATTTTGTCTGAAAGATAAATGGAAAACTAGCCTCTAACACTTGTTGGTCCCTAGACAAGTCATTGAAGCTTTCTCTGCCTCAGTTTCCTCAACTATAAAATGAAAATAATATCATCTGCTTCCCAAGCTTATTGTAAGGATCAAATGAGATCATATTTGTAAAATGCTTATTACATAGACATAGTAGATGTGCTCAGTAAAGGATTTTATTTGATTTGATTTTTATTAAGTGCTTACCTCTTACCTGAACTCCAGCCTCCAACTTTGACCTAGTGCTCCAAGTTCTCATTAGGGAGCATTCAGCAGATTTAGCTTGAACCTTATTCTTCATCTTCACTACATGCACCTGCAAAGGACTCCTTCCTCCCAATCCATTCTAGCTATGGTAATCAAATCACCATCACCAAAACACTGCCACCACTGCCCTATATTTACTATATATACTCTTTATTTCAAGGCAACTTCTGAGTTCATGGGTCATCTTGCTCACTTGGAATTGTTTTCCTAAAATTTATCAGGATTCCTGAAACATAGCAACATTTCCCTTCGGAGTTCTAGGGGCCCTGAGAATTTTAAAGAGTCATTTTTAATTCTCATTATCCCTCACCATAACATTTCCCCTATTGATCTTCAGCTGTTGTCTCTTACTGACAGACTTAAAAAATGTTGTGTTTTTTTTTTGTTTTTTTTTTGTTTTTTTTTTTTTTTTATAATGAGACTTAACTGTGATAGTCTAGTTGCTACAAAACATTTCTACTCCTAAAATTTTTTTACTAGTACATAAATCATCCAGGGACAAGTGGATTCAATCTTAGAAATCACATATGGCAAAGAAGGTAAATCATGGTTCCTGCATTTTTTTTTTTTTTTGCTAGTTCCCACATAACATTTGAAGAAGAGTAGGCTTCTTGCAGAGTAGTGATTCTTAACTCTCTCTCTTTCTTTTTCTTTTTCTTTTACTTTTACTTTTTCCTTCTCTCTGTCTCTCTCTCTGTCTCTGTCTCTCTATCTGTCTCTCCCATCTCTCCCCTCTCCCTCTCTCCCCTCCCTCTCCCTCTCTCCCTCTGTCTCTCTCTTCTCCTTTCTCTCTCTCTCTGTCTGTCTTTCTCCCCCCCTCTCCTTTCTATGTTTCTATGTCTCTATGTCTCTATGTCTCTCTCTCTCTCTCTCTCTCTCTCTCTCTCTCTCCTCATCTCTTCTCTCTCTCTCTCTCTCTCTCTCTCTCTCTCTCTCTTCTCTCTCTTCTCTCTCTTTCTCTCTCTTTCTCTCTCTTTCTCTCTCTCTCTCTCTCTCTCTCTCTCTCTCTCTCTCTCTCTCTCTCTCTCTCTCTCTCTCTCCCCTTCTTCCCCCTCCTTGTGTGTGAGATAGAGAGAGAGAGATGGAGACAGAGGAAGAGAGAGGGAGAAAAGGAGAGTGAGATAAGGGAAGGAGAGAGACTTTCACTAGTTCACTGAGGAAACTTATGAATGAAACCCTTCTCAGAATTATATTTTTAAATAACTGAAGGAAATGCTAAATTTTGCCTAACAAAAAATAAAGATATAATTTGCCTCATTCAAGTTCATGGAAAGTTTGAACTTTTTGTGAACTTAAATATCAGAACTATAAGAACTCTAGAAGTGTGAGAATCCCAGTGTGAACATTTCTGTATAATATCCAATGTGTCCTAGAATGAACACAGCTATTTTGATCAATTTTTGGCATCCCTGGTGCACCAAGAATGTTAATTAAAAATTCAAATTTTCGTCTTTTAATAAATTTAAAAGCTATTTTACCAGGTGGGTAGGGGAAAGAAGTGGCACCCTGAGACAAAGGTCCTTATATGCCCCAGAAACAATTTCTTATGGATTTGAGTGGAGACTTCTACTAAGATATTAGATATTTCAGTTCTCATTTCCTGATTTCACATAGAGCAGAACCATTTCCATCAAACAATTTGTGCAGATTTCCTGTCCCACTTAGATGAATGTCTCAGAATTGACATATATTAAGCACCTACTGTATGCTAGGCTCCCCTGATCGATTGCCATATTTGTTATATATTCTGATTGGAAAATGATATTTAGTAGGTTCCATTACTTTAAGAAAAACCAAGTAGTTTTCTAGTGTAAATCCTATCTCCCCCTGATAATTTGTTGTCATTGTTTAGATTTGGCTGGCTTTTGTGACCTGATTTGTTCTTTTTTTTTGTGGTTTGTTTGTTTTTGGCAAAGATCCTGAAGTAGTTTGTCATTTCCATCCCCAGATCATTCTTCAGATGAGAAAACTGGGGCAAAGAGAGTATATTGACTTGCCCAGAATCACACAGTTGCTAAGCATTAGAAACTAGTTTTGAACCCAGGCCTTCCTGCTTCCAGGCTTGGCACTCTATCTATTGTGGCAACTATCTGCCCTCGATGCATAAAATGCATATATATATATATATATATATATATATATATATATATATATATGTATATATATATATATATATATATATACATCTGTATACATCAATACACATATTATTCATGCAAATATATGTGTGTATATGTATATATTATATGTAATTATAATAAATAGCTATATATTTATGTGATATATAAAAATAATTATATAGTATATTTATATATTAAATATTATTATATTATATATGTCATATAAATATAATTAAATGCATCATTTATATATAAATATCAATTTAGATTTATAATAAATACAAGGTAACTTTGGGACTCAAGATAACCAGAGGTGGGAAGATCAGGGAAAGTTTCATATAGAGCTGAGTTGCTTTTTGAAGGAAATAAGGAATACCAAGTGGAAGAAATAATGGAGAAGTGCCTCCTAATGGGGGAAGGAGGATGACTTGGGCAAAAGCCTGGAGTTGGAAATTGACATATCATGTACCATAATGCCACTTATCCAAGTTTGACTGGATTACAGAGTTCCGGAAGATTTGTATCTAATAAACCTGGAAAGGTGGGACCTGCGCCTTCCCTTTTGCTGATTCTAAGGCCTGTCCTTTCTCTCTCTCTCCTTTTCCTTAATACCTTGTTTACCATGAACTTCACCACTTTGTTTTTAACTACCAGTTGTAAGTAGCTGCTTTGCATTATTCTCAGCCCAATTTGCTCAGCCCCATTTCTAAGTGGTTTCTTTTAAAAATCAAAGCAAACGCAGGAGAAGGGCTGAGGGGGAAGGGAGGCTTAAAAGATGCACCAGTTCCCCTGTTGCATCAGGATAATAAAATATTTGTAATTTGCAGAGGGAATACAGATTCTGGTCAGGACCTCCTTTAAATAAATACTGCTGCTTGCTAAATATGGAGGGAACAGGTGTTTTACTTAGTTTTGCAGTCAGTGGAAGGGGATCTTTTCCATAAACATTTATTAAGGGGGGGGGAGAGAGTTGTGTTTCTGTGCCTTTAATTTTCCTGTCTGAACAAGAGAGGGAAGGCTGCAGAGCCTTGACAGGCTCACTTGTTCATGCCTTTAATGTGCGATCTGTTTTCTCCAGTGGAGGGCACTCAGTGTATCACAAACGAAAGCATTAGCACCAACAAGCTCGGAGCACCATCAGTCTCAGGGAAAGCCTTCGGAATTAGACAAGAGCTGCCTCTCAGCCTAGCTACAAAGCGCTCTAGACCTGCCCTGCTCAATGGAGAAACCGAGCCAGCCTCGCTTCTGAAATCCCCGGGCTGGGGTGCTGTGCCCTCCAGCCCCGGGAGGGAGGCCTGCTTGCTCCCAGAAGTGAGGGGGGGCCCCAGAGGATGCCTGGCAGGAGCCGGGCATGGCCAAAGGCAGCGCCATAAGGAATGCCAGGTACTGGGGGGAAGCTCTTCAGAGAAGTTGGTTGCCTTCCCTGCAAGGCGCTAGGGCCCTTTCCCAGGGATTGTCAATTTCAGCCTGGGGCCCTCTGGTCAATTACACAATGGCCCTTAGAGCCTAGAGCCTGCTCCCTCCTCCCCTCCCTCCCCCACCTGCTTCCTCCCTCCCCCCTTTCCCCAACCCCCATTTCTTCTTCTTCTTCTTTTTTTCTTTTTCTTTTCTTTCTTTATTTCTTTTTTTTTCCCCCTTGTCCTCTCTGGGGAACTTTGTGTGGGTTCCTGGCACACATGCCCGCTCATGATGGTTGTGAGTGACAGCTGTACCCATGGCATGAAGGCTGTGGTGGATTAAAGACCAGGAAGCCAGCAAGAAGAGACCTGAGGGAGGAAGGAAGGAAGGAAAGGAAGAAAGAGAGGGGGAGCTGCTTTTGGATGACAAAGGATGGGTAAGTGAACTTTTGTTATTTCCTTCTCATCAGAGCTCTAGCTCTGGGGGGGGGGGGATAGACTCAGCAGGGCATTAAGGCTGACAGAAGGGTAGGGGGGTGATGGGGGGTGGCAGCCAGCAGGAGGGCATCACTTGGCCAGGTGACTCACTGGACTTGTTAGAATATTTTTAGATCCATCCTTTCCCCCCTGCAACCTCCCCCCCCCCCAATAGACAACGATTCTGTAAATGCCCAGAAAGGAGTTGACCAGACTCTTAAAAAGGGATGCCTCCTCAGATGATCCCTAGCTGCTCCTGCATAGCCAGATTGGGATCTGTGGGCTCCACAATCACAGGGCTGCCTCCCGATTCCAGGATAGTATCACCCATGCTTTGAGTCCCCTTGGTTGGCAGGAGGCTACTTAACACTTTGCAGCTTGTGTTGTTCTATGTGTGTGTGCGTTTGGGGGGGGGGGTCATCGTTACTTTAGAGGTGATTTCCCTAGCATTGTTCCCGAGCCCTAACCCAGCTTCCAAATTTCAAGCAGTCATTTGGCAGCCTTATTTTGTCAAGTGTGACTGCCTCCCCCCCCCTTTTCTCTCTAGCACCCCCACTCCCTTCTCCTGTCTGGAATAACTGGAACGTATTTCAGTGAGACTGGGGCTGGCGAGGAGAGACAGAGCACAGCGCAAGATCGGGGGCTAAATTAGAGAGAGAAAAAAAAAAAAAAAAAAGCAAGCAGTTTTAGATGGAAGACGACAGGATTTTGAGAGGAAGGCTCCGTGCCCATTGCCTCTGGTTTTAAAATGGGGAATATGCGAAAGAGCAAACTGCAGGCGAGCGGAGTCTTGATTTTGCCCCCTCCCCTGAGAAATAATAAAATTATTGAGGGAGGAGAGAAGCGCTTTTAAATCCCAACGCCAGGGAGATGAAAGCTGATTGCGAGAAGCAGTACAACTTTGCGGGGAGCCCAGCCGTCCTGACCTGACTGGGGGGGAGGGGGCGGGGAGGACGCGGACCTGAAGGAGAGAAAGTAGGGGGATCCCTTCCCTTCCTCGGTCCCTGAATAGGAAAGAGCCACCGAGTGGCTTCCTTAGCCTAACTCTGGCGGCCCTTTCCGGCCCGAGCCCCTGGCGAAGGAAACTTTGCAGTCTCCTCCGCTTCGGCGCAAGGATCCTGGACCAGGGACCCACAGACGCAGCTCTCCCTCTCTCTCGTCTGTTTATTACGTCGGCATTTATTAGGAGGCCGGAATTGGTGCTCCGGGTTATTAGTGTTCACGCCACGCTCCGGTGGCTGCCGGGAGCCGTCCCCGTGTCATCTCCCCGTCAGGCGAGGGGCACGCAGTCTACGGCAGGGGAAACTTTACAGCCTACCAACTCTTCTCTCCGCAGTTCCGTTAAACGATCCCTCCTCCCCTTCCCCTCCCCCAAGCCAAAAGGGCCAAGGAAGTAGCACCCCTCCCCGCCCCCACCCCCTGAAATCCCCGCACTTCTCTCCACGGCCCGCACTGAATACAGTGACTTGACAAATATGTTACTTGTTAGAACTGTGGTGTCAGATGATAAGCAGATCCCTGCGACGTAGCAAGCTGATGAACATAGGGACGGCTGGAACTCGACGAGCCCGTGGCCAGCTCCAGAGACCCATAAATCATCCCCAAAGTAATTGAGCATCAAGAAAGAGACACTTCCTTAAGAGCTCCTATGCGGTGATAAGGAAAATCATGCCTTAGGAAAAAAAAAAAAAAAAAGGGGGGGGGGAAGGGAAAGCAGTAAGCTGCCTTTATATTCCCCACCTGCCCAAGCTTTGTAAAGCCCCTCCCCCTCCCCCCCACGGAAGGGAGTTACCTCGCCTCAAAAGCCCACTTGTTTTGTTTGTGGTTTTTTATTTTGTTTCCCCCTCTTGTAGGTTTCCATTTAATTAAGCAGCTGAGAGGCATGAGCGTGGTCCTGGTGCTGTTACCCACAGTCCTGCTCGTGATGCTCACGGGTGCTCAGAGACCTTGCCCCAGAAACTGCAGGTGCGATGGGAAGATCGTGTACTGTGAGTCTCACGCCTTCGCGGACATCCCCAGGAACATCTCGGGTGGGTCTCAGGGCTTGTCGTTGCGCTTCAACAGCATCCAGAAACTGAAAGCCAATCAGTTTGCCGGGCTGAATCAGCTCGTGTGGCTCTATCTGGACCATAATTACATCAGCTCCGTGGACGAGGACGCCTTTCAGGGGATCCGCAGGCTCAAGGAGTTGATCCTGAGCTCCAATAAGATCACCCACCTGCACAACAAGACATTCCATCCGGTTCCCAACCTCCGGAACCTGGACCTGTCCTACAATAAACTGCAGACCCTGCAGTCGGAGCAATTCAAGGGCCTCCGGAAGCTCATCATCCTGCACCTGAGGTCCAACTCTCTGAAGACAGTACCCATCCGGGTCTTCCAAGACTGTCGGAACCTGGACTTTCTGGACCTGGGCTACAACCGCCTCCGGAGCCTGTCCCGGAATGCTTTTGCCGGCCTCCTGAAGTTGAAGGAGCTCCATCTGGAGCACAACCAGTTTTCCAAGATCAACTTCGCCCATTTTCCCCGGCTCTTCAACCTTCGCTCTATCTATTTGCAGTGGAATCGGATCCGCTCCATCAACCAAGGCTTGACGTGGACTTGGAGCTCCCTCCATAACTTGGATTTATCGGGCAATGATATCCAAGGGATCGAGCCAGGCACTTTTAAATGTCTGCCCAACTTGCAGAAGTTGAACCTGGATTCCAACAAGCTCACCAACATCTCTCAGGAGACTGTCAATGCTTGGATCTCTTTAATATCCATCACCTTGTCAGGGAACATGTGGGAATGCAGTCGGAGCATTTGCCCCCTTTTTTCTTGGCTTAAAAATTTCAAAGGGAATAAAGAGAGCACGATGATATGTGCGGGCCCTAAGCAGATCCAGGGGGAGAAGGTCAGCGACGCGGTGGAGACCTACAATATATGTGCTGAAATCCAGGTGGTTGTGACAGAGAAGTCCCGTCAGGCCCCACAAACGCCCCAGAAGCCTCTGGTCGTTCTCAAACCCACTGTCTCCAAACTGGAAACCACCCAACCGACTCCAATCACACCGAGCCCTTCCCCGGGTTTTCAGATGCCTGGCACCGAGCCAGAGTATGAGCATGTGTCGTTCCACAAGATCATTGCTGGCAGCGTGGCCCTCTTTCTCTCTGTGGCTATGATCCTCTTGGTGATCTACGTGTCTTGGAAGCGGTATCCGGCCAGCATGAAACAACTCCAGCAGCATTCTCTCATGAAGAGACGCCGGAAAAAGGCCAGAGAATCGGAAAGACAAATGAACTCCCCGTTACAGGAGTATTACGTGGACTACAAGCCAACAAACTCTGAGACCATGGATGTATCAGTTAATGGATCAGGGCCTTGCACATACACCATCTCTGGCTCCAGGGAATGTGAGGTATGAACCATGATCCTCCTAAAAGCATTTCAGCTGCTGGGAAGGAGAGGTAAATGTTTGAAGCTCTTGAGGTGTCTCTAATCACTAGAAAGATTAATGAGCCTTTTGCTTTGGGGTTTTGCTCAGTGTGAAAGGTTATTTAATTAAATTACAACCACCAGGAAAGTGACTGTGGTTATTTTTTAAAGGAGTTGAGACTTGAAGGAAGTTCATTCAAGGATGAGATTAAGTTGGAATAAACCTCCGTGTTACGGCATCTACTTCTTAAAAGTTTGTACATAGGGGTTGGACTTTTAAGAACTGTTTTTGTTTCTTTTTTTTTCTTTCTTTCATTTTTTCTTTTTTTTTTTTTTCTTTTTTCTTTTTTTTTTTTCCTTTTGCTGGTATGGATTTGATGTCTGGTTCTTGGCTTTCTGGTTTGTTTGTTATTTTTTGTTTGTTTACTTTTAAGAATATGAATATGAATGAAGGAAAGGCCATGTTAATAATAATAATAATAAAAAAAGTACCAAAATTGCTGGATTTGAAGAGGATATAAACCAAAGAGAAATTGACCAAGGGTTGATTTTGCTGTAAATGTTTCACAGTTTCTAACTCAAGGAGGTAATAGCTGTGTCTAACACACAGGGATACCTGTCACTTTTTACTTTCATCTCAAACTTTATACCAACCTAGAGAATGTCAGGAGTCTGCTCTGCTATAATGCAAGGAGGTTTTATTATCATTATTATTTCAATGTAGGATTTCCCCTGTCATCAGAAGGGCCTGACACTTTTTTTTTTTTTTCCCTAGCTTCTTTTTTAAAGGCATATTGTGATTTTGTTCTGGCTGGTTGTCTGGAATCAGAGGATCTGTGTAATTGTAACTTCATGACAAGGGGTAGCCTCTACTGGGCTGTGATACTGTAGGTGATTTAGCCATTATACAATTCAAGGCACGAGATAAACTGTCATTACTGGTGTTATCCCAGAAGGAAATGATGTGTATTGTTAATCTCTTAGACTAAAACTCACTATAAATACCATTACAGAAAAGGACAAAGGATGGAGTTTTGGCTATTTTCTCTTTCTATTCATTTAGCCTCATCTAATGTCTCAAAGCAATATTTTAAAGGATTGCCTATTACCAATTGTTTTTTAAAGATTTTTTGGGAAAAAGCATCATCAACAAGTGAGCACACATTTTGAAGACTGTAGGTCTTAAGATAAATTTTGGATACATACTAAAGACCAGAAAAAACAAAACAAAAAAAAAGTTACAGCTCCCTTTGTCTCTGCCCTTAGCTCATAACTTGTGATAAATTCATAGCACTCTTTCTAAGACAAAGTTAACCTTAACACGTGAATAATTATGGTGACACTCATCCCACTACTCCAGTAAAGGGAGAGGTTCAGGACTGGCAGGGGGCTGTCTGATATTCTATTTACAGTTACTTGCTTTTGGAAACTAGGTTTTCCATGAGAGTTTAAAGCCATGTGACTCACAATACCCTTCCAGCCCCCACCCACTGTTTCCATATCAGCTGAACAATGTAGTAAATTTCTTCTAGCCTTTAACTGTCTCTACTCCAAGCAGACTATAGTTTGTCAAGCTGGCCAATAACTAAACACTTTGGGACAATTCATTGAAGTTTAAATAATCTACAAAATAGCACAGTGAGGTTTATTGCAAATGGTGAACTTCTCTTTCTTTGGACATCTGATGCAGTTCTAGGATGAATAGGAAACAAGGCACCCAGGTTATGGATTCCTAGCTGGTAGTGGTGGGCCTTCTAAAGCATTCTACAAAGCTTAATGAGTTTTTAGCCCTCATTAGCACTTTAAAATGCTAACACTGATGAAGAACATGCTTCCTGTTGGTGCCTTATAGTCTGTGCCCACTTAAATGTTGAGCAAACTCGAATAGAAAGGAAGAAGATCCTCTTCACCACATTAATTAGATCTCCTTGTTTTACCTAATGACTGATTTTTCCCCTTCATTTTAGAGGAATACTAAATAGGAAGGAAATTCACAGAGGCATTTGAGAGCTAATAGGGACATGTAAGATCCACAAGTCCAATCTGATCATCTTACAATTAAGGCAACTGAGTCTTAGGGAAAGATTTATTTTTAGCCAAAGCCAAACTCCTGATTAGCAACATACCCAATATTAGATCACATTTCACTTGATATAATATCCATCGTTGTTATTATTCCTCTTGTTTTTCATACTATATCTTTCTCATTCTGATGCCAAATGTTTGAAAAAATATTTATCAAGGACATATTGATATAGGTTTGCTTTGAATAGGAGACTCAAAGAAACCTGTATGAGTTGATAAGCCATGTTTCCTTTAAAAAAAATTAAAAAAAAACACAAACCAAAACATCCATAGTGCAGTATTTATGCGAGGAAATATTAGGTATCAGATACAAGGAAAATCTAGCCAACTACAGAGAAAGGTTATATTATCAGTATTTTTTAATGTCTATACCATTTCTGCTAGAAAAATTCTTGAAAGAGTAAAACAAAACAAAATTCATAATGTCCTTTAGCTAAACTTTGACACTCAGGTTTTATCATATTCTATACATGCTGAGCATTTGCTCAGTTATTAAGTTCTCTAAGAAACTGAAATAGTTGTTAATGCCTGTGATTGTGCAGGACATGTGATAGCATCCAGAAGGCAGGACAAAGATCTTGGGAAAGTTGATGTAGTCTTTGACACCATAGTTTAAAGTGTTGACTTTTGAAAAATGATTAGAAACCGTATAATACTTAAAAATCAAATCAGAGAAAAGGAAAAATAGAAACATATCAATATATGCTATACATACTGATATATATATATATATATATATATATATATATATATATATATATATATATATATATGTGTGTGTGTGTGTGTGTGTGTGTATATATACATATGTGTATATATACATACATACATATTTCTACTTCTCTAATTTGATTTGTAAGTGCTATAAGGTATACATATGTGTATATATTTATTCATATATACATATATGTATGTTTACATACATGATATTTGGCAATAATGAATTCTAACAAATGACAAATAGACATGAAACAAATCATTATTAGTAATGAATATGCTGATGGAAGGAATGAAAACACTTTTAAAAATAATAGACTCATAAGTCACAATGTTTGCAGTTATTGTTGTTTCACTGTGATTAACCTGACAGGGTCCCTTACTATTTATTCACTGAGTGTGTCTAGAGAGAAAAGACGTAATGGTTAAAAAACTCTTCCCTAATTTTAATGTATTGATCAAAGGAAAAACATTTAAAACGTTAACTTTTCTTGCATTTTCTCATGATATTTTGTTGCTCTTTCGCTACATGGAGCCACCTTTCCCTCATGAAGAACTTTTCTTCCATGCTTAAATACTTTTATTTATTTATTTATTTTGCAATGAAGGGGTCATACAGAATAAACCAGTGGCTGCTTCTGTCTCTGAGTGTTTCATTTTTTTATTTTGTCATTGAAGCTTAATCAGTAAGAGAATAATGGCCTGAAACAAACCAAGAAATTATGGAAAGGAGATGTGGTGGGGGACTCTGGGAAGAATACTTCAGTCAGAGATTCTGAGTTCAAATTCTACTTCATTTGTAAAGTTATACCTATATGATCTTAAGCAAAACTTCTCAGGGCCTCGGTTTCTTTACCTGAAGAAAAGAAGAGGGTTAGACTAGATGACTCCTAAGGAACCTTCTACTCCTAAGTCTGTGTTCATATGATTTTAACCTTTTGTTTTTTAAATAAAAAATACCATGATAAAAGAAAAGACAAAAACTAATCAATGAGCTAAGTACCTTATGATATCCTACTAAGGGTTAAACTATGATGATTTTTAAAGTTAGTGAGTGATTCTATTTTGTTGTTTTTTTTTTTTTAGTAGGGATGCATTAGCTATTAGCTGCAGGTTGAATATATATTTGCATTTTGTTGCAATGTTGTTAGCTTATCTCTCTTTACTAGTTCAAGATTTCAGACATCTAGTGACTATGCAATCTGTTTCCTTTTTCTATTCTCTGGCTTGGTGCAAACTGTCCACTTTTCTAGTTCCCCTGATTATTTTATAGATACTTTAGACATTGGCTTTTCCAAGTTCCTGAATGGCAGCACTCCAATGGCCTGGAAAGGTAATATACTAATGTAAACATAAGATGGTGATAGTTTCAGAACCATTACCCTTCTCCATTCCTGTCTCATCAACAATTATTCCTAAATGTAGAATTGTAAGAATATGTATTGTGGCAATCCATATATATTGTATGAAATAGATGGTTTGCAATATAAAAAAACTACAACATTGTTTTTTCCTAAGCCATCAACTTCATTTTGATTAGCAAAAACAAATGAAAAAAAAAAGAAAGAAAGAAGGTAGACAACTCAAACAAAATTGTATGCCTTTCTTAGACCTAAGCCCTTTAACCTTTTTGTGTCCTCGAAGGACTAGTTTACCTTATATTTATTAATATTTCTGTGGTTTTCTGTTATTATGCTCCTTTGTCTCATTAAAATTGTGACTACCTGCATAACTTCATAAACTTAATTTTGGTGATTAAAAAATCAGGGAAAATGATTGCTCCAAATAAATTGTTTTGTTTTGTTTTGATTTTTTGGAAAGAATTCATTCAAATACCAGCTACTTGATTTTAAAATCTGACTATTCTTCAAAATCCCCACTTTTCTCTCTGGACTGCAATGTTTTGGTTTCTAAAGCTTTCTTTTTAAATGAATGAATGTAATACTTTTCTAGGTATCCTGTTCTAAAGTGTCTGTAGGCATTGATACAGTAAATTGACATCTGTAAGCAATCTGTCAAGCTGAAAATGAAAGAGAAATCAAGGTCCTCCAGGCATTGGTCTATGATGGGCAGACTAGCTGTAAAATCATTTTACTCTTAGATATGCCATTTGTCTAGTATTTGACCCCATCTTCTCCAGGTTATAGTCGAGACCCCAGGTCATGAGAAATGTGGGGGGATGAGAGAATTGAGGGGGAAGGTTGAGGGCTCATGATTAACCTTGAGGTATAAAGTATTAATCACTGTTTCTTTCCCTACTCAGTAAATTCTTTCTTGAGCTATTAACAGAAATGTATTATATTTAACTTCTGTAGTATTGTCAGAAATTATCTTTTAACTCTACATATGGTATATTGTTGAGGGCAGTATTTTAAGATCAGAATGTGTTTGTGATTTTATATTCCTGGAAAACTTTGGTCCTCTAAAATCAGAATAACACAGAATTCCCTAAATGACTAAGGGACTACAAATGGTCATATTAAAACATGGTGCTTTGCCACTGAGGTGTTATATATGTTACCTCATTCGGTGAATGTCTGGGAAAGTGGAATGGTCTTATCAGTGGAAAAGCATAAAATCAATGGCAAAATTGAGTATTTTTGCATTTTTCTTTAAGTTAAAACAGCTCTAGATATGACAGCTGAAAGAAATTAGGGATATTCTCAAGGTTCCTATTAAAAGGGAAATACTGCGATGCTTTTGTCTCCTTCAATCCAGTCCTTTAGAACTTTAAACCTAAGTTGTGAAACTGCAAATCGTGTCCTGTGGAAGAGAAACTCTTATCCTCTTAGCAAACCTTTAGATAAAGCTACCTGGCTAGAGTTAAGGCCATGGGAGTGCCCAAGAAGAGATTAAAATAGTCTATGTTTTCCCTACTGAGGAACATAAAGATTCAAATAAATTTAGCTGCTAGGATGTTATCCATTAGAATAGATCTTTATGCTAGGGTCAAAATAGATATACTAACAAGCAATAGGAGGACTGAGGAGCGGGTGAATCCAGAGTGCATGCACGATTATTGAAGGTTAAAGAAATGGGAAACACATCAAAAACTTGAACTAGTCATTGCCAAACCATTCATCTCTCGTCTGAAAAGCATCTGTTAAGATTTACTTTGTGCCAGCTGAGGTGCTAGGCTCTGATGATAGGAACTTGGCTTCTATCATAACATTTCTAATATTCATATAGACAGATAAGATATGAAGGTGGAGGGGTTATCTATATATCTATATCTATCTATATCTCTTTTTCTCTCTCTGTCTCTGTCTCTTTATCTCTCTGCCTTTGAGAAGTTCTGCCTCTAGAACTTAAATATCAGGGATATTGGATATACTTATTTTAGGAACTGGAATTCTATGAAACATCACAAGTTGCACACACAGATACATATATATATATATATATATATGTATGTAAATACACACATATTTACATACTCGTATGCATATAAACACATAAATATATTCTGTGTATTTATATATATATATATATATGCATATGTTGGATTATATTTAATGGTGCTTCTGGACATATACATTACCTAGGAGTGGCATCATAGCATAGTGGACAGATGTATCAGTAATGCCTGGATTAGAGGCCATTTTCCAATGCACAATGGCCATGTTTCTCTGACCAAATTATACAACTGCTCGAGACCTCAAGCAACCTTCTAAAACAAAAATACTCAGAAAATTTTATCTACAGGAGTAGAAGAAGTTTTCATACCAAAGTATCTGATACCAAGGAAATTACAGCTTCCCCATGAGAAAATAGTTTAAACATTTTAAAGGTAATTTATTTAGAAATTGTTGAATAGGGGATAACGTTCTAACTTGGACTCAGAAAGTTTGGATTTTTTTCTCCTATTAAGTGAACAAGTCACTTTTGGATTCTTCATCACTAAAAAAAAATTAGGAGAGGAGCTTGATTAGCTTCTTAAAGAAGGAAGCAGCCAACTGCTTCTGTATATTTGCAAGAAAATATCATGGTTGGCATTGGGGTGCTATGATCCATGGGGCACAAAGAGCCAGGAAGGACTGAATGAATGAAACACATTTTCCTTCTAGCTCGAAATCTATGATGCTCTGAGGGTAGATAAAATAACAACTAGTCATAGTAATGTTTGACCAAATCCATTTTCCCCCAACACTTCTATGCAAATGGACATTTATTATTTCACTGATCATTTCTTCTGTTTTCT